>NW_027140818.1:0-350000 GCF_036365525.1 Heterodontus francisci | reverse complement strand
TGTGTTTCTCTGTGTGTGTTTCTGTGTGCGTGTGTTTCTGTCTGTGTGTGTTTCTCTGTCTGTGTGTGTGTTTCTGTGTGAATTACTCTGCATGTTTCCGTGTGTGTGTTTCGGTGTGTATGATTCTGCGTGTGAGCATTTCACTGTGAGTTTCTCTGTGTGATTCTGTGTGTGTGTGTGTGTGTGTGTGTGTTTCTGTGTGTGTGTGTGTTTCTGTGTGTGTGTGTGTGTTTCTTTGTGTGTGTTTCTCTGTGTGTATTTCACTGTGTTTTTCTCTGTGTGTTTCTCTTTGTATTTTTCTGTGTGTTTCGCTGTGTTAGTATCTCTGTGTGTGTTTTGCTCTGTGTCTGTTTCTCTGTGTGTGTGTTTCTGTGTGTGTGTTTCTGTGTGTGTGTTTCTGTGTGTGTGTGTGTTTCTGCGTCTGTGTGTGTGTTTCCCTGTGTGTGCTTCCGTGCGTGTTTCTCTGTGTGTCTGTTTCGTTTTGTGTGCGTTTCTTTGTGTGTGCATGTTTCTGTGTCTGTGTGTATGTTTCTCTGTTTGTGTTTCTGTGGGTGTGTATGTTTCTGTGTGTGTTTCTTTGTGTGTTTCCTTCTGTGTGTTTCTGTGTGTGTGTTTCTGTGTGTGTGTGTTTCTGTGTGTGTGTATGTTTCGCTGTGTGTGTTTCTGTGTGTGTGCTTATTTGTTTGTGTTTCTGTGCGTGTTTCTCCGTGTGTGTTTCCGTGTGTGTGTTTCTCTGTGTGTGTTCCTGTGTTTGTGTTTCTGTGTATGTGTGTTTCAGCATGTGTGTGTTTCTGTCTGTATTTCGCTCTGTGATTCTGTGTTTCTGTTTCTGTGTGTGTGTGTTTCTCTGTGTGTATTTTGCTCTGTGTGTGTTTCAGTGTGTGTGTGTTTCTGTGTGGGTGTGTGTTTCTGTGTGGGTGTGTGTTTCTGTCTGTGTGCCTCTGTGTGTGTTTATGTATGTTTCTGTGCGTGTTTCTGTGCGTGTGTTTCTGTGTGTGTGTTTCTCTGTGTGTGTTTCCATGTGCATGTTTCTCTGTGTGTGTGTGTTTCTTTGTGGGTGTGTGTTTCTGTGTGTGTGTGTTTACGTGTGTGTTTCTCTGTGTCTGTTTCTGTGTGTGTGTTTCTGCGTGTGTGTGTGTGTGTTTCTGTGTGTGTGTTTCTGTGTGTGCGTCTTTCTCTGCGTGTCTTTATGTGTGTGTGTCTCTCTGTGTGTGTATTTCTGTGTGTGTGTGTATTTCTGTGTGTGTGTTTCTCTGTGTGCGTGTATTTCTGTTTCTGTGTGTGTGTTTCTGTGTGGACATTTCTGTGTGTGTGTGTTTGTGTGTATTTCTGTCTTTGTTTCTCTGTGTGTTTCGCTGTGTTTTTCAGTGTGTGTGTGTTTCTGTGTGTGTGTTTCTGTGTGTGTGTTTCACTGTGTATTTCTCTGTGTGTTCCTCTGTGTGTTTCCCTGTGTGTTTCTGTGTGTGTGTGTTTCTCTGTGTGTTTCTATGTGTGTTTCTCTGTGTGTGTTTCATTGTGTGTTTCACTGTGCGTATCTGTGTCTGTGTGTTTCTATGTGTGTGATGCACTGTGTGCTTCAATGTGTGTTTCTCTCTGTGTTTCTCTCTGTTTTTCTCTCTGTGTTTCTCTGAGTGTCTTTCTCTGTGTGTCTATGTTTCTGTGTATGTTTCTGTGCATTTGTTTCACTGTGTGTATGTTTCTCTGTGTGTCTCTTCCTCCGTATGTGTTTCTATGTGTGTGTCTTTCTGTGTGTGTGTGTTTCTGTGTGTCTGTGTGTGTGTTTCTGTGTGTGTGTGTTTCTGTGTGTGTTTCTGTGTGTGTGTTTCTCTGTGTGTGTTTCCATGTGCATGTTTCTCTGTGTGTGTGTGTTTCTTTGTGGGTGTGTGTTTCTGTGTGTGTGTGTTTACGTGTGTGTTTCTCTGTGTCTGTTTCTGTGTGTGTGTTTCTGCGTGTGTGTGTGTGTGTTTCTGTGTGTGTGTTTCTGTGTGTGCGTCTTTCTCTGCGTGTCTTTATGTGTGTGTGTCTCTCTGTGTGTGTATTTCTGTGTGTGTGTGTATTTCTGTGTGTGTGTTTCTCTGTGTGCGTGTATTTCTGTTTCTGTGTGTGTTTTTTTCTGTGTGGACATTTCTGTGTGTGTGTGTTTGTGTGTATTTCTGTCTTTGTTTCTCTGTGTGTTTCGCTGTGTTTTTCAGTGTGTGTGTGTTTCTGTGTGTGTGTTTCTGTGTGTGTGTTTCACTGTGTATTTCTCTGTGTGTTCCTCTGTGTGTTTCCCTGTGTGTTTCTGTGTGTGTGTGTTTCTCTGTGTGTTTCTATGTGTGTTTCTCTGTGTGTGTTTCATTGTGTGTTTCACTGTGCGTATCTGTGTCTGTGTGTTTCTATGTGTGTGATGCACTGTGTGCTTCAATGTGTGTTTCTCTCTGTGTTTCTCTCTGTTTTTCTCTCTGTGTTTCTCTGAGTGTCTTTCTCTGTGTGTCTATGTTTCTGTGTATGTTTCTGTGCATTTGTTTCACTGTGTGTATGTTTCTCTGTGTGTCTCTTCCTCCGTATGTGTTTCTATGTGTGTGTCTTTCTGTGTGTGTGTGTTTCTGTGTGTCTGTGTGTGTGTTTCTGTGTGTGTGTGTTTCTGTGTGTGTTTCTGTGTGTGTGTTTCTTTGTGTGTGTTTCCGTGTGCGTGTGTTTCTGTCTGTGTGTGTTTCTCTGTCTGTGTGTGTGTTTCTGTGTGTGTGTTTCTGCGTGTGAGCATTTCACTGTGAGTTTCTCTGTGTGTTTCTCTGTGTGCTTCTGTGTGTGTGTGTGTGTTTCTCTGTGTTTGTGTGTTTCTGTGTGTGTGTGTTTCTTTGTGTCTGTTTCTCTGTGTGTATTTCAATGTGTTTTTCTCTGTGTGTTTCTCTTAGTATTTCTCTGTGTGTTTCTCTGTGTGTGTTTCTCTGTGTGTGTGTTTCTGCGTCTGTGTGTGTGTTTCTCTGTGTGTGTTTCCGTGTGTGTTTCTCTGTGTGTCTGTTTCTTTTTGTGTGCGTTTCTTTGTGTGTGCATGTTTCTGTGTCTGTGTGTGTGTTTCTCTGTGTATGTTTCTCTGTTTGTGTTTCTGTGGGTGTGTGTGTTTCTTTGTGTGTTTCTCTCTGAGTGTTCCTGTGTGTGTGTGTTTCTGTGAGTGTGTTTTTCACTGTGTGTGTTTCTCTCTGTGTGTTTCTTGTGTGTGTTTCTGTGTGTGTGTGTTTCTGTGTGTGTGTATGTTTCGCTGTGTGTGTGTTTCTGTGTGTGCGCTTATTTGTTTGTGTTTCTGTGCGTGTTTCTCCGTGTGTGTTTCCGTGTGTGTTTCTCTGTGTGTGTTCCTGTGTTTGTGTTTCTGTGTGTGTGTGTGTTTCTGTGTGTGTGTGTGTTTCTGTGTGTGTCTGTTTCTGTGTGTGTTTCTCTGTGTGTGTGTTTCTCGGTGTGTATTTTTCTCTGTGCGTGTTTCTGTGTGTGTGTGTTTCTGTGTGGGTGTGTGTTTCTGTTTGTGTTTGTTTCTGTCTGTGTGCCTCTGTGTGTGTTTGTGTATGTTTCTGTGTGTGTGTTTCTGTGTGTGTGTTTCACTGTGTATTTCTCTGTGTGTTCCTCTGTGTGTTTCCCTGTGTGTTTCTGTGTGTGTGTGTTTCTCTGTGTGTTTCTATGTGTGTTTCTCTGTGTGTGTTTCATTGTGTGTTTCACTGTGCGTATCTGTGTCTGTGTGTTTCTATGTGTGTGATGCACTGTGTGCTTCAATGTGTGTTTCTCTCTGTGTTTCTCTCTGTTTTTCTCTCTGTGTTTCTCTGAGTGTCTTTCTCTGTGTGTCTATGTTTCTGTGTATGTTTCTGTGCATTTGTTTCACTGTGTGTATGTTTCTCTGTGTGTCTCTTCCTCCGTATGTGTTTCTGTGTGTGTGTGTTTCTGTGTGTCTGTGTGTGTGTTTCTGTGTGTCTGTGTGTGTTTCTGTGTGTGTGTGTTTCTGTGTGTGTTTCTGTGTGTGTGTTTCTTTGTGTGTGTTTCCGTGTGCGTGTGTTTCTGTCTGTGTGTGTTTCTCTGTCTGTGTGTGTGTTTCTGTGTGTGTGTTTCTGCGTGTGAGCATTTCACTGTGAGTTTCTCTGTGTGTTTCTCTGTGTGCTTCTGTGTGTGTGTGTGTGTTTCTCTGTGTTTGTGTGTTTCTGTGTGTGTGTGTTTCTTTGTGTCTGTTTCTCTGTGTGTATTTCAATGTGTTTTTCTCTGTGTGTTTCTCTTAGTATTTCTCTGTGTGTTTCTCTGTGTGTGTTTCTCTGTGTGTGTGTTTCTGCGTCTGTGTGTGTGTTTCTCTGTGTGTGTTTCCGTGTGTGTTTCTCTGTGTGTCTGTTTCTTTTTGTGTGCGTTTCTTTGTGTGTGCATGTTTCTGTGTCTGTGTGTGTGTTTCTCTGTGTATGTTTCTCTGTTTGTGTTTCTGTGGGTGTGTGTGTTTCTTTGTGTGTTTCTCTCTGAGTGTTCCTGTGTGTGTGTGTTTCTGTGAGTGTGTTTTTCACTGTGTGTGTTTCTCTCTGTGTGTTTCTTGTGTGTGTTTCTGTGTGTGTGTGTTTCTGTGTGTGTGTATGTTTCGCTGTGTGTGTGTTTCTGTGTGTGCGCTTATTTGTTTGTGTTTCTGTGCGTGTTTCTCCGTGTGTGTTTCCGTGTGTGTTTCTCTGTGTGTGTTCCTGTGTTTGTGTTTCTGTGTGTGTGTGTGTTTCTGTGTGTGTGTGTGTTTCTGTGTGTGTCTGTTTCTGTGTGTGTTTCTCTGTGTGTGTGTTTCTCGGTGTGTATTTTTCTCTGTGCGTGTTTCTGTGTGTGTGTGTTTCTGTGTGGGTGTGTGTTTCTGTTTGTGTTTGTTTCTGTCTGTGTGCCTCTGTGTGTGTTTGTGTATGTTTCTGTGCGTGTGTTTCTGCATGTGTTTCTGCGTGTGTGTATTTCACTGTGCGTTTCTCTGCGTATTTCTCTGTGTGTTTCTGTGTGTGTGTGTGTGTGTTTCTCTGTGTTTCTGTGTTTGTGTGTGCCTGTGTATGTGTGTGTGTTTCTCTGTCTGTGTTTCTCTGTGTGTATTTCACTGTTTGTTTCTCTGTGTGTTTCTCTGTGCGTGTTGCTCTGCGTGTGTGTGTTTCTCTGTGTTTGTTTTTCTCTGTGTATGTTTCTCTGTGTGTTTTCCTCTGTGTGCCTGATTCTGTGTGTGTGCGTGTGTTTCTGTGTGCGTGTGTTTCTGTGTGTTTGTGTTTCTGTGTGTGTCTTTCTCTGTTTGTGCTTCTGTGTATGTGTGTTTCAGCGTGTGTGTGTTTCTGTCTGTATTTCGCTCTGCGATTCTGTGTGTCTGTTTCTGTGTGTGTGTGTTTCTCTGTGTGTATTTTGCTCTGTGTGTGTTTCTGTGTGTGTCTGCTTCTGTGTGGATGTGTGTTTCTGTTTTTGTGTGTTTCTGTCTGTGTGCCTCTGTGTGTGTGTATGTATGATTCTGTGCGTGCTTCTGTGCGTGTGTTTCTGTGTGTGTGTTTCTCTGTGTGTGTTTCTGTGTGGGTGTGTATTTCTGTGTGTGTGTTTATGTGTGTGTTTCTCTGTGTCCGTTTCTGTGTGTGCGTGTGTGTGTATTTCTGTGTGTGTGTTTCTCTGTGTGTGTTTCTGTGTGCGTGTGTTTCTGTCTGTGTGTGTTTCTCTGTCTGTGTGTGTGTTTCTGTGTGAATTACTCTGCATGTTTCCGTGTGTGTGTTTCGGTGTGTATGATTCTGCGTGTGAGCATTTCACTGTGAGTTTCTCTGTGTGTTTCTCTGTGTGTTTCTGTGTGTGTGTGTGTGTGTGTGTGTGTTTCTGTGTGTGTGTGTGTTTCTGTGTGTGTGTGTGTGTGTGTTTCTTTGTGTGTGTTTCTCTGTGTGTATTTCACTGTGTTTTTCTCTGTGTGTTTCTCTTTGTATTTTTCTGTGTGTTTCGCTGTGTTAGTATCTCTGTGTGTGTTTTGCTCTGTGTCTGTTTCTCTGTGTGTGTGTTTCTGTGTGTGTGTTTCTGTGTGTGTGTTTCTGTGTGTGTGTGTGTTTCTGCGTCTGTGTGTGTGTTTCTCTGTGTGTGCTTCCGTGCGTGTTTCTCTGTGTGTCTGTTTCGTTTTGTGTGCGTTTCTTTGTGTGTGCATGTTTCTGTGTCTGTGTGTATGTTTCTCTGTGTATGTTTCTCGGTTTGTGTTTCTGTGGGTGTGTATGTTTCTGTGTGTGTTTCTTTGTGTGTTTCCTTCTGTGTGTTTCTGTGTGTGTGTTTCTGTGTGTGTGTGTTTCTGTGTGTGTGTATGTTTCGCTGTGTGTGTTTCTGTGTGTGTGCTTATTTGTTTGTGTTTCTGTGCGTGTTTCTCCGTGTGTGTTTCCGTGTGTGTGTTTCTCTGTGTGTGTTCCTGTGTTTGTGTTTCTGTGTATGTGTGTGTTTCTCTGTGTTTGTTTTTCTCTGTGTATGTTTCTCTGTGTGTGTGTGTGTTTCTTTGTGGGTGTGTGTTTCTGTTTGTGTGTGTTTACGTGTGTGTTTCTCTGTGTCTGTTTCTGTGTGTGTGTTTCTGCGTGTGTGTGTGTGTGTGTTTCTGTGTGTGTGTTTCTGTGTGTGCGTCTTTCTCTGTGTGTCTTTATGTGTGTGTGTCTCTCTGTGTGTGTATTTCTGTGTGTGTGTGTATTTCTGTGTGTGTGTTTCTCTGTGTGCGTGTATTTCTGTTTCTGTGTGTGTGTTTGTGTGTATTTCTGTCTTTGTTTCTCTGTGTGTTTCGCTGTGTTTTTCAGTGTGTGTGTGTTTCTGTGTGTGTGTTTCTGTGTGTGTGTTTCACTGTGTATTTCTCTGTGTGTTCCTCTGTGTGTTTCCCTGTGTGTTTCTGTGTGTGTGTGTTTCTGTGTGTGTTTCTATGTGTGTTTCTCTGTGTGTGTTTCATTGTGTGTTTCACTGTGCGTATCTGTGTCTGTGTGTTTCTATTTGTGTGATGCACTGTGTGCTTCAATGTGTGTTTCTCTCTGTGTTTCTCTCTGTTTTTCTCTCTGTGTTTCTCTGAGTGTCTTTCTCTGTGTGTCTATGTTTCTGTGTATGTTTCTGTGCATTTGTTTCTCTGTGTGTATGTTTCTCTGTGTGTCTCTTCCTCCGTATGTGTTTCTATGCGTGTGTCTTTCTGTGTGTGTGTGTTTCTGTGTGTCTGTGTGTGTGTTTCTGTGTGTGTGTGTTTCTGTGTGTGTTTCTGTGTGTGTGTTTCTGTGTGTGTGTTTCCGTGTGCGTGTGTTTCTGTCTGTGTGTGTTTCTCTGTCTGTGTGTGTGTTTCTGTGTGTGTGTTTCTGCGTGTGAGCATTTCACTGTGAGTTTCTCTGTGTGTGTTTCTCTGTGTGTGTGTTTCTGCGTCTGTGTGTGTGTTTCTCTGTGTGTGTTTCCGTGTGTGTTTCTCTGTGTGTCTGTTTCTTTTTGTGTGCGTTTCTTTGTGTGTGCATGTTTCTGTGTCTGTGTGTGTGTTTCTCTGTGTATGTTTCTCTGTTTGTGTTTCTGTGGGTGTGTATGTTTCTGTGTGTGTTCCTTTGTGTGTTTCTCTCTGAGTGTTCCTGTGTGTGTGTGTTTCTGTGTGTGTGTTTTTCACTGTGTGTGTTTCTCTCTGTGTGTTTCTTGTGTGTGTTTCTGTGTGTGTGTGTTTCTGTGTGTGTGTATGTTTCGCTGTGTGTGTGTTTCTGTGTGTGCGCTTATTTGTTTGAGTTTCTGTGCGTGTTTCTCCGTGTGTGTTTCCGTGTGTGTTTCTCTGTGTGTGTTCCTGTGTTTGTGTTTCTGTGTGTGTGTGTGTTTCTGTGTGTGTGTGTGTGTGTTTCTGTGTGTGTCTGTTTCTGTGTGTGTTTCTCTGTGTGTGTGTTTCTCGGTGTGTATTTTCCTCTGTGCGTGTTTCTGTGTGTGTGTGTTTCTGTGTGGGTGTGTGTTTCTGTTTGTGTTTGTTTCTGTCTGTGTGCCTCTGTGTGTGTTTGTGCATGTTTCTGTGCGTGCTTCTGTGTGTGGGTTTCTGTGTGTGTGTTTCTGAGTGTGTGTGTTTCTGTGTGTGTGAGTGTGTGTGTGTTTCTGTGTGTGTGTGTGTTTATTTCCGTGTGTGTGTTTATTTCCGTGTGTGTGTGTGTGTGTGTTTCTGTGTGTGTGTGTTTCTCTGTGTGTGTATTTCTGTGTGTGTGTTTCTGTGTGTGTTTCACAGTGTGTGTTTCTCTGTGTGCGTGTGTTCCTGTATCTGTGTCTGTGTTTCTATGTGTGCATTTCTCTGTGTGTGTGTTTGTGTGTGTTTCTGTCTGCGTTTCTCTGTGTGTTTCGCTGTGATTTTCAGTGTGTGTGTGTTTCTGTGTGTGTGTTTGTGTGTGTATTTCTGTGTGTGAGTTTCTCTGTGTGTGTTTCTGTGTGCGTGTGTTTCTGTCTGTGTGTGTTTCTCTGTCTGTGTGTGTGTTTCAGTGTGAATTACTCTGCATGTTTCCTTGTGTGTGTTTCGGTGTGTATGATTCTGCGTGTGAGCATTTCACTGTGAGTTTCTCTGTGTGTTTCTCTGTGTGTTTCTGTGTGTGTGTGTGTGTTTCTGTGTGTGTGTGTGTTTCTGTGTGTGTGTGTGTGTTTCTTTGTGTGTGTTTCTCTGCGTGTATTTCACTGTGTTTTTCTCTGTGTGTTTCTCTTTGTATTTTTCTGTGTGTTTCGCTGTGTTAGTATCTCTGTGTGTGTTTTGCTCTGTGTCTGTTTCTCTGTGTGTGTGTTTCTGTGTGTGTGTTTCTGTGTGTGTGTTTCTGTGTGTGTGTGTGTTTCTGCGTCTGTGTGTGTGTTTCTCTGTGTGTGCTTCCGTGTGTGTTTCTCTGTGTGTCTGTTTCGTTTTGTGTGCGTTTCTTTGTGTGTGCATGTTTCTGTGTCTGTGTCTGTGTGTATGTTTCTCTGTGTATGTTTCTCTGTTTGTGTTTCCGTGGGTGTGTATGTTTCTGTGTGTGTTTCTTTGTGTGTTTCCTTCTGTGTGTTTCTGTGTGTGTGTTTCTGTGTGTGTGTGTTTCTGTGTTTCTGTGCGTGTTTCTCCGTGTGTGTTTCCGCGTGTGTGTTTCTCTGTGTGTGTTCCTGTGTTTGTGTTTCTGTGTATGTGTGTGTTTATCTGCGTGCGTGTGTTTCTCTGTGTTTGTTTTTCTCTGTGTATGTTTCTCTGTGTGTTTTCCTCTGTGTGCCTGATTCTGTGTGTGTGTTTCTGTGTGAGTGTGTTTTTATGTGTTTGTGTTTCTGTGTGTGTGTGTTTCTCTGTTTGTGTTTCTGTTAATGTGTGTTTCAGCATGTGTGTGTTTCTGTCTGTATTTCGCTCTGTGATTCTGTGTTTCTGTTTCTGTGTGTGTGTGTTTCTCTGTGTGTATTTTGCTCTGTGTGTGTTTCAGTGTGTGTGTGTTTCTGTGTGGGTGTGTGTTTCTGTGTGGGTGTGTGTTTCTGTCTGTGTGCCTCTGTGTGTGTTTATGTATGTTTCTGTGCATGTTTCTGGGCGTGTGTTTCTGTGTGTGTGTTTCTCTGTGTGTGTTTCTGTGTGCATGTTTCTCTGTGTGTGTGTGTTTCTTTGTGGGTGTGTGTTTCTGTGTGTGTGTGTTTACGTGTGTGTTTCTCTGTGTCTGTTTCTGTGTGTGTGTTTCTGCGTGTGTGTGTGTGTGTGTTTCTGTGTGTGTGTTTCTGTGTGTGCGTCTTTCTCTGTGTGTCATTATGTGTGTGTGTCTCTCTGTGTGTGTATTTCTGTGTGTGTGTGTATTTCTGTGTGTGTGTTTCTCTGTGTGCGTGTATTTCTGTTTCTGTGTGTGTGTTTCTGTGTGGACATTTCTGTGTGTGTGTGTTTGTGTGTATTTCTGTCTTTGTTTCTCTGTGTGTTTCGCTGTGTTTTTCAGTGTGTGTGTGTTTCTGTGTGTGTGTTTTTGTGTGTGTGTTTCACTGTGTATTTCTCTGTGTGTTCCTCTGTGTGTTTCCCTGTGTGTTTCTGTGTGTGTGTGTTTCTGTGTGTGTTTCTATGTGTGTTTCTCTGTGTGTGTTTCATTGTGTGTTTCACTGTGCGTATCTGTGTCTGTGTGTTTCTATTTGTGTGATGCACTGTGTGCTTCAATGTGTGTTTCTCTCTGTGTTTCTCTCTGTTTTTCTCTCTGTGTTTCTCTGAGTGTCTTTCTCTGTGTGTCTATGTTTCTGTGTATGTTTCTGTGCATTTGTTTCTCTGTGTGTATGTTTCTCTGTGTGTCTCTTCCTCAGTATGTGTTTCTATGTGTGTGTCTTTCTGTGTGTGTGTGTTTCTGTGTGTCTGTGTGTGTGTTTCTGTGTGTGTGTGTTTCTGTGTGTGTTTCTGTGTGTGTGTTTCTCTGTGTGTGTTTCCGTGTGCGTGTGTTTCTGTCTGTGTGTGTTTCTCTGTCTGTGTGTGTGTTTCTGTGTGTGTGTTTCTGCGTGTGAGCATTTCACTGTGAGTTTATCTGTGTGTTTCTCTGTGTGCTTCTGTGTGTGTGTGTGTGTTTCTCTGTGTTTGTGTGTTTCTGTGTGTGTGTGTGTTTCTTTGTGTCTGTTTCTCTGTGTGTATTTCACTGTGTTTTTCTCTGTGTGTTTCTCTTAGTATTTCTCTGTGTGTTTCTCTGTGTGTGTTTCTCTGTGTGTGTGTGTTTCTGCGTCTGTGTGTGTGTTTCTCTGTGTGTGTTTCCGTGTGTGTTTCTCTGTGTGTCTGTTTCTTTTTGTGTGCGTTTCTTTGTGTGTGCATGTTTCTGTGTCTGTGTGTGTGTTTCTCTGTGTATGTTTCTCTGTTTGTGTTTCTGTGGGTGTGTATGTTTCTGTGTGTGTTTCTTTGTGTGTTTCTCTCTGAGTGTTCCTGTGTGTGTGTGTTTCTGTGTGTGTGTTTTTCACTGTGTGTGTTTCTCTCTGTGTGTTTCTTGTGTGTGTTTCTGTGTGTGTGTTTTTCTGTGTGTGTGTATGTTTCGCTGTGTGTGTGTTTCTGTGTGTGCGCTTATTTGTTTGTGTTTCTGTGCGTGTTTCTCCGTGTGTGTTTCCGTGTGTGTTTCTCTGTGTGTGTTCCTGTGTTTGTGTTTCTGTGTGTGTGTGTTTCTGTGTGTGTGTGTGTTTCTGTGTGTGTCTGTTTCATTGTGTGTTTCTCTGTGTGTGTGTTTCTCGGTGTGTATTTTTCTCTGTGCGTGTTTCTGTGTGTGTGTGTTTCTGTGTGGGTGTGTGTTTCTGTTTGTGTTTGTTTCTGTCTGTGTGCCTCTGTGTGTGTCTGTGTATGTTTCTGTGCGTGCTTCTGTGTGTGTGTTTCTGTGTGTGTGTTTCTGTGTGTGTGTGTTTCTGTGTGTGTGAGTGTGTGTGTGTTTCTGTGTGTGTGTGTGTTTATTTCCGTGTGTGTGTGTGTTTCTGTGTGTGTGTGTTTCTCTGTGTGTGTATTTTTGTGTGTGTGTTTGTGTGTGTGTGTGTGTGTGTGTTTCTGTGTGTGTTTCACAATGTGTGTTTCTCTGTGTGCGTGTGTTTCTGTATCTGTGTCTGTGTTTCTATGTGTGCATTTCTCTGTGTGTGTGTTTGTGTGTGTTTCTGTCTGCGTTTCTCTGTGTGTTTCGCTGTGATTTTCAGTGTGTGTGTGTTTCTGTGTGTGTGTTTCTGTGTGTGTGTTTCACTGTGTGTTCCTCTGTGTGTTTCCCTATGTGTTTCTGTGTGTGTGTTTCTCTGTGTATCTGTGTGTGTGTTTCTCTGTGTGTGTTTCATTGTCTGTTTCACTGTGTGTATCTGTGTGTGTGTGTTTCTATGTGTGTGTTGCACTGTGTGTTTCAATGTGTGTTTCTCTGTGTGTTTCTCTCTGTGTTTCTCTGAGTGTGTATCTGTGTGTGTGTATGTTTTTCTGCGTGTGTGTTTCTCTGTGTGTATTTCACTGTGTGTATTTCACTGTGTGTTTCTATGTGTGTTTCTCTTTGTATTTCTCTGTGTGTTTCTCTGTGTGTGTTTCTGTGTGTGTGTGTTTCTCTGCGTGTGTGTTTTCCTCTGTGTCTGTTCCTCTGTGTGTGTGCTTCTCTGTGTGCCTGTTTCTGTGTGTGTGTGTTTCTGTGTGCGTGTTTCTGTATTTGTGTTTCTGTGTGTGTGTTTCTGTGTGTGTGTGTGTTTCTGCGTCTGTGTGTGTGTTTCTCTGTGTGTGTTTCTCTGTGTGTGTGTTTCTGTGTGTGTGTGTGTTTCTGTGTGCGTGTGTGTTTCTCTTTGTGTGTGTGTTTCTCTTTGTGTGCGTGCTTCTGTGTGTGTGTTTCCGTGTTTGTGTCTGCACCTGTTGCTCTCTGCTCTCTCTGAACCTCAGTAAAGCTGCACATTCATCAGTTATATGACCCCACCACTGAACATCAAGCTACTTTCCCCCAGACTATCACTGACCTCATCTCCACTGGAGATCTTCCCTCTAAAGCTTCCAATCTCAAAGTCCCACAAACCTGGACAGCCCGCTTCTAACTCCTTCCCGGTTTCCACAGACAGGACTGTACTGGCAGAACCATTGTGTCATCCTGCTCCTGTCCCGCTGAACGTATTTCTTCCTATCTTGACTCTATCTTTTCTCCGCTGGGCCAGTCTCTTCCCACCAACATCCGTGACTCTTCTGAGGCACCACGTCTTTTTGACAATTTCCAGTTTCTTGGCCCTAACCGCCCCCTCTTCACTATGGACGTCCAATCACTCTGCACCTCCATCCACCATCAGGATTGTTTGAGGGCTCATCGCTTCTTCATTGAACAGAGGCCCAACCAGTCCCCATCCACCACCACCCTCCTCTACCGGGCTGAACTTGTTCTCACATTGAACAACTTCTCCTTCAACTCCACTCACTTCCTTCAAATAAAAGGTGTTGCTATGGGTACCCGCATGGGTCCTAGTTATGCCTGTCTTTTTGTGGGATCAGTCGAACATTCCTTGTTGCAGTCCTACTCAGGCCCCCTCCCCCAACACTTTTTCCAGTACATTGATGACTGTATCGGCGCCGTTTCTTGCTCCCGCCCTGAACTGTTAAACTTTGTCAACTTTGCGTCTAAATTCCACCCTTCTCTCACCTTTACATGGTCCATCTCTGACACTTCCCTTCCCTTCCTCGACCTCTCTATCTCTATTTCTGGGGATAGGCTGTCTGCTGATATCCACAGCTACCTCGACTACACATCCTCACATCCTGCCTCGTGTAAGGACTCCATTCAATTCTCCCAGTTTCTCCATCTCCGACGCATATGCTCTGATGATGCTATCTTCCATGACAGCGCTTCTGATATGTATTCCTTTTACTTCAATCGAGGATTCCACCGCCCCTCCCCCCCCCCCCCCCCCCACCTGTGGGTCACAGGGCCCTAAACCATGTCTGGCCCATTTCCCACACTTCTACCCTCACCCCTTCCCCTCCCTCCCAGAATCGCGACAGGGTTCTCCTTGTCCTCACTTTCCACCCCATCAGCCTCCATATCCAAAGGATCATCCTCTGCCATTTCCACTACCTCCAGCCTGATGCCACTACCAAAGGCATCTTCCCCTCCCTTCCCCTGTCAGCATTCCAAAGGGATTGTTCCCTCCGTGACACCCTGGTGCACTCCTCCATTACCCCCACCACCTCATCCCCTTCCCACGGCACCTGCCCTGCAATGCCAAAGGCAATAGCAAATATATAAAGACATTTTAGCATGGGATGGGGGCAGACAATATAAAATAGGGAATGTGGAAATCACGAAACATTTATGTACTGAAATTTATTTTAGTAACTTTTTAAAACGAATGAAATACTATAAAAGGAATATGGAAAATATTTACAAAAATATACACGTAGAAAATTTCACAAATAACTCAGAACCTTCTCAAGGGAAATTAGGGATGAGCAATGAATGCTAGCCTGGCCAGCGACGCTCACATCCCGTGAACAAATAATAATATAAAAAGATGATTTCCTTTAATATCAGTGCCTACTGTTGTTGGCATAGCCCAGATTCTGAACCTTTTTAATAGCGAGTGGTTTTCTGTAATTGTGTCTGAATAGTAAATGCTTTACAGGGCACCAAGTGATGGATAGGAGGAGGAAAGAAAGTACATAGGCTTCCAAAAACCAGGGTAATGAGCTCCTAAAAGACCATCCTCATCACACCACATAGATTCAGATTGGGAAAGGACACTGCAACAGTGTTTGTGGAAGACACTAGAAATGTTAAAGAGCTTCAGCACTTGCTTTCTCTGCTAGTTAAATTACACATAGTGCAAAACTGAATTTGATAGGGTCTCAGATACTGTTCAGACATTCTTGGCATTTTTGCTACTTTGAAGGGATTTTGTTTTGGATAAATCTATTGAGTGAACATACATAATCAATGCTGTCCTACACCTGTGAAGTGATTGCAGTAAATTGAAGAGGTCAATGAATTAGTGTCTTATTAGGATCTTGAACATCAAGGGCTGCACTTTCACACACAAAAGGTATTGCTCATTCTTTAAACAGATCACTGTAGGCTACCCCACACCAGGTAATGGCAATTCCAAGTAATTGAATACAAATAAGGATAAATGGAGGACAAACATAGGTGTAAATGTATTCATATCTCAGGGATCTGGTCTCCCCGCTGCATTCTTTGAAGATTTATTTCCCTAAAAAGGCTTACATTTACAAATATATATATATATATATATATATATATATATACTTTGTCATGCAGGCTCCCACCAGCCGAGAATGAGGCACATTAATTTCACCATATGCACGTTAAACATCAAATTATTGCTGGGGAAAGACGGCCTATTGCAAGAAATTTCCAGGCCCCTAGCCAGAAATACATTTTTGCAAACTAGCAGACAGTGTTGGCACAAAGGAACCAGTCCCTGCTCCTGATACACAGAAGACGTGGTCAGACTAGCTTCGTCGCATGACTATAATAAATAATTATAATATAGCATCTGCAGTATTGTGCTTTTATTTCAGCCACATGACTAACTGGTTGTTGCAGGTTTTGAACTCGCCACAGTGAATTTGAAAACAGAAAGCTGCTGGCTCCTGGATTGAGAACATTTCTCTCCGGTCAGCTCTCATCTCGTTCTCCCCAGCTTTGGAATCCATTGAAGACACAAGAACCCCAAGAGAGAGAAATGTCTCCTACAGTGAGCAAGGTTTAAGAAGAATACTGGGCCCCAATGAAAAGCAAGAATTGCCTACAAGGAAGAACTACCTACAAAATTACTCTACAGTGAGCCGGAAGCATGTGTAACAGGAAACTGTTCAGACATTGCCTCAAAGTTCTCCATTGATTTTTCTTCTGCTCTTTCTGTCTCTATTTGCATGTGCCTATCGCGTATGCATGTTAGCTGAATGATTATCATTTTTAATCCAAGACTTTATTCGCCAGGGATAAGACCCCAGTTGGGGGAAAATGGCTGTCAAAAGGACAGTGCTGAAAACACAGTTACCAGAGGACAGGCTGTTGGTCTCAGACCAGAAAGGACAAGCTTTTCAAATGCTGAACCAAAACCCACTCCAGCCAACAGAGACATTGCCTTCTGCTCTCAGCCAACCACCCACATCATCACTGGTTCCAAGCTGCTTAAGGAGACAATGAAATCCATCGGTTGATATCATCAAGTCAATCGGTCTGGACAACGGAACCCATCAGAAACAGTTCACATCTTGTACAGTACTCAAATAGATGACGCAAGACCAACAGTTCCCATTGTCCGTCCCCCCCTCCCCCACCGAAACCAGCTAGATGAGAGGCGGGAAAATGCTACAGATTCAAACAAAACTTTCTCTCCAGACCAATCAAAGCGTTTTCCCTCGTCTGTCAAGGTCAATCAGAAAAAAGGGAACATTCGGGTTTTGCTGGAAAAAACAAGACTGCTGAAACAGTGGAAGTGAAGCAGCCTGAGGAAGGAGAGGATTGGAACAGTTGATGTCAAATGGACAGCAGCCACACAGCTCGAAGGGACAGAAGATCAGAGCACGCTGCTCCCTCTACAACCAGGACCAAAGGAAGTCGCATGCCCTAAGGAATGGTTACGGCCCCAAGGACTTCGATCATAGAAGACACGACCCGGCATCCAAAGTCAGCAGGGTGAGCATTTCATCCGCAGCCTGCAGAATACTCAACTCACAGCCATGTGGAGAGTTACCTCTGCATGTCCCGACCAAACCTTAGAAAAGGGGATTAGTGTTGTGTTGGGAGGTAACTGACCGTGAGTTAGGGAACAAAGAGGGGCTTAGTTTAAGAAATCCAAGGGGAGTAATCTATTTTTTGTTAGTCATTTAGGAACATCAGCATGGGTTTTGCCATATTGCGATTCGCAGTACATATTAAACATACTTCCATTATCCGAATCTGAAACCTGAGTCGATTGCATTATTCATCATCCTTCATTGTGATTCATGAAGGTAAGCCCAGACCCTCGACTGTAAATAAGTGGGTTCGGTCGTGACCAGCAAGGCTGAATGAACCTCAGACGATCGGAAACAGCCGACAGAGCGTGGGGCGAGATGTGTATCCGTCGGCATGAACCGAATTGCCTTTTAAATTTTAATAAATTTGATTTTTCTTCTTTAAACCTAAGAAAACATGTTTGTGCTCATTTATTTGCCTTATATTGGGAATGCGGTGAACAAGGATTCACCAAAGCGGGAGCTCAAAACACGGTGTGTTGAAAAGTAAAGCCTGTTACAGTAAGACCAAGTGAAGGCTGAAGGGGACCCCCAGACACCTTTCTTACCTAGTCATAACAGAAATTTGGGTGCCTGCGTCCGTCATTTTACCCACAGACAAACACGGGAAATTGGAAATGGGAAACCGAATTGTTCCCAATCAAAAAGATCACGTTTTCAATACAGGTTTTCACCTGGTTGTGTGTGATTGAATACTAACATGTCTGCAACTGAAGCTAGCAGCTTTCGAAGAAAGGGTGAAGTAACTTTGGATAAGTTAAAAGCACTGTCTATGGAGGAGTTTGGGTTAAATCAGGGGTGACAAGAGTAACCCCAGTGAAAGCATGGCCAATATGGAGCATAATTCAGGCTGGGCAAAAAATTGCTAAATCTCACTTCACTAATTCCAAAATTCAATGATGAAGATGTGGAAGCATTTTTTGTGTCTTTTGAGGAACTTGCAAGGCAGCTAAAATGGCCAGCTGAGACCTGTTTTTTTTTTTAACTACAAAGCAAGCAAACTGGAAAAGCCCATGAGGTTTATTCCTTGTTGCCAGATAATAGTTCAGCTAATTATGAACTGACCAAAAAGGCTATCCTTGGGGCATATGAAACCTCAACAAACAATCCAATCAAACCTAGCTGGAGATTAAAAGAAGTAAGCACCTGGCTGTTGACCAGTGGCTGAGGACTCTTAAAATACCACTAAGCTATGTGAATCTCAGGGAAGTAGTTCTGTTGGAGGAATTTAAAAACTCTCTCCCCCTCTCAATAAAGACCCATGTAGAAGAGCAGTGCGTCCAGAGAGGCTGGCGAGAGGCCATTCTGGCTGATGAGCTGGCTTTAATTTATAGGTCGGTTTCCCAGGGGAAAACCTTTCCTAATCACTCCCAGAAATCCAAAAAGGACAAAGGGTGGGAAGGTGATCTCCACCCAGGCAATCCTGGGAGAGAAATGAAAGCAGGAGACACAGGGGGCCCTCCTCCAGACAAAAATGAAAATGCAGTGAGGAAGAGTGAGACCCGCAGACCTGTGTGCTTCCATTGTCAGAAAGCAGCGCATTTAAAAGCTGACGGCCGGAAACTGAAGGTAAAACCGATAGGGTTAATCAGGGCACACCTGCTCAGTGAAGACGGGGACCTGGTGCAAAACACAGAAGAAGCGGTGGCTTTAACTGCATCAAGAATGCAACCCAGGAAGCTTACTATACCAGTGCTGGAAAAGCTGATAGGATTCTTGAAGGTTATCATGGTTTTGTCTTTGAAGGGAAATTAAACCCATACCCCTCGAGTGGGGCCAGCAAGCCCATAATAATTCTCAGGGACACAGGGCCAACTCGATCCCCTTTACTGGGAAAAGGCCTGACCTTTCGCCCAGTGAGTGCAGTGAATTTCAAAATGGTGGTAAATGGTGTTGCAGGGCAGTGTATACCTGTACCTGATTACCGGGTGCACCTGGAGTTTTGGGACCGGTGACCGTAGGGATTGTCCCTAGTTTGTCTGACACAAGGTTGACCTGATCCATGGTAATGATCTGGCGAGGGTGAAGGTGATAGTCCGCACCCTCCCCCCACGCCAAGTAGTGAAAGAAAGGCCGCAGGAGGTCAGAGAGACAGGGAAGTGGCAGGAGATGGTCTCCTGCATTTTCCCTGAATGTGTAATGGATCAGGCCATGATCAAATCAGCTCCCCCAGAAAGTACTGCATTTTAAGACAGATTACCTTGAGGTCTGCCTGTCCAGGACTTTCTTTGGAAAGTTAGAAGACCCAGGGAACGAATTCAATGGATTATCCCTAGCTGCGGCTCAGCAAGCCGACCCAGTATTCCGAGAGTTAGCATAGGCTGTCTGGTTTGAAAGAAAAGCAAAGGGAGTCCCTGATTGCTACTATTTAAAGAATAAGGTACTGATGAGGAAATGGAGTTCTCCTCATAGACCTGAGAGCAAGGAGAGGGCATTAGTTCACCAATTAGTGGTTCCACAGAGGTACCGGTTGGAAATATTATGAAGGACCTACGAGACCACAGTGGCTGTACGTCTCTGTATATGATAGACCAAAGCTCGCATAAGACAGCAATTTGACTGGTCAAAACTGCACAAAGATGTGGCAGAGTACTGGAGGTGTTGCTACTTTTGGCAGATTGAGGGGAAACCCCAACCTACGATGAAACATGCACCCCTACGTCCTGTACTGGTGTTAGGCAGACCCTCCATCAGAGGGCTGGTGCACTGTAAGGGACCCCAACCAAGAACAAAAAGGGGCAGGTAGGTGCAAGGCTGGCAAAAGTTTAGAAACAGAAGGGAAGAAAGTGACTAAGAGGGCAGGTTAAAGGAAGCCCGAGAAAAAGTCCTGAAGAAAATCCCGACTGTCTGGTCAGCCAACCCCGAAAAGTGTGAAAATGTGCACCCCACATCCTCCTACATAAATGCAGACTCCAGAAGCACCCCACCAGAATTGCTAACATCATTTACAGGATCCTGCAGAGACAAAGAGAGACCTCTAGTGGGGCACAAAAACCATGAGGGTGATGCCTCATCTAACCGAAGTGCCACAGGAGAATACGGTCAAGTCTGCACAACTACCTACAGGTCGGAGTGTCTCAGAGAACAAAGGGGAGATTAACAAAGAATCCTCCCCCACAGTCAACGCAAAACGGAACCACCCATCCCCTGAAGTCATTTGGCATTAGGCAAACTGAAGAAAAGCTTCCCCGAAGAACCACCTGGTTACTGGGATGCCACAAAGGGGAAATTAAAGCAACACCCAGAAAAGACAATTTTAATAAGCTTTAAGATTTATGAATGCATGGAAATGAATGAGGGAAATACATGGTTTTCTTTCTCTCTATATTTCTCTCACACCTTTTAATGAAATGTGTCTTTTTTTCAAATCGCATCTCATTCCCTTGGGTGTGAAGGTGTTGTGCAGGCCCCCACCAGCCAACAATGAGGCACAATAATTTTGCCACATGGACATTAAACTTCAAATTGTTGATGGGAAGAAGAGGGTCTATTACAAGGAATTGCCAGGCCCCTAGCCGGAAAGACATTTTTGCACACTAGCAGACAATGTTGTAACAAAGGAACCAGTCCCTTCTCCCAATACACAGAAGACATGATCAGACCAGTTTAGTCATAGACGAACTAGGTGTTGCAGGTATTGAATTCGCCACAGAGAATTTGAAGACTGAAAGCTGCTGGCTCCTGGTTGGGAACATCTCTATCTTGTCTCCTCACGTCTCATTCTCCTCAGCTGTGGAATTCATTGAAGACAAATGAACCCTAAGAGAAGAGAGAGACAAGGTTTAAGAAGCATACTGGGCCCCAACGAAAAGCAAGAATTAACTCCAGCAAGAAGTGCCTACAACAGGACTCTACAGTGAGTTCGAAGCACAGTAACAAGAAACTGTTCAGAGATTGCCTCAAACCTCTCCACTTTATCTTTCTTCTGCTCTTTTCTGTCTCTATTTGCATGTGCATTTCGCGTATGCATGCTGGCGTGGGGCGCAGCGTGTATCCATCGGCGTTAACCGGATTAGTGTTCAAATTTAAGTTTTAATAAATTTCACTTCTCTTCTTTAAACCTATGAATGCCTGTTTGTGCTAATTTCTTTGCCTTATAATTGGAAAGCGGTGAACAAGGATTCACCAAGACGGAGCTCAAAACACAGTGTGTTTCAAATTAACTCCTGCTGCAGTAGTCCAGTTGAAGGTTGAAAAGGACTCCTAAACACGTTTCTCACTTCAGTCACAACAATGTATACAAAATTACAGTGAAATATAAAGCTGAACATGAATTCAAAATAAGTGCAACATAAATGGCAATCATAAACTTTTTCCTAATTTCTTGCAGTTGTCCTTCGTTGAAGATAAGTCTGATTCTGTGCATGCAGAAGAGATTGAAGAACTGGAAAAATAAAATAATGCAGGAAAGGTCTGCTGAAGATCTCAAGGGCTATTCCACTACTGAGTGGTAGGTCATAAGTGCATAAAAAGTTAGTCTCCTCACAGTGTAATCCTGCTTAGTGTGCGTGTCAAGGTTCCCTTTTTGGGTACTCTAGGTAGTGTTGAGCACGATTGCGTTTGCAGCCAAACCGGTTCGTCTGTGTCACGAATTCTGAGGAGAAGGTCAAGGTTCGCAGGGTACCAAACATCGAACACATTGGCCTTCTCTGACATCACCAACTCTGAAAAGCAGGGGAATTGTGCATTGGTATTTACACATTCATTTGTATTGTGTTGATTGGATTAAGCATACAACTATAATCTAGATGTAGAATTATGAATAGCTGAGAGTAATAGGATTAGAATCTGTTGCAAGGATTTAGAATGTATCACAAACCCACAAGAGAAAAGCTTGTAGGTTTACACCATTATTGCATAGGCCCATTAACTGAAAAGAAAAACATTTTTTTAGTCCATTCTCAGGATATGAGTACTGCTGACACTGCCAGAATTTATTCCCTGTCCTTAGTTACCCCCTGAGAAGATTACTACTGGCTGCCTTTTTTGTCACAGTTTGATAGAATTGACTGGCTTGCTAAGCCTCCTCAGAGGGCAGTTAAGGGTCAACCATGCATGGGCCAGGTAAGGATATCAGGTTTCCTTTCTTAAAGAACATTAATGAACCAATTGGGTTTTTACTCTGGTCCAACAGTTAAACAGCAATTGAGTTACCACTGAAAAACATTGACAAACGTCATTCTTCCTTCATTGTTAGGTCTGAATCTTGGAATTCCCTACCAAACACAAATGGGGAAACACCATCATCAAAAAAAGAGGAGTGGCTCAATGATAGCGCCTGTCACAGCATCTTCTCAGGGCAATGAGGGATGAACAATAAATGACAGCTTTGCCAGTGTCGCTTGTCTCCAAAGAATTTTTAAAAACTCTGACTGTAATAGCATTCCACAGGCACTGGGGATCCTCACCTAATGAGGCCTCCTGCTTGGTGCAATCTGGACAGTGAGAGTTGACAGGATTTTTAATCATGAGAGAATCACAGCCATGAAGGCTGATTCTGTCTTCAACATTTTTCTGGTATCCAATTTTCACCAGAAAAGATGGTGGGGAGGGTGTTACTGATCAGCACATTCGGTGCTGAGGAACCTATTGAATTTTCCTGCTTCATCGTCAAGGTGCTCTGAGGCCAACTGAAAAAAGATGCTTCTTGATTTCAGTAAAATCAAATGTTTAATGCATTGTTGAATAATGAATTTGAATTACAATGAAGAAACTAGAATAATGCTGATAAATTCTGAGTTATTTTTACTTAAATCCACAATCAACTCCAGATTTGTACCCATGACACAATATAACTTTACGAGGGATTAGATGACATGATTCACTAAACTGGAGGAGGCTTTATGCATTCATTAGATGCAGACAAATAGCTGTTTACTGAGTAATGTGAAGCTAAATTACTCCAAGTTGGATCCTGCTGATTGCAGTTGGGTAAGTTCAATGATAAGCATCTGGATTTTCCCAGCTTTTTGTGAAATCAGAAGAAAATATAAATCTGCTGGCAGAGGTTTATGTATGTTTTGGGATAGATTTATCAAATTGAGACAATTTTCACCCCTCACCTCGATCTTGTGAAATTATCTGTGTGAACTGAGAATTCTCAGAAGGTTCTGTTTCCAGGGTCTGCTTGGGTGAGGCTCTCTGCAAAATGACAGGTGTCCTATCTTGGTCAGTAACATGAAGAAATAGTAAATTAATTACTTTTCATGAATATATTTTATATATAGAGAGAGAAAAAAGTGCAAGACCTCTCCAAAAGGCAAGGTTCCCAAGTGTTCTGTCTCAGCAACTTATGCTCAAAGTATATGAGAAAAGGCTTCAATATCGTCATCTTCAAATGTGGATACTGATCGGGAATAGTGTAAGAAATCACAGCTTGTCTCTGGACTAGGATCATTTGAATTACCAGCGGCATCTGCACTACGGAAAGACAATTTTTCCCTCACCAATTCAATCTGTCTGATTTCACTGTCTTTTTGTGCTTGTAATTCCTTCTCAAAGTTTTCCCTCTGGAAAGCACGCTCTCTCTCTGTCTCTCTGCCCCTCTCTCTCTCTCCTCTCATTCCTCCTTTCGCACCTGAAATTTTAACTCAAAGCTGTGGTTGTTCTCCTTACAGCAGAGAAGGTGATGTGAAGATTTGATGCAGGCTGTAAAGGCTGACTGGATCATTAATAAGATGAAAATTCTGTCCATTCGGTGCCTTTATACACCCACTCTGCTGTATTAAACATTCCCATTTCATATCTTGCAATGGACTGATACCATGTTTTCAACTAGATACAAGCGATTAACAAAGGAGGCCTTGAAGCTATGCGAACTTGGGGCATATGGCAGAATACAGAGGTGGAATAAACAGCACAACATAGTGACATTATCTTTGAAAGAGAAGTAGCTTCCATTTTTATTCATTGCGCCACTAGATTTACTAGAATGGCACCAAGAATGCAAGACTTCAGTTATGGGCTGGTTGTTGTTAGAGCATAGACGGTCAGGGGGAGATTTGATGGAGGTGTTCAAAATCATGAAGCATTTGATAACTCCTCCTTATTTACTCTGATTCCAGTGGCAGAAGGGTCAGTAAACATATAGTTAAATAAAAATAATGTCATGGTGGAAGAATCAGTGGCAAAAGGAAGAGGCTTTTTTTAAATGCAGCAAGTTATGATTTGGAATGCACTGCCTAAATGGGCGATGAATGCAGATTCAATAACAACCTTCAAAAAGGAATTGGTGAATTATTTGAAGGAGGAAAATCTGCAGAGCAATGGAGAAAGGGAAAGGGAGAGGGACGCACTGGACAGCACATTTAAAGAGGCGGCACAGAGACAATAGGCCAAATGGCCTCTTTCTCTACTGTACATAGAACATAGAACATAGAACATAGAAAAATACAGCACAGAACAGGCCCTTCGGCCCACGATGTTGTGCCGATCCTTTGTCCTCTGTCAAGGACAATTTAATCTATACCCCATCATTCTCCTTTATCCATATACCTATCCAAAAGCCTTTTGAAAGTCCCTAAAGTTTCTGACTCAACAACTTCCCCGGGCAAGGCATTCCATGCCTCGACCACTCTCTGGGTAAAGAACCTTCCCCTGACATCCCCCTTATATCTCCCACCCTTCACCTTAAATTTATGACCCCTTGTAACGCTTTGCTCCACCCGGGGAAAAAGTTTCTGACTGTCTACCCTATCTATTCCCCTGATCATCTTATAAACCTCTATCATGTCACCCCTCATCCTTCTCCTTTCTAATGAGAAGAGGCCTAGAATGTTCAGCCTTTCCTCGTAAGACTTATTCTCCATTCCAGGCAACATCCTGGTAAATCTCCTCTGCACCCTCTCCAAGGCTTCCACATCCTTCCTAAAATGAGGCGACCAGAACTGCACACAGTACTCCAAATGAGGCCTTACCAAGGTCCTGTACAGCTGCATCATCACCTCACGGCTCTTAAATTCAATCCCTCTGCTAATGAACGCTAACACCCCATATGCCTTCTTCACAGCCCTATCCACTTGAGTTGCAACTTTCAATGATCTATGCACATAGACCCCAAGGTCTCTCTGCTCCTCCACATGCCCAAGAACCCTACCGTTAACCCAGTATTTTGCATTCATGTTTGTCCTTCCAAAATGGACGACCTCACACTTTTCAGGGTTAAACTCCATCTGCCACTTTTCAGCCCAGCACTGCAACCTATCCAAGTCCCTTTGCAGACGACAATAGCCCTCCTCGGTATCCACAACTCCACCAACCTTTGTATCATCTGCAAATTTACTGACCCACCCTTCGACTTCCTCATCCAAGTCGTTAATAAAAATCACAAACAGGAGAGGACCCAGAACTGATCCCTGCGGCACGCCACTGGTAACTGGGCTCCAGGCTGAGTATTTACCATCTAAGACCACTCTCTGCCTTCTATCAGTTAGCCAATTCTTAATCCAATTGGCCACATTCCCCACTATCCCATGCCTCCTGACTTTCTCCATAAGTCTACCATGGGGGACCTTATCAAATGCCTTACTAAAATCCATGTACACCACATCCACTGGTTTACCCTCATCCACTTGCTTGGTCACCTGCTCAAAGAATTCAATCAGGCTTGTGAGGCAAGACCTACCCCTCACAAAACCGTGCTGACTGTCCCGAATCAAGCAGTGTCTTTCCAGATGCTCAGAAATCCTATCCCTCAGCACCTTTTCCATCAACTTGCCTACCACCGAAGTAAGACTAACTGGCCTGTAATTCCCAGGGTTGTTCCTATTCCCTTTCTTGAACAGGGGCACAACATTTGCCACCCTCCAATCACCTGGTACCACCCCCGTCAGCAGAGAAGATGAAAAGATCATTGCCAGCGGCTCTGCAATTTCATCCCTTGCTTCCCATAACATCCTTGGATATACCCCGTCAGGCCCGGGAGACTTGTCTATCTTCAAGTTATTCAAAAACCCCAACACATCTTCCCTCCTAACGAGCACTTCCTCGAGCTTACCAGTCTGCTTCCCACCGTCCTCTTCAGTAATACACCCCTTCTCATTCGTAAATACCGAAGAGAAGTACTCATTCAAAACCTCACTTATCTCTTCCGGCTCAACACACAGTCTCCCGCTATTGTCCTTGACCGGACCTACGGTCCCCCTAGTCATCCTCATATTTCTGACATACGCGTAAAAGGCCTTGGGGTTTTCTTTTATCCTACCCGCCAAGCATTTTTCATGCCCTCTCTTAGCTCTCCTAATCCCTTTCTTCAGATCCTTCCTGGCCATCTTGTAACCCTCCAGAGCTATGCCTGTGCCCTTTTTCCTCAACTTTATATACGCATCCTTCTTCTTCCTAACAAGACTCTCAACCTCTCTTGTCAACCACGGTTCCCTCACATGACCATCCCTTCCCTGTCTGACAGGGACATGCTTATCAATGGCCCCTACTATCTGCTCCTTGAAAAAGTTCCACATTTCGACCGTGCCCTTCCCTGCCAGCATATGCTCCCAACTTATGCTCCTCAGTTCCTGCCTGACAGCATCATATCTACCCTTCCCCCAATTGTAAACCTTGCCCTGTTGCACATACCTATCCCTCTCCATTACCACAGTGAATGCTACAGAATTGTGATCACTATCTCCAAAGTGCTCGCCCACCAACAGCTCTATCACTTGCCCTGGTTCATTACCTAGTACCAAATCCAATATTGCCTCCCCTCTGGTCGGGCAGTCTACATACTGAGTCAGAAAAGCTTCCTGGACATACTGCACAAACACTACCCCATCCAAACTATTCGATCTAAAGAGTTGCCAATCAATATTTGGGAAGTTGAAATCCCCCATAATTACTACCCTGTGACTTCTGCTCCTTTCCAAAATCTGTTTCCCAATCTGCTCTTCCACCTCCCTGCTGCTATTGGGGGGCCTATAGAAAACTCCCATCAAGGTGACTGCTCCTTTCCTGTTCCTGACCTCAACCCACAGTGCCTCAGTCGGCAGATCCTCCTCGAAAATTCTTTCAGCAGTTGTTACACTATTTCTAACTAACAATGCCACCCCCCCCACCTCTTTTACCACCATTCCTAATCTTATGAAAACATCTATAACCAGGTACCTCCAAAAACCATTCCTCCCCCTCACCTATCCACGTTTCAGTGATGGCCACAACATCGTAGTCCCAAGTGCCCATCCACGCCTTCAATTCACTCACCTTATTCCTGATGCTTCTTGCGTTGAAGTATACGCACTTTAACCCTTCTCCGTGCCCATCTGTCCTCTGTGACAGTGCTACCTTCCCCAATACCTCACTACACTCTTTGTCTTTCTGAGTGGACCCACTGGTCCCTGGATTACAAGTCCGGTTCCCATCCCCCTCCCAAACTAGTTTAAACCCTCCCGAACAGTACTAGCAAACCTCCCTCCCAGGATATTGGTGCCCCTCTGGTTCAGATGCAGCCCGTCCTGTTTGAACAGGTCCCATCTTCCCCAGAATGCAGTCCAATTATCCAAGAACTGGAAGCCCTCCCTCCTACACCATTCCTGCAGCCACGTGTTCAGCTGTGCTCTCTCCCTATTCCTAGCCTCACTATCACGTGGCGCCGGCAACAAACCAGAGATAACAACTCTGTCCGTCCGAGCTTTCAGCTTCCAGCCTAACTCCCTAAACTCACTTCTAACATCTGTGCCACCCTTCCTTCCTACGTCGTTGGTGCCAATGTGCACCACGACCTCTGGCTGCTCCCCCTCCCCTTTAAGGATCCTGAAGACGCGATCACAAACATCACGGACCCTGGCACCAGGGAGGCAACAAACCATCCGTGCGTGTCGCCTGCGCCCACAGAACCGCCTGTCCGTACTCCTCACCATCGAGTCCCCGATGACTAGTGCTCTCCCATTCTCCCTCCTTCCCTTCTGAGCCACAGTGCAGGACCCCTGTATAATTCTATAATTTTATACCTATGCTCCACTCATTGCACGTTGTTGCAGAAATAATCCTGCTTCTATCAGGAGACTTTGCTATAGTTTTGGTCATGAGTTCAGTTTGTGGTAGTTGGTAAATGTTGTGTTTAAATAGATTCAGTTTGCAATAAAATGTTTGCTCTAGTTCCGGCCCACTACAACTCATTAACACCACTCTCAGCCAATACTCACTTGGTAATTATTAAATACTGACGTACAGATGTCTGCTGTCTCAATGATAGCTTGCCCTGGTAAAGCTAAAAATTTAGCTATCAAATATTTTTTTGCCAGAACTCATCCAGAGGTTGTGTTGAATTATAATGCTTAAATATCAGAAGAAAGTTTCCAGAAATCACACTGAGCTATTTAGAAACCACAATCAAAGAGGCTTGAAATAATCTTTCACAACATAAAATATATGAGTGAGTCATTAAGTTATATGGCCAGCGTGTTACCCATGTGACCAATAATGTTTAGGTTTGATTAGTCATTTTTGAATCAGTCACATGGTGACAATTCGATTTTGTACTGTACCTTTCACCACTCCTATTTTTCATTTGTTCTCTTCCCGCCTTTGAAACTTCACGTGAGCCAAGGCCAAGGAAGAAAGACTGTTCAAGGCTTCTGCTAGTATTACTCAATTAACTAACAGGAGGTTATTCTTGAAAAGAATAAGTTCAATAGAGATAGTCAGCACGGTTTTGTGACGGGTAGGTCGTGCCTCACAAAACTTATTGAGTTTTTCGAGAAGGTGAACAAACAGGTGGATGAGGGTAAAGCAGTGGATGTGGTGTATATGGATTTCAGTAAAGCGTTTGACTTGTCTTTGTGACTTGGTGTCAGTGTATGTCTTTTTTACTGGGTGTAAGTGTGTGTCTGCGTTACTGGGTATCAGTGTGTGTCTTTGTTACTTGGTGTAAGTGTATGTCTTTGTTACTTGGTGTCAGTGTATGTCTTTGTTACTTGGTGTCAGTGTGTGTCAGTGTTACTGGGTGTAAGTGTGTGTCTGCGTTACTGGGTATCAGTGTATGTCTTTGTTACTTGGTGTCAGTGCATGTCAAAATACTTGGTGTAAGTGTATGTCTTTGTTACTTGGTGTAATTGTCTGTCTTTGTTACTTGGTGTCAGTGTATGTCTGTGTTACTTGGTGTAAGTGTGCGTCTTTTTTACTTGGTGTAAGTGTATGTCTTTGTTACTTGGTGTCAGTGTATGTCTTTTTTACTGGGTGTAAGTGTGTGTCTGCGTTACTGGGTATCAGTGTGTGTCTTTGTTACTTGGTGTAAGTGTATGTCTTTGTTACTTGGTGTCAGTGTATGTCTTTGTTGCTTGGTGTCAGTGTGTGTCTGTGTTACTGGGTGTAAGTGGGTGTCTGCGTTACTGGGTATCAGTGTATGTCTTTGTTACTTGGTGTCAGTGCATGTCAAAATACTTGGTGTAAGTGTATGTCTTTGTTACTTGGTGTAATTGTCTGTCTTTGTTACTTGGTGTCAGTGTATGTCTGTGTAACTTGGTGTAAGTGTGTGTCTTTTTTACTTGGTGTAAGTGTATGTCTTTGTTACTTGGTGTCAGTGTATGTCTTTTTTACTGGGTGTAAGTGTGTGTCTGCGTTACTGGGTATCAGTGTGTGTCTTTGTTACTTGGTGTCAGTGTATGTCTTTGTTACTTGGTGTCAATGTGTGTCTGTGTTACTGGGTGTAAGTGTGTGTCTGCGTTACTGGGTATCAGTGTATGTCTTTGTTACTTGGTGTCAGTGTATGTCAAAATGCTTGGTGTAAGTGTATGTCTTTGTTACTTGGTGTAATTGTCTGTCTTTGTTACTTGGTGTCAGTGTATGTCTGTGTTACTTGGTGTCAGTGTATGTCTTTGTTACTGTGGATCAGTGTTTCTCTGTGTTACTGGGTGTCAGTGTGTGTTTGTTTGTGTTACTGGGTGTCAGTGTGTGTCTGTGACACTAGGTGTCAGTATTTAGTTTAGTGCAGAGATAGAGCACTTAAACAGGCCCTTCGGCCCACCGAGTCTGTGCCAACGATCAACAACCCATTTATACTAATCCTGCACTAATCCCGTATTCCTGTCACATCCCCACCGGTCCCTAGATATTTCCCTACCACCTACCTATACTAGGGGAAATTTATAATGGCCCATTAACCTATCAACCTGCAAGTCTTTGGCATGTGGGAGGAAACCGGAGCACCCGGAGGAAAGCCACGCAGACACAGGGAGAACTTGCAAACTCCGCACAGGCAGTACCCAGAATCGAACCCGGGTCCCTGGAACTGTGAGGCTGCGGTGCTAACCACTGCGCCAATGTCCCCCCACCACCTCCCAGCGTGTGCCTGTGTTACTTGGTGTCAGTGTATGTCTTTGTTACTTGGTGTCAGTGTGTTTGTTTGTGTTACTGGGTGTCATTGTGTGTCTTTGTTGCTGGGCGTCGGTGTGTGTCTTTGTGACTTGGTATCAGTGTATGTCTTTGTTACTTGGTGTCAGTGTATGTCAAAATAATTGGTGTAAGTTTATGTCTTTGTTACTTGGTGTAATTGTCTGTCTTTGTCACTTGGTGTAAGTGTATGTCTTTGTTACTTATTGTCAGTGTATGTCTTTGTTACTTGGTGTCAGTGTATGTCTGTGTTACTTGATGTATGTGTGTGTCTGTATTACTGGGTGTCAGTGTTTGTCTGTGTTACTAGGTGTAAGTGTATTTCTTTGTTAGTGGGTGTCAGTGGATGTCTTTGTTACTTGGTGTAAGTGTGTGTCTGTGTTACTGGGTGTCAGTGTATGTCTTAGTTACTTGGTGTAAGTGTGTGTCTGTGTTACTGGGTATCAGAGCATGTCTTTGTTACTTGGTGTCAGTGTATGTCTGTGTTGCTTGGTGTAAGTGTGTGTCTGTGTTACTTGGTGTCAGTGTGTGTCTTTGTTACTGGGTGTCAGTGTGTGTCTTTGTGACTTGGTGTCAGTGTATGTCTTTGTTACCTGGTGTCAGTGTGTGTCTGTGTTACTTGGTGTCAGTGTATGTCTTTGTTACTGTGTCTCAGTGTTTCTCTGTGTTACTGGGTGTCAGTGTGTGTTTGTTTGTGTTACTGGGTTTCAGTATGTGTCTGTGACACTAGGTGTCAGTATTTAGTTTAGTTTAGAGATACAGCACTTAAACAGCCCCTTCGGCCCGCCGAGTCTGTGCCGACCATCAGCAACCCATTTATACTAATCCTACACTAATCCCGTATTCCTATCACATCCCCACCGGTCCCTATGTATTTCGCTACCACCTACCTGTACTAGGGGCAACATATAATGGCCAATTAACCTATCAACCTGCAAGTCTTTGGCATGTGGGAGGAAACCGGAGCACCCGGAGGAAAGCCACGCAGACACAGGGAGAACTTGCAAACTCCGCACAGGCAGTACCCAGAATCGAACCCGGGTCCCTGGAGCTGTGAGGCTGCGGTGCTAACCACTGCGCCAATGTGCCCCCCGCCCCCAGTGTGTGCCTGTGTTACTGGGTATCAGTGTATGTCTTTGTTACTTGGTGTCAGTGGATGTCAAAATACTTGGTGTAAGTGTATGTCTTTGTTACTTGGTGTAATTGTCTGTCTTTGTTACTTGGTGTCAGTGTATGTCTGTGTTACTTGGTGTAAGTGTGTGTCTTTTTTACTTGGTGTAAGTGTATGTCTTTGTTACTTGGTGTCAGTGTATGTCTTTGTTACTTGGGGTCAGTGTGTGTCTGTGTTACTGGGCATCAGTGTATGTCTTTGTGACTTGGTATCAGTGTATGTCTTTGTGACTTGGTGTCAGTGTATGTCTTTTTTACTGGGTGTAAGTGTGTGTCTGCGTTACTGGGTATCAGTGTGTGTCTTTGTTACTTGGTGTAAGTGTATGTCTTTGTAACTTGGTGTCAGTGTATGTCTTTGTTACTTGGTGTCAGTGTGTGTCTGTGTTACTGGGTGTAAGTGCGTGTCTGCGTTACTGGGTATCAGTGTATGTCTTTGTTACTTGGTGTCAGTGTATGTCTGTGTTACCTGGTGTCAGTGTATGTCTTTGTTACTGTGTATCAGTGTTTCTCTGTGTTACTGGGTGTCAGTGTGTGTTTGTTTGTGTTACTGGGTGTCAGTGTGTGTCTGTGACACTAGGTGTCAGTTTTTAGTTTAGTGCAGAGATAGAGCACGTAAACAGGCCCTTCGGGCCACCGAGTCTGTGCCAACCATCAACAACCCATTTATACTAATCCTACACTAATCCCGTATTCCTGTCACATCCCCACCGGTCCCTAGATATTTCCCTACCACCTACCTATACTAGGGGAAATTTATAATGGCCCATTAACCTATCAACCTGCAAGTCTTTGGCATGTGGGAGGAAACCGGAGCACCCGGAGGAAAGCCACGCAGACACAGGGAGAACTTGCAAACTCCGCACAGGCAGTACCCAGAATCGAACCCGGGTCCCTGGAGCTGTGAGGCTGCGGTGCTAACCACTGCGCCAATGTCCCCCCACCACCTCCCAGTGTGTGCCTGTGTTACTTGGTGTCAGTGTATGTCTTTGTTACTTGGTGTCAGTGTGTTTGTTTGTGTTACTGGGTGTCAGTGTCTGTCTTTGTTGCTGGGCGTCGGTGTGTGTCTTTGTGACTTGGTGTCAGTGTATGTCTTTGTTACTTGGTGTAAGTGTGTGTCTGTGTTAACGGGTATCAGTGTATGTCTTTGTTACTTGGTGTCAGTGTATGTCAAAATAATTGGTGTAAGTGTATGTCTTTGTTACTTGGTGTAATTGTCTGTCTTTGTCACTTGGTGTAAGTGTATGTCTTTGTTACTTGGTGTCAGTGTATGTCTGTGTTACTTGATGTATGTGTGTGTCTGTGTTACTGGGTGTCAGTGTGTGTCTGTGTTACTAGGTGTAAGTGTGTGTCTGTGTTACTGGGTGTCAGTGTATGTCTTAGTTACTTGGTGTAAGTGTGTGTCTGTGTTACTGGGTATCAGAGCATGTCTTTGTTACTTGGTGTCAGTGTATGTCTGTGTTGCTTGGTGTAAGTGTGTGTCTGTGTTACTTGGTGTCAGTGTGTGTCTTTGTTACTGGGTGTCAGTGTGTGTCTTTGTGACTTGGTGTCAGTGTATGTCTTTGTTACCTGGTGTCAGTGTGTGTCTGTGTTACTTGGTGTCAGTGTATGTCTTTGTTACTGTGTCTCAGTGTTTCTCTGTGTTACTGGGTGTCAGTGTGTGTTTGTTTGTGTTACTGGGTGTCAGTGTGTGTCTGTGACACTAGGTGTCAGTATTTAGTTTAGTTTAGAGATACAGCACTTAAACAGCCCCTTCGGCCCGCCGAGTCTGTGCCGACCATCAACAACCCATTTATACTAATCCTACACTAATCCCGTATTCCTATCACATCCCCACCGGTCCCTATGTATTTCGCTACCACCTACCTGTACTAGGGGCAACATATAATGGCCAATTAACCTATCAACCTGCAAGTCTTTGGCATGTGGGAGGAAACCGGAGCACCCGGAGGAAAGCCGCGCAGACACAGGGAGAACTTGCAAACTCCGCACAGGCAGTACCCAGAATCGAACCCGGGTCCCTGGAGCTGTGAGGCTGCGGTGCTAACCACTGCGCCAATGTCCCCCCACCACCTCCCAGTGTGTGCCTGTGTTACTTGGTGTCAGTGTATGTCTTTGTTACTTGGTGTCAGTGTGTTTGTTTGTGTTACTGAGTGTCAGTGTGTGTCTTTGTTGCTGGGCGTCGGTGTGTGTCTTTGTGACTTGGTGTCAGTGTATGTCTTTGTTACTTGGTGTAAGTGTGTGTCTGTGTTAACGGGTATCAGTGTATGTCTTTGTTACTTGGTGTCAGTGTATGTCAAAATAATTGGTGTAAGTGTATGTCTTTGTTACTTGGTGTAATTGTCTGTCTTTGTCACTTGGTGTAAGTGTATGTCTTTGTTACTTGGTGTCAGTGTATGTCATTGTTACTTGGTGTCAGTGTATGTCTGTGTTACTTGATGTATGTGTGTGTCTGTGTTACTGGGTGTCAGTGTGTGTCTGTGTTACTAGGTGTACGTGTGTGTCTGTGTTACTGGGTGTCAGTGTATGTCTTAGTTACTTGGTGTAAGTGTGTGTCAGTGTTACTGGGTATCAGAGCATGTCTTTGTTACTTGGTGTTAGTGTATGTCTGTGTTGCTTGGTGTAATTGTGTGTCTGTGTTACTTGGTGTCAGTGTGTGTCTTTGTTACTGGGTGTCAGTGTGTGTCTTTGTGACTTGGTGTCAGTGTATGTCTTTGTTACCTGGTGTCAGTGTGTGTCTGTGTTACTTGGTGTCAGTGTATGTCTTTGTTACTGTGTCTCAGTGTTTCTCTGTGTTACTGGGTGTCAGTGTGTGTTTGTTTGTGTTACTGGGTGTCAGTGTGTGTCTGTGACACTAGGTGTCAGTATTTAGTTTAGTTTAGAGATACAGCACTTAAACAGCCCCTTCGGCCCGCCGAGTCTGTGCCGACCATCAACAACCCATTTATACTAATCCTACACTAATCCCGTATTCCTATCACATCCCCACCGGTCCCTATGTATTTTGCTACCACCTACCTGTACTAGGGGCAACATATAATGGCCAATTAACCTATCAACCTGCAAGTCTTTGGCATGTGGGAGGAAACCGGAGCACCCGGAGGAAAGCCACGCAGACACAGGGAGAACTTGCAAACTCCGCACAGGCAGTACCCAGAATCGAACCCGGGTCCCTGGAGCTGTGAGGCTGCGGTGCTAACCACTGCGCCAATGTCCCCCCACCACCTCCCAGTGTGTGCCTGTGTTACTTGGTGTCAGTGCATGTCTTTGTTACTTGGTGTCAGTGTGTTTGTTTGTGTTACTGGGTGTCAGTTTGTGTCTTTGTTGCTGGGCGTCGGTGAGTGTCTTTGTGACTTGGTGTCAGTGTATGTCTTTGTTACTTGGTGTAAGTGTGTGTCTGTGTTAACGGGTATCAGTGTATGTCTTTGTTACTTGGTGTCAGTGTATGTCAAAATAATTGGTGTAAGTGTATGTCTTTGTTACTTGGTGTAATTGTCTGTCTTTGTCACTTGGTGTAAGTGTATGTCTTTGTTACTTGGTGTCAGTGTATGTCTTTGTTACTTGGTGTCAGTGTATGTCTGTGTTACTAGGTGTAAGTGTGTATCTGTGTTACTGGGTGTCAGTGTATGTCTTAGTTACTTGGTGCAAGTGTGTGTCTGTGTTACTGGGTATCAGAGCATGTCTTTGTTACTTGGTGTCAGTGTATGTCTGTGTTGCTTGGTGGAAGTGTGTGTCTGTGTTACTTGGTGTCAGTGTGTGTCTTTGTTACTGGGTGTCAGTGTGTGTCTTTGTGACTTGGTGTCAGTGTATGTCTTTGTTAGCTGGTGTCAGTGTGAATCTGTGTTACTTGGTGTCAGTGTATGTCTTTGTTACTGTGTCTCAGTGTTTCTCTGTGTTACTGGGTGTCAGTGTGTGTTTGTTTGTGTTACTGGGTGTCAGTGTGTGTCTGTGACACTAGGTGTCAGTATTTAGTTTAGTTTAGAGATACAGAACTTAAACAGCCCCTTCGGCCCGCCGAGTCTGTGCCGACCATCAACAACCCATTTATACTAATCCTACACTAATCCCGTATTCCTATCACATCCCCACCGGTCCCTATGTATTTCGCTACCACCTACCTGTACTAGGGGCAACATATAATGGCCAATTAACCTATCAACCTGCAAGTCTTTGGCATGTGGGAGGAAACCGGAGCACCCGGAGGAAAGCCACGCAGACACAGTGAGAACTTGCAAACTCCGCACAGGCAGTACCCAGAATCGAACCCGGGTCCCTGGAGCTGTGAGGCTGCGGTGCTAACCACTGCGCCAATGTGCCCCCCGCCCCCAGTGTGTGCCTGTGTTACCGGGTATCAGTGTATGTCTTTGTTACTTGGTGTCAGTGGATGTCAAAATACTTGGTGTAAGTGTATGTCTTTGTTACTTGGTGTAATTGTCTGTCTTTGTTACTTGGTGTCAGTGTATGTCTGTGTTACTTGGTGTAAGTGTGTGTCTTTTTTACTTGGTGTAAGTGTATGTCTTTGTTACTTGGTGTCAGTGTATGTCTTTGTTACTTGGTGTCAGTGTGTGTCTGTGTTACTGGGCATCAGTGTATGTCTTTGTGACTTGGTATCAGTGTATGTCTTTGTGACATGGTGTCAGTGTATGTCTTTTTTACTGGGTGTCAGTGTGTGTCTGCGTTACTGGGTATCAGTGTGTGTCTTTGTTACTTGGTGTAAGTGTATGTCTTTGTTACTTGGTGTCAGTGTATGTCTTTGTTACTTGGTGCCAGTGTGTGTCTGCGTTACTGGGTATCAGTGTATGTCTTTGTTACTTGGTGTCAGTGTATGTCTGTGTTACTTGGTGTCAGTGTATGTCTTTGTTACTGTGTATCAGTGTTTCTCTGTGTTACTGGGTGTCAGTGTGTGTTTGTTTGTGTTACTGGGTGTCAGTGTGTGTCTGTGACACAAGGTGTCAGTATTCAGTTTAGTGCAGAGACAGAGCACGTTAACAGGCCCTTCGGCCCACCGAGTCTGTGCCAACCATCAACAACCCATTTATACTAATCCTACACTAATCCCGTATTCCTGTCACATCCCCACCGGTCCCTAGATATTTCCCGACCACCTACCTATACTAGGGGAAATTTATAATGGCCCATTAACCTATCAACCTGCAAGTCTTTGGCATGTGGGAGGAAACCGGAGCACCCGGAGGAAAGCCACGCAGACACAGGGAGAACTTGCAAACTCCGCACAGGCAGCACCCAGAATCGAACCCGGGTCCCTGGAGCTGTGAGGCTGCGGTGCGAACCACTGCGCCAATGTCCCCCCACCACCTCCCAGTGTGTGCCTGTGTTACTTGGTGTCAGTGTATGTCTTTGTTACTTGGTGTCAGTGTGTTTGTTTGTGTTACTGGGTGTCAGTGTGTGTCTTTGTTGCTGGGCGTCGGTGTGTGTCTTTGTGACTTGGTGTCAGTGTATGTCTTTGTTACTTGGTGTAAGTGTGTGTCTGTGTTAACGGGTATCAGTGTATGTCTTTGTTACTTGGTGTCAGTGTATGTCAAAATAATTGGTGTAAGTGTATGTCTTTGTTACTTGGTGTAATTGTCTGTCTTTGTCACTTGGTGTAAGTGTATGTCTTTGTTACTTGGTGTCAGTGTATGTCTTTGTTACTTGGTGTCAGTGTATGTCTGTGTTACTTGATGTATGTGTGCGTCTGTGTTACTGGGTGTCATTGTGTGTCTGTGTTACTAGGTGTAAGTGTGTGTCTGTGTTACTGGGTGTCAGTGTATGTCTTAGTTACTTGGTGTAAGTGTGTGTCTGTGTTACTGGGTATCAGAGCATGTCTTTGTTACTTGGTGTCAGTGTATGTCTGTGTTGCTTGGTGTAAGTGTTTGTCTGTGTTACTTGGTGTCAGTGTGTGTCTTTGTTACTGGGTGTCAGTGTGTGTCTTTGTGACTTGGTGTCAGTGTATGTCTTTGTTACCTGGTGTCAGTGTGTGTCTGTGTTACTTGGTGTCAGTGTATGTCTTTGTTACTGTGTCTCAGTGTTTCTCTGTGTTACTGGGTGTCAGTGTGTGTTTGTTTGTGTTACTGGGTGTCAGTGTGTGTCTGTGACACTAGGTGTCAGTATTTAGTTTAGTTTAGAGATACAGCACTTAAACAGCCCCTTCGGCCCGCCGAGTCTGTGCCGACCATCAACAACCCATTTATACTAATCCTACACTAATCCCGTATTCCTATCACATCCCCACCGGTCCCTATGTATTTCGCTACCACCTACCTGTACTAGGGGCAACATATAATGGCCAATTAACCTATCAACCTGCAAGTCTTTGGCATGTGGGAGGAAACCGGAGCACCCGGAAGAAAGCCACGCAGACACAGGGAGAACTTGCAAACTCCGCACAGGCAGTACCCAGAATCGAACCCGGGTCCCTGGAGCTGTGAGGCTGCGGTGCTAACCACTGCGCCAATGTCCCCCCACCACCTCCCAGTGTGTGCCTGTGTTACTTGGTGTCAGTGTATGTCTTTGTTACTTGGTGTCAGTGTGTTTGTTTGTGTTACTGGGTGTCAGTGTGTGTCTTTGTTGCTGGGCGTCGGTGTGTGTCTTTGTGACTTGGTGTCAGTGTGTGTCTGTGTTACTAGGTGTAAGTGTGTGTCTGTGTTAACGGGTATCAGTGTATGTCTTTGTTACTTGGTGTCAGTGTATGTCAAAATAATTGGTGTAAGTGTATGTCTTTGTTACTTGGTGTAATTGTCTGTCTTTGTCACTTGGTGTAAGTGTATGTCTTCGTTACTTGGTGTCAGTGTATGTCATTGTTACTTGGTGTCAGTGTATGTCTGTGTTACTTGATGTATGTGTGTGTCTGTGTTACTGGGTGTCAGTGTGTGTCTGTGTTACTAGGTGTAAGTGTGTGTCTGTGTTACTGGGTGTCAGTGTATGTCTTAGTTACTTGGTGTAAGTGTGTGTCTGTGTTACTGGGTATCAGAGCATGTCTTTGTTACTTGGTGTTAGTGTATGTCTGTGTTGCTTGGTGTAAGTGTGTGTCTGTGTTACTTGGTGTCAGTGTGTGTCTTTGTTACTGGGTGTCAGTGTGTGTCTTTGTGACTTGGTGTCAGTGTATGTCTTTGTTAGCTGGTGTCAGTGTGTGTCTGTGTTACTTGGTGTCAGTGTATGTCTTTGTTACTGTGTCTCAGTGTTTCTCTGTGTTACTGGGTGTCAGTGTGTGTTTGTTTGTGTTACTGGGTGTCAGTGTGTGTCTGTGACACTAGGTGTCAGTATTTAGTTTAGTTTAGAGATACAGCACTTAAACAGCCCCTTCGGCCCGCCGAGTCTGTGCCGACCATCAACAACCCATTTATACTAATCCTACACTAATCCCGTATTCCTATCACATCCCCACCGGTCCCTATGTATTTCGCTACCACCTACCTGTACTAGGGGCAACATATAATGGCCAATTAACCTATCAACCTGCAAGTCTTTGGCATGTGGGAGGAAACCGGAGCACCCGGAGGAAAGCCACGCAGACACAGGGAGAACTTGCAAACTCCGCACAGGCAGTACCCAGAATCGAACCCGGGTCCCTGGAGCTGTGAGGCTGCGGTGCTAACCACTGCGCCAATGTGCCCCCCGCCCCCAGTGTGTGCCTGTGTTACTGGGTATCAGTGTATGTCTTTGTTACTTGGTGTCAGTGGATGTCAAAATACTTGGTGTAAGTGTATGTCTTTGTTACTTGGTGTAATTGTCTGTCTTTGTTACTTGGTGTCAGTGTATGTCTGTGTTACTTGGTGTAAGTGTGTGTCTTTTTTACTTGGTGTAAGTGTATGTCTTTGTTACTTGGTGTCAGTGTATGTCTTTGTTACTTGGTGTCAGTGTGTGTCTGTGTTACTGGGCATCAGTGTATGTCTTTGTGACTTGGTATCAGTGTATGTCTTTGTGACTTGGTGTCAGTGTATGTCTTTTTTACTGGGTGTCAGTGTGTGTCTGCGTTACTGGGTATCAGTGTGTGTCTTTGTTACTTGGTGTAAGTGTATGTCTTTGTTACTTGGTGTCAGTGTATGTCTTTGTTACTTGGTGTCAGTGTGTGTCTGCGTTACTGGGTATCAGTGTATGTCTTTGTTACTTGGTGTCAGTGTATGTCTGTGTTACTTGGTGTCAGTGTATGTCTTTGTTACTGTGTATCAGTGTTTCTCTGTGTTACTGGGTGTCAGTGTGTGTTTGTTTGTGTTACTGGGTGTCAGTGTGTGTCTGTGACACTAGGTGTCAGTATTCAGTTTAGTGCAGAGACAGAGCACGTAAACAGGCCCTTCGGCCCAACGAGTCTGTGCCAACCATCAACAACCCATTTATACTAATCCTACACTAATCCCGTATTCCTGTCACATCCCCACCAGTCCCTAGATATTTCCCGACCACCTACCTATACTAGGGGAAATTTATAATGGCCCATTAACCTATCAACCTGCAAGTCTTTGGCATGTGGGAGGAAACCGGAGCACCCGGAGGAAAGCCACGCAGACACAGGGAGAACTTGCAAACTCCGCACAGGCAGTACCCAGAATCGAACCCGGGTCCCTGGAGCTGTGAGGCTGCGGTGCTAACCACTGCGCCAATGTCCCCCCACCACCTCCCAGTGTGTGCCTGTGTTACTTGGTGTCAGTGTATGTCTTTGTTACTTGGTGTCAGTGTGTTTGTTTGTGTTACTGGGTGTCAGTGTGTGTCTTTGTTGCTGGGCGTCGGTGTGTGTCTTTGTGACTTGGTGTCAGTGTATGTCTTTGTTACTTGGTGTAAGTGTCTGTCTGTGTTAACGGGTATCAGTGTATGTCTTTGTTACTTGGTGTCAGTGTATGTCAAAATAATTGGTGTAAGTGTATGTCTTTGTTACTTGGTGTAATTGTCTGTCTTTGTCACTTGGTGTAAGTGTATGTCTTTGTTACTTGGTGTCAGTGTATGTCTTTGTTACTTGGTGTCAGTGTATGTCTGTGTTACTTGATGTATGTGAGTGTCTGTGTTACTGGGTGTCAGTGTGTGTCTGTGTTACTAGGTGTAAGTGTGTGTCTGTGTTACTGGGTGTCAGTGTATGTCTTAGTTACTTGGTGTAAGTGTGTGTCTGTGTTACTGGGTATCAGAGCATGTCTTTGTTACTTGGTGTCAGTGTATGTCTGTGTTGCTTGGTGTAAGTGTTTGTCTGTGTTACTTGTTGTCAGTGTGTGTCTTTGTTACTGGGTGTCAGTGTGTGTCTTTGTGACTTGGTGTCAGTGTATGTCTTTGTTACCTGGTGTCACTGTGTGTCTGTGTTACTTGGTGTCAGTGTATGTCTTTGTTACTGTGTCTCAGTGTTTCTCTGTGTTACTGGGTGTCAGTGTGTGTTTGTTTGTGTTACTGGGTGTCAGTGTGTGCCTGTGACACTAGGTGTCAGTATTTAGTTTAGTTTAGAGATACAGCACTTAAACAGCCCCTTCGGCCCGCCGAGTCTGTGCCGACCATCAACAACCCATTTATACTAATCCTACACTAATCCCGTATTCCTATCACATCCCCACCGGTCCCTATGTATTTCGCTACCACATACCTGTACTAGGGGCAACATATAATGGCCAATTAACCTATCAACCTGCAAGTCTTTGGCATGTGGGAGGAAACCGGAGCACCCGGAGGAAAGCCACGCAGACACAGGGAGAACTTGCAAACTCCGCACAGGCAGTACCCGGAATCGAACCCGGGTCCCTGGAGCTGTGAGGCTGCGGTGCTAACCACTGCTACAATGTGCCCCCCCGCCCCCAGTGTGTGCCTGTGTTACTGGGTATCAGTGTATGTCTTTGTTACTTGGTGTCAGTGGATGTCAAAATACTTGGTGTAAGTGTATGTCTTTGTTACTTGGTGTAATTGTCTGTCTTTGTTACTTGGTGTCAGTGTGTGCCTGTGTTACTGGGTATCAGTGTATGTCTGTGTTACTTGGTGTAAGTGTGTGTCTTTTTTACTTGGTGTAAGTGTATGTCTTTGTTACTTGGTGTCAGTGTATGTCTTTGTTACTTGGTGTCAGTGTGTGTCTGTGTTACTGGGCATCAGTGTATGTCTTTGTGACTTGGTATCAGTGTATGTCTTTGTGACTTGGTGTCAGTGTATGTCTGTTTTACTGGGTGTAAGTGTGTGTCTGCGTTACTGGGTATCAGTGTGTGTCTTTGTTACTTGGTGTAAGTGTATGTCTTTGTTACTTGGTGTCAGTGTATGTCTTTGTTACTTGGTGTCAGTGTGTGTCTGTGTTACTGGGTGTAAGTGTGTGTCTGCGTTACTGGGTATCAGTGTATGTCTTTGTTACTTGGTGTCAGTGTATGTCAAAATGCTTGGTGTAAGTGTATGTCTTTGTTACTTGGTGTAATTGTCTGTCTTTGTTACTTAGTGTCAGTGTATGTCTGTGTTACTTGGTGTCAGTGTATGTCTTTGTTACTGTGTATCAGTGTTTCTCTGTGTTACTGGGTGTCAGTGTGTGTTTGTTTGTGTTACTGGGTGTCAGTGTTTGTCTGTGACACTAGGTGTCAGTATTTAGTTTAGTGCAGAGATAGAGCACTTAAACAGGCCCTTCGGCCCACCGAGTCTGTGCCAACCATCAACAACCCATTTATACTAATCCTACACTAATTCCGTATTCCTGTCACATTCCCACCGGTCCCTAGATATTTCCCTACCACCTACCTATACTAGGGGCAATTTATAACGGCCCATTAACCTATCAACCTGCAAGTCTTTGGCATGTGGGAGGAAACCGGAGCACCCGGAGGAAAGCCACGCAGACACAGGGAGAACTTGCAAACTCCGCACAGGCAGTACCCAGAATCGAACCCGGGTCCCTGGATCTGTGAGGCTGCGGTGCTAACCACTGCGCCAATGTCCCCCCACCACCTCCCAGTGTGTGCCTGTGTTACTTGGTGTCAGTGTATGTCTTTGTTACTTGGTGTCAGTGTGTTTGTTTGTGTTACTGGGTGTCAGTGTGTGCCTTTGTTGCTGGGCGTCGGTGTGTGTCTTTGTGACTTGGTGTCAGTGTATGTCTTTGTTACTTGGTGTAAGTGTGTGTCTGTGTTAACGGGTATCAGTGTATGTCTTTGTTACTTGGTGTCAGTGTATGTCAAAATAATTGGTGTAAGTGTATGTCTTTGTTACTTGGTGTAATTGTCTGTCTTTGTTACTTGGTGTAAGTGTATGTCTTTGTTACTTGGAGTCAGTGTATGTCTTTGTTACTTGGTGTCAGTGTATGTCTGTGTTACTTGATGTATGTGTGTGTCTGTGTTACTGGGTGTCAGTGTGTGTCTGTGTTACTAGGTGAAAGTGTATGTCTTTGTTAGTGGGTGTCAGTGGATGTCTTTGTTACTTGGTGTAAGTGTGTGTCTGTGTTACTGGGTGTCAGTGTATGTCTTAGTTACTTGGTGTAAGTGTGTGTCTGTGTTACTGGTTATCTGAGCATGTCTTTGTTACTTGGTGTCAGTGTATGTCTGTGTTGCTTGGTGTAAGTGTGTGTCTGTGTTACTTGGTGTCAGTGTGTGTCTTTGTGACTTGGTGTCAGTGTCTGTCTTTGTTACCTGGTGTCAGTGTGTGTCTGTGTTACTTGGTGTCAGTGTATGTCTTTGTTACTGTGTCTCAGTGTTTCTCTGTGTTACTGGGTGTCAGTGTGTGTTTGTTTGTGTTACTGGGTGTCAGTGTGTGTCTGTGACACTAGGTGCCAGTATTTAGTTTAGTTTAGAGATACAGCACTTAAACAGCCCCTTCGGCCCGCCGCGTCTGTGCCGACCATCAACAACCCATTTATACTAATCCTACACTAATCCCGTATTCCTATCACATCCCCACCGGTCCCTATGTATTTCGCTACCACCTACCTGTACTAGGGGCAACATATAATGGCCAATTAACCTATCAACCTGCAAGTCTTTGGCATGTGGGAGGAAACCGGAGCACCCGGAGGAAAGCCACGCAGACACAGGGAGAACTTGCAAACTCCGCACAGGCAGTACCCAGAATCGAACCCGGGTCCCTGGAGCTGTGAGGCTGCGGTGCTAACCACTGCGCCAATGTGCCCCCCGCCCCCAGTGTGTGCCTGTGTTACTGGGTATCAGTGTATGTCTTTGTTACTTGGTGTCAGTGGATGTCAAAATACTTGGTGTAAGTGTATGTCTTTGTTACTTGGTGTAATTGTCTGTCTTTGTTACCTGGTGTCATTGTATGTCTGTGTTACTTGGTAAAGTGTGTGTCTTTTTTACTTGGTGTAAGTGTATGTCTTTGTTACTTGGTGTCAGTGTATGTCTTTGTTACTTCGTGTCAGTGTGTGTCTGTGTTACTGGGCATCAGTGTATGTCTTTGTGACTTGGTATCAGTGTATGTCTTTGTGACTTGGTATCAGTGTATGTCTTTTTTACTGGGTGTAAGTGTGTGTCTGCGTTACTGGGTATCAGTGTATGTCTTTGTTACTTGGTGTCAGTGTATGTCTTTGTGACTTGGTGTCATTGTGTGTCTGTGTTACTGGGTGTAAGTGTGTGTCTGCGTTACTGGGTATCAGTGTATGTCTTTGTTACTTGGTGTCAGTGTATGTCAAAATGCTTGGTGTAAGTGTATGTCTTTGTTACTTGGGGTAATTGTCTGTCTTTGTTACTTGGTGTCAGTGTATGTCTGTGTTACTTGGTGTCAGTGTATGTCTTTGTTACTGTGTCTCAGTGTTTCTCTGTATTACTGGGTGTCAGTGTGTGTTTGTTTGTGTTACTGGGTGTCAGTGTGTGTCTGTGACACTAGGTGTCAGTATTTAGTTTAGTTTAGAGATACAGCACTTAAACAGCCCCTTCGGCCCGCCGAGTCTGTGCCGACCATCAACAACCCATTTATACTAATCCTACACTAATCCCGTATTCCTATCACATCCCCACCGGTCCCTATGTATTACGCTACCACCAACCTGTACTAGGGGCAACATATAATGGCCAATTAACCTATCAACCTGCAAGTCTTTGGCATGTGGGAGGAAACCGGAGCACCCGGAGGAAAGCCACGCAGACACAGGGAGAACTTGCAAACTCCGCACAGGCAGTACCCAGAATCGAACCCGGGTCCCTGGAGCTGTGAGGCTGCGGTGCTAACCACTGCGCCAATGTCCCCCCACCACCTCCCAGTGTGTGCCTGTGTTACTTGGTGTCAGTGTATGTCTTTGTTACTTGGTGTCAGTGTGTTTGTTTGTGTTACTGGGTGTCAGTGTGTGTCTTTGTTGCTGGGCGTCGGTGTGTGTCTTTGTGACTTGGTGTCAGTGTATGTCTTTGTTACTTGGTGTAAGTGTGTGTCTGTGTTAACGGGTATCAGTGTATGTCTTTGTTACTTGGTGTCAGTGTATGTCAAAATAATTGGTGTAAGTGTATGTCTTTGTTACTTGGTGTAATTGTCTGTCTTTGTTACTTGGTGTAAGTGTATGTCTTTGTTACTTGGTGTCAGTGTATGTCTTTGTTACTTGGTGTCAGTGTATGTCTGTGTTACTTGATGTATGTGTGTGTCTGTGTTACTGGGTGTCAGCGTGTGTCTGTGTTACTAGGTGTAAGTGTATGTCTTTGTTAGTGGGTGTCAGTGGATGTCTTTGTTACTTGGTGTAAGTGTGTGTCTGTGTTACTGGGTGTCAGTGTATGTCTTAGTTACTTGGTGTAATTGTCTGTCTTTGTTACTTGGTGTAAGTGTATGTCTTTGTTACTTGGTGTCAGTGTATGTCTTTGTTACTTGGTGTCAGTGTATGTCTGTGTTACTTGATGTATGTGTGTGTCTGTGTTACTGGGTGTTAGCGTGTGTCTGTGTTACTAGGTGTAAGTGTATGTCTTAGTTACTTGGTGTAAGTGTGTGTCTGTGTTACTTGGTGTCAGTGTGTGTCTTTGTTACTGGGTGTCAGTGTGTGTCTTTGTGACTTGGTGTCAGTGTATGTCTTTGTTACTTGGTGTCAGTGTATGTCTTTGTGACTTGGTGTCAGTGTATGTCTTTGTTACTTGATGTAAGTGTGTGTCTGTGTTACCGGGTATCAGTGTATGTCTTTGTTACTTGGTGTCAGTGTATGTCAAAATAATTGGTGTCAGTGGATGTCTTTGTTACTTGGTGTAAGTTTGTGTCTGTGTTACTGGGTGTCAGTGTATGTCTTAGTTACTTGGTGTAAGTGTGTGTCTGTGTTACTTGGTGTCAGTGTGTGTCTTTGTTACTGGGTGTCAGTGTGTGTCTTTGTGACTTGGTGTCAGTGTATGTCTTTGTTACTTGGTATCAGTGTATGTCTTTGTTACTTGGTGTCAGTGTATGTCTGTGTTACTTGATGTATGTGTGTGTCTGTGTTACTGGGTGTCAGTGTGTGTTGTGTTGCTAGGTGTAAGTGTATGTGTTTGTTAGTGGGTGTCAGTGGATGTCTTTGTTACTTGGTGTAAGTGTGTGTCTGTGTTACTGGGTGTCAGTGTATGTCTTAGTTACTTGGTGTAAGTGTGTGGCTGTGTCACTGGGTATCAGCGCATGTCTTTGTTACTTGGTGTCAGTGTATGTCTGTGTTGCTTGGTGTAAGTGTGTGGCTGTGTTACTGGGTATCAGTGCATGTCTTCGTTACTGGGTGTCAGTGTGTGTCTGTGTTACTGGGTGTCAGTGTGTGTCTTTGTGACTTGGTGTCAGTGTATGTCTTTGTGACTTGGTGTCAGTGTATGTCTTTGTTACTTGGTGTCAGTGTGTGTCTGTGTTACTTGGTGTCAGTGTATGTCTTTGTTACTGTGTCTCAGTGTTTCTCTGTGTTACTGGGTGTCAGTGTGTGTTTGTTTGTCTTACTGGGTGTCAGTGTGTGTCTGTGACACCAGATGTCAGTATTTAGTTTAGTTTAGAGATACAGCTCTTAAACAGCCCCTTCGGCCCACCGAGTAAGTGCTGACCATCAACAACTCATTTATACTAATCCTACACTAATCCCGTATTCCTATCACATCCCCACCGGTCCCTATATATTTCGCTACCACCTACCTGTACTAGGGGCAACAAATAATGGCCAATTAACCTATCTACCTGCAAGTCTTTGGCATGTGGGAGGAAACCGGAGCACCCGGAGGAAAGCCACGCAGACACAGGGAGAACTTGCAAACTCCGCACAGGCAGTACCAAGAATCGAACCCGGGTCCCTGGAGCTGTGAGGCTGCGGTGCTAACCACTGCGCCAATGTCCCCCCACCACCTCCCAGTGTGTGCCTGTGTTACTTGGTGTCAGTGTATGTCTTTGTTACTTGGTGTCAGTGTGTTTGTTTGTGTTACTGGGTGTCAGTGTGTGTCTGTGTTACTTGGTGTAAGTGTGTGTCTTTGTTACTGGGTGTCAGTGTGTGTCTTTGTGACTTGGTGTCAGTGTATGTCTTTTTTACTTGGTGTAAGTGTGTGTCTGCGTTACTGGGTATCAGTGTGTGTCTTTGTTACTTGGTGTAAGTGTATGTCTTTGTTACTTGGTGTCAGTGTATGTCTTTGTTACTTGGTGTCAGTGTGTGTCTGTGTTACTGGGTGTAAGTGTGTGTCTCCGTTACTGGGTATCAGTGTATGTCTTTGTTACCTGGTGTCAGTGTATGTCAAAATACTTGGTGTAAGTGTATGTCTTTGTTACTTGGTGTAATTGTCTGTCTTTGTTACTTGGTGTCAGTGTATGTCTGTGTTACTTGGTGTCAGTGTATGTCTTTGTTACTGTGTATCAGTGTTTCTCTGTGTTACTGGGTGTCAGTGTGTGTTTGTTTGTGTTACTGGGTGTCAGTGTGTGTCTGTGACACTAGGTGTCAGTATTTAGTTTAGTTTAGAGATAGAGCACTTAAACAGGCCCTTTGGCCCACCGAGTCTGTGCCAACCATCAACAACCCATTTATACTAATCCTACACTAATCCCGTATTCCTATCGCATCCCCACAGGTCCCTATATATTTCCCTACCACCTACCTATACAAGGGGCAATTTATAATGGCCCATTAACCTATCAACCTGCAAGTCTTTGGCATGTGGGAGGAAACTGGAGCACCCGGAGGAAAGCCACGCAGACACAGGGAGTACTTGCAAACTCCGCACAGGCAGTACCCAGAATCGAACCCGGGTCCCTGGAGCTGTGAGGCTGCGGTGCTAACCACTGCGCCAATGTCCCCCCACCACCTCCCAGTGTGTGCCTGTGTTACTTGGTGTCAGTGTATGTCTTTGTTACTTGGTGTCAGTGTGTTTGTTTGTGTTACCGGGTGTCAGTGTGTGTCTGTGTTACTTGGTGTCAGTGTGTGTCTTTGTTACTGGACGTCAGTGTGTGTCTTTGTGACTTGGTGTCAGTGTATGTCTTTGTTACTTGGTGTAAGTGTGTGTCTGTGTTAACGGGTATCAGTGTATGTCTTTGTTACTTGGTGTCAGTGTATGTCAAAATAATTGGTGTAAGTGTATGTCTTTGTTACGTGGTGTAATTGTCTGTCTTTGTTACTTGGTGTAAGTGTATGTCTTTGTTACTTGGAGTCAGTGTATGTCTTTGTTACTTGGTGTCAGTGTGTGTCTGTGTTACTAGGTGTAAGTGTATGTCTTTGTCAGTGGGTGTCAGTGGATGTCTTTGTTACTTGGTGTAAGTGTGTGTCTGTGTTACTGGGTGTCAGTGTATGTCTTAGTTACTTGGTGTAAGTGTGTGTCTGTGTTACTGGGTATCAGAGCATGTCTTTGTTACTTGGTGTCAGTGTCTGTCTGTGTTGCTTGGTGTAAGTGTGTGTCTGTGTTACTGGGTATCAGTGTATGTCTTTGTGACTTGGTGTCAGTGTATGTCTTCGTTACTGGGTGTCAGTGTGTGTCTTTGTGACTTGGTGTCAGTGTGTGTCTGTGTTACTTGGTGTATGTGTGTGTCTGTGTTACTGGGTATCAGTGTATGTCTTTGTTACATTGTGTCAGTGTATCTCAAAATACTTGGTGTAAGTGTGTGTCTTTGCTACTTGGTGTAATTGTCTGTCTTTGTTACTTGGTGTCAGTGTATGTCTTTGTTACTTGGTGTCAGTGTGTGTCTGTGTTACTGGTCATAAGTGTATGACTTTGTGACTTGGCATCAGTGCATGTCTTTGTGACTTGGTGTCAGTGTATGTCTTTTTTACATGGTGTAAGTGTGTGTCTGCGTTACTGGGTATCAGTCTATGTCTTTGTTACTTGGTGTCAGTGTATGTCAAAATACTTGGTGTAAGTGTATGTCTTTGTTTCTTGGTGCAATTGTCTGTCTTTGTTACTTGGTGTCAGTGTATGTCTGTGTTACTTGGTGTAAGTGTGTGTCTTTGTCACTGGGCATCAGTGTTTCTCTGTGTTACTGGGTGTCAGTGTGTGTTTGTTTGTGTTACTATGTGTCAGTCTGTGTCTGTGACACTTGGTGTCAGTATTTAGTTTAGTTTAGAGATACAGCACTTAAACAGGCCCTTCGGCCCTCCGAGTCTGTGCCGAACATCAACAACCCATTTATACTAATCCTGCACTAATCCCGTATTCCTATTACATCCCCACCGGTCCCTATATATTTCCCTACCACCTACCTATACTCGGGGCAATTTATAATGGCCCATTAACCTATCAACCTGCAAGTCTTTGGCATGTGGGAGGAAACCGGAGTACCCGGAGGAAAGCCACGCAGACACAGGGAGAACTTGCAAACTCCGCACAGGCAGTACCCAGAATCGAACCCGGGTCCCTGGAGCTGTGAGGCTGCGGTGCTAACCACTGCGCCAATGTCCCACCACCACCTCCCAGTGTGTGCCTGTGTTACTTGGTGTCAGTGTATGTCTTTGTTACTTGGTGTCAGTGTGTGTCTTTGTTACTGGGTGTCAGTGCGTGTCTGTGTTACTTGGTGCCAGTGTATGTCTTTGTTACTTGGTGTCAGTCTGTTTGTTTGTGTTACTGGGTGTCAGTGTGTGTCTGTGTTACTTGGTGTCAGTGTGTGTCTTTGTTACTGAGTGTCAGTGTGTGTCTTTGTGACTTGGTGTCAGTGTATGTCAATGTTACTTGGTGTAAGTGTGTGTCTGTGTTACCGGGTATCAGTGTATGTCTTTGTTACTTGATGTCAGTGTATGTCAAAATAATTGGTGTAAGTGTATGTCTTTGTTACTTGGTGCAATTGTCTGTCTTTGTTACTTGGTGTAAGTGTATGTCTTTGTTACTTGGTGTCAGTGTATGTCTTTGTTACTTGGTGTCAGTGTATGTCTGTGTTACTTGGTGTATGTGTGTGTCTGTGTTACTGGGTGTCAGTGTGTGTCTGTGGAACTAGGTGTATGTGTATGTCTTTGTTACTTGGTGTAAGTGTGTGTCTGTGTTACTGGGTGTCAGTGTATGTCTTAGTTACTTGGTGTAAGTGTGTGTCTGTGTTACTGGGTATCAGAGCATGTCTTTGTTACTTGGTGTCAGTGTATGTCTGTGTTGCTTGGTGTATGTGTGTGTCTGTGTTACTGGGTATTTATGTATGTCTTTGTGACTTGGTGTCAGTGTATGTCTTCGTTACTGGGTGTCAGGGTGTCTCATTGTGACTTGGTGTCAGTGTATGTCTGTGTTACTTGGTGTAAGTGTGTGTCTGTGTTACTGGGTATCAGTGTATGTCTTTGTTACTTGGTGTCAGTGTATCTCAAAATACTTGGTGTAAGTGTATGTCTTTGTTACTTGGTGTAATTGACTGTCTTTGTTACTTGGTGTCAGTGTATGTCTGTGTTACCTGGTGTAAGTGTGTGTCTTTGTTACTTGGTGTAATTGTCTGTCTTTGTTACTTGGTGTCAGTGTATGTCTTTGTTCCTTGGTGTCAGTGTGTGTCTGTGTTACTGGTCATCAGTAAATGTCTTTGTGACTTGGTATCAGTGTATGTCTTTGTGACTTGGTGTCAGTGTATGTCTTTTTTACTTGATGTAAGTGTGTGTCTTTGTCACTGGGCATCAGTGTATGTCTTTGTGACTTGGTATCAGTGTATGTCTTTGTGAATTGGTGTCAGTGCATGTCCTTGTGACTTGGTGTCAGTGTATGTCTTTTTTACTGGGTGTAAGTGTGTGTCTGCGTTACTTGGTGTAATTGTCTGTCTTTGTGACTTGGTGTCAGTGTATGTCTGTGTTACTTGGTGTCAGTGTTTGTCTTTGTCACTGGGCATCAGTGTATGTCTTTGTGACTTGGTATCAGTGTATGTCTTTGTGACTTGGTGTCAGTGCATATCTTTGTTACTGTGTATCAGTGTTTCTCTGTGTTACTGGGTGTCAATGTGTGTTTGTTTGTGTTACCATGTGTCAATCTGTGTCTGTGACACTTGGTGTCAGTATATAGTTTAGTTTAGAGATACAGCACTTAAACAGGCCCTTCGGCCCACCGAGTCTGTGCCGACCATCAACAACCCATTTATACTAATCCTACACTAATCCCGTATTCCTATCACATCCCCAACTATTTCCCTATCACTTACCTTTCCTAGGGGCAAATTATGATGGCCAATTAACCTATCAACCTGCAAGTCTTTGGCATGTGGGAGGAAACCGGAGCACCCGGAGGAAAACCACGCAGACACAGGGAGAACTTGCAAACTCCGCACAGGCAGTACCCAGAATCGAACCCGGGTCCCTGGAGCTGTGAGGCTGCGGTGCTAACCACTACGCCAATGTCCCCCCACCACCTCCCAGTGTGTGCCTGTGTTACTTGGTGTCAGTGTATGTCTTTGTTACTTGGTGTCAGTCTGTTTGTTTGTGTTACTGGGTGTCAGTGTGTGTCTGTGTTACTTGGTGTCAGTGTGTGTCTTTGTTACTGGGTGTCAGTGTGTGTCTTTGTGACTTGGTGTCAGTGTATGTCTTTGTTACTTGGTGTAAGTGTGTGTCTGTGTTACCGGGTATCAGTGTATGTCTTTGTTACTTGGTGTCACTGTATGTCAAAATAATTGGTGTAAGTGTATGTCTTTGTTACTTGGTGTAATTGTCTGTCTTTGTTACTTGGTGTCAGTGTATCTCTTTGTTACTTGGTGTCAGTGTATGTCTGTGTTACTTGGTGTATGTGTGTTTCTGTGTTACTGGGTGTCAGTGTGTGTCTGTGTTACTAGGTGCAAGTGTATGTCTTTGTTAGTGGGTGTCAGTGGATGTCTTTGTTACTTGGTGTAAGTGTGTGTCTGTGTTACTGGGTGTCAGTGTATGTCTTAGTTACTTGGTGTAAGTGTGTGTCTGTGTTACTGGGTATCAGAGCATGTCTTTGTTACTTGGTGTCAGTGTATGTCTGTGTTGCTTGGTGTAAGTGTGTGTCTGTGTTACTGGGTATCAGTGTATGTCTTTGTGACTTGGTGTCAGTGTATGTCTTCGTTACTGTGTGTCAGGGTGTCTCTTTGTGACGTGGTGTCAGTGTGTGTCTGTGTTACTGGGTATCAGTGTATGTCTTTGTTACTTGGTGTCAGTGTATCTCAAAATACTTGGTGTAAGTGTATGTCTTTGTTACTTGGTGTAATTGACTGTCTTTGTTACTTGGTGTCAGTGTATGTCTGTGTTACTTGGTGTAAGTGTGTGTCTTTGTTACTTGGCGTAATTGTCTTTCTTTGTTACTTGGTGTCAGTGTATGTCTTTGCTCCTTGGTGTCAGTGTGTGTCTGTGTTACTGGTCATCAGTATATGTCTTTGTGACTTGGTATCAGTGTATGTCTTTGTGACTTGGTGTCAGTGTATGTATTTTTTACTTGGTGTAAGTGTGTGTCCTTGTCACTGGGCATCAGTGTATGTCTTTGTGACTTGGTATCAGTGTATGTCTTTGTGACTTGGTGTCAGTGCATGTCCTTGTGACTTGGTGTCAGTGTATGTCTTTTTTACTGGGAGTAAGTGTGTGTCTGCGTTAATGGGTATCAGTGTATGTCTTTGTTACTTGGTGTCAGTGTATGTCAAAATACTTGGTGTAAGTGTATGTCTTTGTTACTTGGTGTCAGTGTATGTCTGTGTTACTTGTTGTAAGTGTGTGTCTTTGTCACTGGGCATCAGTGTATGTCTTTGTGACTTGGTATCAGTGTATGTCTTTGTGACTTGGTGTCAGTGTATGTCCTTTTTACTGTGTGTCAGTGTGTGTCTGTGTTACTTGGTGTCAGTGCATGTCTTTGTTACTGTGTATCAGTGTTTCTCTGTGTTACTGGGTGTCAGTGTGTGTTTGTTTGTGTTACTGGGTGTCAGTGTGTGTCTGTGACACTAGGTGTCATTATTTAGTTTAGTTTAGAGATACAGCACTTAAACAGGCCCTTCGGCCCACCGAGTCTGTGCCGACCATCAACAACCCATTTATACTAATCCTACACCATTCCCGTATTCCTATCACATCCCCACCTATCCCTATGTATTTCCCTATCACTTCCCTATACTAGGGGCAAATTATGATGGCCAACTAACCTATCAACCTGCAAGTCTTTGGCATGTGGGAGGAAACCGGAGCACCGGGAGGAAACCCACGCAGACAGAGGGAGAACTTGCAAACTCCGCACAGGCAGTACCCTGAAACGAACACGGATCCCTGGATCTGTGAGACTGCGGTGCTAACCACTGCGCCAATGTGCACCCCCCCCCCCCCCCCCACCGTGTGTGCCTGTGTTACTGGGTATCAGTGTATGTCTTTGTTACTTGGTGTCAGTGTATGTCTGTGTTACTTGGTGTCAGTGTATGTGTTTGTGTTACTGGGTGTCAGTGTGTGTCTTTGTTACTTGGTGTAAGTGTGTGTCTTTGTTACTTGGAGTCCGTGTGTGTCTGTGTTACTGGGTGTCAGTGTATGTCTTTGTTACTGGGTGTCAGTGTGTGTCTTTGTGACTTGGTGCAAGTGTGTGTCTGTGTTACTGGGTATCAGTGTCTGTCTTTGTTACTGGGCATCAGTGTATGTCTTTGTGACTTGGTATCAGTGTATGTCTTTGTTACTTGGTGTCAGTGTATGTCTGTGTTACTTGGTGTCAGTGTATGTGTTTGTGTTACTGGGTGTCAGTGTGTGTCTTTGTTACTTGGTGTAAGTGTGTGTCTTTGTTACTTGGAGTCCGTGTGTGTCTGTGTTACTGGGTGTCAGTGTATGTCTTTGTTACTGGGTGTCAGTGTGTGTCTTTGTGACTTGGTGTCAGTGTATGTCTTTGTTACTTGGTGTAAGTGTGTGTCTGTTTTACCGGGTATCAGTGTATGTCTTTGTTACTTGGTGTCAGTGTATGTCAAAATAATTGGTGTAAGTGCATGTCTTTGTTACTTGGTGTAATTGTCTGTCTTTGTTACTTGGTGTAAGTGTATGTCTTTGTGACTTGGTATCAGTGTATGTCTTTGTTACTTGGTGTCAGTGTATGTCTGTGTTACTTGGTGTCAGTGTATGTGTTTGTGTTACTGGGTGTCAGTGTGTGTCTTTGTTACTTGGTGAAAGTGTGTGTCTTTGTTACTTGGAGTCCGTGTGTGTCTGTGTTACTGGGTGTCAGTGTATGTCTTTGTTACTGGGTGTCAGTGTGTGTCTTTGTGACTTGGTGTCAGTGTATGTCTTTGTTACTTGGTGTAAGTGTGTGTCTGTTTTACCGGGTATCAGTGTATGTCTTTGTTACTTGGTGTCAGTGTATGTCAAAATAATTGGTGTAAGTGCATGTCTTTGTTACTTGGTGTAATTGTCTGTCTTTGTTACTTGGTGTAAGTGTATGTCTTTGTGACTTGGTATCAGTGTATGTCTTTGTTACTTGGTGTCAGTGTATGTCTGTGTTACTTGGTGTCAGTGTATGTGTTTGTGTTACTGGGTGTCAGTGTGTGTCTTTGTTACTTGGTGTAAGTGTGTGTCTTTGTTACTTGGAGTCCGTGTGTGTCTGTGTTACTGGGTGTCAGTGTATGTCTTTGTTACTGGGTGTCAGTGTGTGTCTTTGTGACTTGGTGTCAGTGTATGTCTTTGTTACTTGGTGTAAGTGTGTGTCTGTTTTACCGGGTATCAGTGTATGTCTTTGTTACTTGGTGTCAGTGTATGTCAAAATAATTGGTGTAAGTGCATGTCTTTGTTACTTGGTGTAATTGTCTGTCTTTGTTACTTGGTGTAAGTGTATGTCTTTGTTACTTGGTGTCAGTGTATGTCTTTGTTACTTGGTGTCAGTGTATGTATGTGTTACTTGGTGTATGTGTGTGTCTGTGTTACTGGGTGTCAGTGTGTGTCTGTGTTACTAGGTGTAAGTGTATGTCTTTGTTACTTGGTGTAAGTGTGTGTCTGTGTTACTGGGTGTCAGTGCATGTCTTAGTTACTTGGTGTAAGTGTGTGTCTGTGTTGCTTGGTGTATGTGTGTGTCTGTGTTACTGGGTATCAGTGTATGTCTTTGTGACTTGGTGTCAGTGTATGTCTTCGTTACTGGGTGTCAGGGTGTCTCTTTGTGACTTGGTGTCAATGTATGTGTGTGTTACTTGGTGTAAGAGTGTGTCTGTGTTCTTGGGTATCAGTGTATGTCTTTGTTACTTGGTGTCAGTGAATCTCAAAATACTTGGTGTAAGTGTATGTCTTTGTTACTTTGTGTAATTGACTGTCTTTGTTACTTGGTGTCAGTGTATGTCTGTGTTACTTGGTGTAAGTGTGTGTCTTTGTTACTTGGTGTAATTGTCTGTCTTTGTTACTTGGTGTCAGTGTATGTCTTTGTTCCTTGGTGTCAGTGTGTGTCTGTGTTACTGGTCATCAGTATATGTCTTTGTGACTTGGCATCAGTGTATGTCTTTGTGACTTGGTGTCAGTGTATGTCTTTGTGACTTGGTGTCAGTGCATGTCCTTGTGACTTGGTGTCAGTGTATGTCTTTTTTACTGGGTGTAAGTGTGTGTCTGCGTTACTGGGTATCAGTGTATCTCTTTGTTACTTGGTGTCAGTGTATGTCAAAATACTTGGTGTAAGTGTATGTCTTTGTTACTTGGTGTAATTGTCTGTCTTTGTTACTTGGTGTCAGTGTATGTCTGTGTTACTTGGTGTAAGTGTGTGTTTTTGTCACTGGGCATCAGTGTATGTCTTTGTGACTTGGTATCAGTGTATGTCTTTGTGACTTGGTGTCAGTGCATGTCTTTGTTACTTGGTGTAAGTGTGTGTCTTTGTTACTTGGAGTCCGTGTGTGTCTGTGTTACTGGGTGTCAGTGTATGTCTTTGTTACTGGGTGTCAGTGTGTGTCTTTGTGACTTGGTGCAAGTGTGTGTCTGTGTTACTGGGTATCAGAGTCTGTCTTTGTTACTGGGCATCAGAGTATGTCTTTGTGACTTGGTATCAGTGTATGTCTTTGTTACTTGGTGTCAGTGTATGTCTGTGTTACTTGGTGTCAGTGTATGTGTTTGTGTTACTGGGTGTCAGTGTGTGTCTATGTTACTTGGTGTAAGTGTGTGTCTTTGTTACTTGGAGTCCGTGTGTGTCTGTGTTACTGGGTGTCAGTGTATGTCTTTGTTACTGGGTGTCAGTGTGTGTCTTTGTGACTTGGTGTCAGTGTATGTCTTTGTTACTTGGTGTAAGTGTGTGTCTGTTTTATCGGGTATCAGTGTATGTCTTTGTTACTTGGTGTCAGTGTATGTCAAAATAATTGGTGTAAGTGCATGTCTTTGTTACTTGGTGTAATTGTCTGTCTTTGTTACTTGGTGTAAGTGTATGTCTTTGTTACTTGGTGTCAGTGTATGTCTTTGTTACTTGGTGTCAGTGTATGTCTGTGTTACTTGGTGTATGTGTGTGTCTGTGTTACTGGGTGTCAGTGTGTGTCTGTGTTACTAGGTGTAAGTGTATGTCTTTGTTACTTGGTGTAAGTGTGTGTCTGTGTTACTGGGTGTCAGTGCATGTCTTAGTTACTTGGTGTAAGTGTGTGTCTGTGTTGCTTGGTGTAAGTGTGTGTCTGTGTTACTGGGTATCAGTGTATGTCTTTGTGACTTGGTGTCAGTGTATGTCTTCGTTACTGGGTGTCAGGGTGTCTCTTTGTGACTTGGTGTCAATGTATGTGTGTGTTACTTGGTGTAAGTGTGTGTCTGGGTTACTGGGTATCAGTGTATGTCTTTGTTACTTGGTGTCAGTGTATCTCAAAATACTTGGTGTAAGTGTATGTCTTTGTTACTTGGTGTAATTGACTGTCTTTGTTACTTGGTGTCAGTGTATGACTGTGTTACTTGGTGTAAGTGTGTTTCTTTGTTACTTGGTGTAATTGTCTGTCTTTGTTACTTGGTGTCAGTGTATGTCTTTGTTCCTTGGTGTCAGTGTGTGTCTGTGTTACTGGTCATCAGTATATGTCTTTGTGACTTGGCATCAGTGTATGTCTTTGTGACTTGGTGTCAGTGTATGTCTTTGTGACTTGGTGTCAGTGCATGTCCTTGTGACTTGGTGTCAGTGTATGTCTTTTTTACTGGGTGTAAGTGTGTGTCTTTGTTACTTGGTGTAAGTGTATGTCTTTGTTACTTGGTGTCAGAGTATGTCTTTTTTACTTGGTGTCAGTGTGTGTCTTTGTTACTGGGCATCAGTGTATGTCTTTGTGACTTGGTATCAGTGTATGTCTTTTTTACTGGGTGTAAGTGTGTGTCTGCGTTACTGGGTATCAGTGTTTGTCTTTGTTACTTGGTGTCAGTGTATGTCAAAATACTTGGTGTAAGTGTGTTTGACTGTGTTATTGGGTGTCAGTGTGTGTCTGTGTTACTTGGTGTAAGTGTGTGTCTTTGTTACTTGGTGTCCTTGTTTGTTTGTGTTACTGGGTATCAGTGTATGTCATTGTTACTTGGTGTCATTGTATGTCTGTGTTACTCGGTGTAAGTGTGTTTGTCTGTGTTATTGGGTGTCAGTGTGTGTCTGTGTTACTTGGTGTAAGTGTGTGTCTTTGTTACTTGGTGTCAGTGTATGTCTGTGTTACTTGGTGTCAGTGTGTTTGTCTGTGTTACTGGGTGTCCTTGTGTGTCTGCGTTACTGGGTGTCAGTGTATGTCTTTGTTAATTGGTGTAAGTGTGTGTCTGTGTTACTGGGTATCAGTGTCTGTCTTTTTTACTTGGTGTCATTCTATGTCTGTGTTACTTGGTGTAAGTGTGTGTCTGTGTTACTGGGTATCAGTGTATGTCTTTGTTACTTTGTGTCAGTGTATGTCAAAATACTTGGTGTAAGTGTTTGTCTTTGTTACATGGTGTAATTGTCTGTCTTTGTTACTTGGTGTCAGTGTATGTCTGTGTTACTTGGTGTAAGTGTGTGTCTTTGTTACTTGGTGTAAGTGTGTGGCTTTATTACTTGGTGTCAGTGTATGTCTTTGTTACTTGGTGTCAGTGTGTTTCTGTGTTACTGGGCATCAGTGTATGTCTTTGTGACTTGGTATCCGTGCATGTCTTTGTGACTTGGTGTCAGTGTATGTCTTTTATACTGGGTGTCAGTGTGTGTCTGTGTTACTTGGTGTCAGTGTATGTCTTTGTTACTGTGTATCAGTGTTTCTCTGTGTTACTGGGTGCCAGTGTGTGTTTGTTTGTGTTACTGGGTGTCAGTGTGTGTCTGTGACACTTGGTGTCAGTATTTAGTTTTGTTAGATTTGCAGCACTGAAACAGGCCCTTCGGCCCACCGAGTGTGTGCCGACCATCAACCACCCATTTATACTAATCCTACACTAATCCCGGATTCCTATCACATCCCCACCTATCCCTATATATTTCCCTACCACCTACCTATACTAGGGGCAATTTATGATGGCCAATTAACGTATCAACCTGCAGGTCTTTGGCATGTGGGAGGAAACCGGAGCACCGGGAGGAAACGCACGCAGACACAGGGAGAACTTGCAAACTCCGCACAGGCAGTACCCAGAATCAAACCCGGTTCCCTGGAGCTGCGAGGCTGCGGTGCTAACCACTGCGCCATTGTGCCCCCCACCCCCCCCCCCCTCCAAGTGTGTGCCTGTATTACTGGGTATCAGTGTATGTCTTTGTTACTTGGTGTCAGTGTATGTCAAAATACTTTGTGTAAGTGTATGTCTTTGTTACTTGGTGCAATTGTCTGTCTTTGTTACTTGGTGTCAGTGTATGTCTGTGTTACTTGGTGTAAGTGTGTTTCTGTGTTACTGGATATCAGTGTCTGTCTTTGTTGCTGGGTGTCAGTGTATGTCTTTGTGACCTGGTGTAAGTGTGTGTCTGTGTTACTGGGTATCAGTGTCTGATTTTGTTACTTGGTGTAAGTGCATGTCTTTGTTACTTGGTGTAAGCGTATGTCTTTGATACTTGGTGTCAGTGTATGTCTGTGTTACTTGGTGTACGTTTGTGTCTTTGTTACTTGGTATCAGTGTCTGTCTTTGTTACTTGGTGTCAGTGTATGTCTCTGTTACTTGGTGTCAGTGTATGTCTTTGTTACTTGGTGTCAGTGTATGTCTTTGTTACTGGGTATCAGTGTATGTCTTTGTTACATGGTTTCAGTGCATGTCTTTGTTACTTGGTGTAAGTGTATGTCTTTGTTACTTTGTGTCAGTGTATGTCTTTGTTACTTGGTGTAAGTGTATGTCTTTGTGACTTGGTGTCAGTGTATGTCTTTTTTACTGGGTGTCCTTGTGTGTCTGCGTTACTGGGTATCAGTGTCTGTCTTTGTTACTTGGTGTAAGTGCATGTCTTTGATACTTGGTGTCAGTGTATGTCTGTGTTACTTGGTGTAAGTTTGTGTCTTTGTTACTTGGTATCAGTGTCTGTCTTTGTTACTTGGTGTCAGTGTATGTCTCTGTTACTTGCTGTCAGTGTATGTCTTTGTTACTTGGTGTCAGTGTATGTCTTTGTTACTGGGTATCAGTGTATGTCTTTGTTACATGGTGTCAGTGTATGTCTTTGTTACTTGGTGTAAGTGTACGTCTTTGTTACTTTGTGTCAGTGTATGTCTTTGTTACTTGGTGTAAGTGTATGTCTTTGTGACTTGGTGTCAGTGTATGTCTTTTTTACTGGGTGTAAGTGTGTGTCTGCGTTACTGGGTATCAGTGTATGTCTTTGTTACTTGGTGTCAGTGTATGTCAAAATACAAAGAACAAACAAAGAACAAAGATAATTACAGCACAGGAACAGGCCCTTCGGCCCTCCAAGCCTGCGCCGATCCAGATCCTCTCTCTAAACATGTCTCTATTTTCTAAGGTTCTGTATCTCTTTTCTTCCTGCCCATTCATGTATCTGTCTAGATACATCTTAAAAGACTCCATCGTGCCCGCATCTACCACCTCCGCTGGCAATGCGTTCCAGGTGCCCACCACCCTCTGCGTAAAGAACTTTCCACGCATATCCCCCCTAAACGTTTCCCCTTTCACTTTGAACTCGTGTCCTCTAGTAATTGAAACCCCAACTCTGGGAAAAAGCCTCTTGCTATCCACCCTGTCTATACCTCTCATGATTTTGTACACCTCAATCAGGTCCCCCCTCAACCTCCGTCTTTCTAATGAAAATAATCCTAATCTGCTCAACCTCTCTTCATAGCTAGCGCCCTCCATACCAGGCAACATCCTGGTGAACCTCCTCTGCACCCTCTCCAAAGCATCCACATCCTTTTGATAATGTGACGACCAGAACTGTACGCAATATTCCAAATGTGGCCGAACCAAAGTCCTATACAACTGTAACATGACCTGCCAACTCTTGTACTCAATGCCCCGTCCGATGAAGGAAAGCATGCCGTATGCCTTCTTGACCACTCTATTTACCTGCGTTGCCACCTTCAGGGAACAGTGGACCTGAACACCCAAATCTCTCTGGACATCAATTTTCCCCAGGACTTTTCCATTTACTGTATAGTTCACTCTTGAATTGGATCTTCCAAAATGCATCACCTCGCATTTGCCCTGATTGAACTCCATCTGCCATTTCTCTGCCCAACTCTCCAATCTATCTATATTTTGCTGTATTCTCTGACAGTCCCCTTCACTATCTGCTACTCCACCAATCTTAGTGTCGTCTGCAAATTTGCTAATCAGTCCACCTATACTTTCCTCCAAATCATTAATGTATATCACAAACAACAGTGGTCCCAGCACGGATCCCTGTGGAACACCACTGGTCACACGTCTCCATTTTGAGAAACTCCCTTCTACTGCTACTCTCTGTCTCCTGTTGCCCAGCCAGTTCTTTATCCATCTAGCTAGTACACCTTGGACCCCAAGCGCCTTCACTTTCTCCATCAGCCTGCCATGGGGAACCTTATCAAACGCCTTACTGAAGTCCATGTATATGACATCGACAGCCCTTCCCTCATCAATCAACTTTGTCACTTCCTCAAAGAATTCTATTAAGTTGGTAAGACATGACCTTCCCTGCACAAAACCATGTTGCCTATCACTGATGAGCCCATTTTCTTCCAAATGGGAATAGATCCTATCCCTCAGTATCTTCTCCAGCAGCTTCCCTACCACTGACGTCAGGCTCACCGGTCTATAATTAGCTGGATTATCCCTGCTACCCTTCTTAAACAAGGGGACAACATTAGCAATTCTCCAGTCCTCCGGGACCTCACCCGTGTTTAAGGATGCTGCAAAGATATCTGTTAAGGCCCCAGCTATTTCCTCTCTCGCTTCCCTCAGTAACCTGGGATAGATCCCATCCGGACCTGGGGACTTGTCCACCTTAATGCCCTTTAGAATACCCAACACTTCCTCCCTCCTTATGCCGACTTGACCTAGAGTAATGAAACATCTGTTCCTAACCTCAACATCCGTCATGTCCCTCTCCTCGGTGAATACCGATGCAAAGTACTCGTTTAGAATCTCACCCATTTTCTCTGAGTCCAAGCATAACATTCCTCCTTTGTCCTTTAGTGGGCCAATCCTTTCTCTAGTTACCCTCTTTCTCCTTATATATGAATAAAAGGCTTTGGGATTTTCCTTAACCCTGTTTGCTAAAGATATTTCATGACCCCTTTTAGCCCTCTTAATTCCTCGTTTCAGATTGGTCCTACATTCCCGATATTCTTTCAAAGCTTCGTCTTTCATCAGCCGCCTAGACCTTATGTATGCTTCCTTTTTCCTCTTAGCTAGTCTCACAATTTCACCTGTCATCCATGGTTCCCTAATCTTACCATTTCTATCCCTCATTTTCACAGGAACATGTCTCTCCTGCACGCTAATCAACCTCTCTTTAAAAGCCTCCCACATATCACATGTGGATTTACCTTCAAACAGCTGCTCCCAATCTACATTTCCCAGCTCCTGCCGAATTTTGGTGTAGTTGGCCTTCCCCCAATTTAGCACTCTCCCTTTTGGACCACTCTCGTCTTTGTCCATGAGTATTTTAAAGCTTACGGAATTGTGATCACTATTCCCAAAGTAGTCCCCTACTGAAACTTCAACAACCTGGCCGGGCTCATTCCCCAACACCAGGTCCAGTATGGCCCCTTCCCGAGTTGGACTATTTACATACTGCTCTAGAAAACCCTCCTGGATGCTCCTTCCAAATTCTGCTCCATCTGGACCTCTAACATTAAGCGAATCCCAGTCAATGTTGGGAAAATTAAAATCTCCTATCACCACCACCCTGTTGCTCCTACATCTTTCCATAATCTGTTTACATATTTGTACCTCTATCTCACGCTCGCTGTTGGGAAGCCTGTAGTACAGCCCCAACATTGTTACCGCACCCTTCCTATTTCTGAGTTCTGTCCATATTGCCTCACTGCTCGAGTCCTCCATCGTGCCCTCCTTCAGCACAGCTGTGATATCCTCTTTGACCAGTAATGCAACTCCTCCACCCCTTTTACCTCCCTCTCTATCCCGCCTGAAGCATCGATATCCTGGGATATTTAGTTGCCAATCATGCCCTTCCCTCAACCAAGTCTCAGTAATAGCAATAACATCATACTCCCAGGTACTAATCCAAGCCCTAAGTTCATCTGCCTTACCTATTACACTTCTTGCATTAAAACAAATGCACCTCAGACCACCAGTCCCTTTATATTCATCATCTGCTCCCTGCCTGCTCTTCCCCTTAGTCACACTGACTTCATTATCTAGTTCCTTTCCGGCTTTTGTTACTACCTCCTTACTGTCAACTGACCTCAATTGGTTCCCATCCCCCTGCCACATTAGTTTAAACCCTCCCCAACAGCGTTAGCAAAAGCACCTCCAAGGACATTGGTTCCAGTCCGGCCCAGGTGTAGACCGTCCAATTTGTAATAGTCCCACCTCCCCCAGAACCGGTCCCAATGTCCCAAAAATCTGAACCCCTACTTCCTGCACCATCTCTCAAGCCACGCATTCATCCTGACTATTCTTTCATTTTTACTCTGACTATCACGTGGCACTGGTAGTAATCCTGAGATTACTACCTTTGAGGTCCTACTTTTTAACTTGGCTCCTAACTCCCTAAACTCTGCATGTAGGACCTCAACCCGTTTTCTACCTATATCATTAGTGCCTATGTGCACAATGACAACTGGCTGTTCACCCTCCCCCTTTAGAATGTTCTGCAGCCGATCTGAGACGTCCCTGACCCGTGCACCTGGGAGGCAACATACCATTCGGGAGCCTCGTTTTCGACCACAGAACCGCCTATCTACTCCCCTTACAATCGAATCCCCTACGACTATAGCCCTTCCACTCTTTTTCCCGCCCTTCGGAACAGCAGAGCCAGCCACGGTGACATGGACCTGGCGACTGCTGCCTTCCCCTGGTGAGCCATCTCCCTCAACAGTATCCAAAACGGTATACTTGTTTTGGAGGGAGATGACCGCAGGGGACTCCTGCGCTGCCTTCCTGCTCTTTCTCTGCCTTTTGGTCACCCATTCCCTTTCTCCCTCAGCAATCCTAATCTGCGGTGTGACCAATTCACTAAACGTGCTATCCACGACCTCCTCAGCATCGCGCATGCTCCAAAGTGAGTCCATCCGCAGCTCGAGAGCCGTCATGCGGTCTAACAAGAGCTGCAGCTGGACACACTTCCTGCACGTGAAGGAGTCAGGGTCATCAGCCATGTCCCTGAGCTCCCACATTGAGCAAGACGAGCATGATACGGGTCTGAGATCACCTGCCATTTTTAATCTTAAGTTTAAACTTAGTTAAATGAAAAAGGAACGAAAAGTATTTACCAATCACAATAAAACCAGAGAAATCGAAAAAGCCTTACCTTATAAACACCCCACCGAGTCCTTTTTTTTGGTTAGAGGAGGAGGGCGGGTGGGAGACACTACAAGTGTGGTGTCTCGGGTTCAGAAACCGCCCAAATATATAGTGTTTTACTTACCCAGCAGACCCCTGGCCTCCGCCGAAAAACAAAAGGAAATTAAATTTACTTTCAAACGGACTTTCCCCGCTGCTCACTCGCTCACACGCTGCTCCCGAAAAAGCTGCTGCACTGAATGTCTTTGTTACTTGGTGTCAGTGTATGTCAAAATACTTGGTGTAAGTGTATGTCTTTGTTACTTGGTGTAATTGTCTGTCTTTGTTACTTGGTGTCAGTGTATGTCTGTGTTACTTGGTGTAAGTGTGTTTGTCTGTGTTACTGGGTGTCAGTGTGTGTCTGTGTTACTTGGTGTAAGTGTGTGTCTTTGTTACTTGGTGTCCTTGTGTGTCTGTGTTACTGGGTGTCAGTGTATGTCTTTGTCACTGGGTGTCAGTGTATGCCTTTGTTACTTGGTGTAAGTGCGTGTCTATGTTACTGGGTATCAGTGTCTGTCTTTTTTACTTGGTGTAAGTGTGTGTCTTTGTTACTGGGTATCAGGGCATGTCTTTGTTACTTGGTGTCATTGTATGTCTGTGTTACTTGGTGTAAGTTTGTGTCTTTGTTACTTGGTGTCAGTGTCTGTCTTTGTTACTTGGTGTCAGTGTATGTCTGTGTTACTTGGTGTCAGTGTATGTCTTTGTTAATGGGTATCAGTGCATGTCTTTGTTACATGGTGTCAGTGTATGTCTTTGTTACTTGGTGTAAGTGTATGTCTTTGTTACTTTGTGTCAGTTTATGTCTTTGTTACTTGGTGTAAGTGTATGTCTTTGTGACTTGGTGTCAGTTTATGTATTTTTACTGGGTGTAAGTGTGTGCCTGCGTTACTGGGTATCAATGTATGTCTTTGTTACTTGGTGTCAGTGTATGTCAAAATACTTGGTGTAAGTGTATGTCTTTGTTACTTGGTGTAAGTGTGTGTCTGTGTTACTGCGTATCAGTGTCTGTCCTTTTTACTTGGTGTAAGTGTGTGTCTTTGTTACTGGGTATCAGTGCATGTCTTTGTTACTTGGTGTCATTGTACGTCTGTGTTGCTTGGTGCAAGTGTGTGTCTGTGTTACTGGGTATCAGTGTATGTCTTTGTTACTTGGTGTCAGTGTATGTCAAAATACTTGGTGTAAGTGTATGTCTTTGTTACTTGGTGTAATTGTCTGTCTTTGTTACTTGGTGTCAGTGTATGTCTGTGTTACTTGGTGTAAGTGTGTGTCTTTGTAACTTGGTGTCAGTGTATGTCTTTTTACTTGGTGTCAGTGTGTGTCTGTGTTACTGGGCATCAGTGTATGTCTTTGTATCAGTGTATGTCTTTGTGACTTGGTGTCCCGGTATGTCCTTTTTACTGGGTGTCAGTGTGTGTCTTTGTTACTTTGTATCAGTGTTTCTCTGTGTTACTGGGTGTCAGTGTGTGTCTGTGATACTAGCTGTCAGTATTTAGTTTAGTTTAGAGATACAGCACTTAAAACAGGCCCTTCGGGCCACCGAGTCTGTGCCGACCATCATCCACCCAATTATAATAATCCTACACTGATGCCGTATTCCTATCACATCCCCACCTATTACTATATATTTCCCTACCACCTACCTATACCAGGGGCAATTTATGACGGCCAATTAACCTATCAACCTGCAAGTCTTTGGCATGTGGGAGGAAACCGGAGCACCGGGAAAAAACCCACGCAGACACAAGAAGAACTTGCAAACTCCGCACAGGCAGTACTCAGAATCGAACCCGGGTCCCTGGAGCTGTGAGGCTGCGGTGCTAACCACTGCGCCAATGTGTTACTGGGTATCAGTGTATGTCTTTGTTACTTGGTGGAAGTGTGTGTCTGTGTTCCTGGGTATCAGTGTATGTATTTTTGAATTGGTGTAAGTGTGTGTCTGTGTTACTGGATATCGGTGATGTGTCTTTGTTACTGGGTGTCAGTGCGTGTCTTTGTGACCTGTTGTAAGTGTGTGTCTGTGTTACTGGGTATCAGAGTCTGTCTTTGTTACTTGGTGTAAGTGCATGTCTTTGTTACTTGGTGTCAGTGTATGTCTTTGATACTTGGTGTCAGTGTATGTCTGTGTTACATGGTGTAAGTTTGTGTCTTTGTTACTTGGTGTCAGTGTCTGTCTTTGTTACTTTGTGTCAGTGTATGTCTGTGTTACTTGGTGTCAGTGTATGTCTTTGTTACTGGGTATCAGTGTATGTCTTTGTTACATGGTGTCAGTGTATGTCTTTATTACTTGGTGTAAGTGTATGTCTTTGTTACTTTGTGTCAGTGTATGTCTTTGTTACTTGGTGTAAGTGTATGTCTTTGTGACTTGGTGTCAGTGTATGTATTTTATACTGGGTGTAAGTGTGTGCCTGCGTTACTGGGTATCAGTGTATGTCTTTGTTACTTGGTGTCAGTGTATGTCAAAATACTTGGTGTAAGTGTATGTCTTTGTTACTTGGTGTAATTGTCTGTCTTTGATACTTGGTGTCAGTGTATCTCTGTGTTATATGTGTAAGTGTGTGTCTTTGTTACTTGGTGTAAGTGTACGTCTTTGTTACTTGGTGTCAGTGTATGTCTGTGTTACTTGGTGTAAGTGTGTGTCTTTGTTACTTGGTGTAAGTGTATGTCTTTGTTACTTGGTGTCAGAGTATGTCTTTTTTACTTGGTGTCAGTGTGTGTCTTTGTTACTGGGCATCAGTGTATGTCTTTGTGACTTGGTATCAGTGTATGTCTTTGTGACTTGGTTTCAGTGTATGTCTTTTTTACTGGGTGTAAGTGTGTGTCTGCGTTACTGGGTATCAGTGTATGTCTTTGTTACTTGGTGTCAGTGTATGTCAAAATACTTGGTGTAAGTGTGTTTGTCTGTGTTACTGGGTGTCAGTGTGTGTCTGTGTTACTTGGTGTAAGTGTGTGTCTTTGTTACTTGGTGTCATTGTATGTCTGTGTTACTTGGTGTAAGTGTGTGTCTTTGTTACTTGGTGTAAGTGTATGTCTTTGTTACTTGGTGTCAGTGTATGTCTGTGTTACTTGGTGTAAGTGTGTGTCTTTGCTACTTGGTGTAAGTGTATGTCTTTGTTACTTGGTGTAAGAGTATGTCTTTGTTACTTGGTGTCAGTGTGTGTCTTTGTTACTGGGCATCAGTGTATGTCTTTGTGACTTGGTTTCAGTGGATGTCTTTTTTACTGGGTGTAAGTGTGTGTCTGCGTTACTGGTTCTCAGTGTATGTCTTTGTTACTTGGTGTCAGTGTATGTCAAAATACTTGGTGCAAGTGTGTTTGTCTGTGTTACTGGGTGTCAGTGTGTGTCTGTGTTACTTGGTGTAAGTTTGTGTCTTTGTTACTTGGTGTCCTTGTGTGTCTGTGTTACTGGGTGTCAGTGTATGTCTTTGTCACTGGGTGTCAGTGTATGTCTTTGTTACTTGGTGTATGTGTGTGTCTGTGTTACTGCGTATCAGTGTCTGTCTTTTTGACTTGGTGTAAGTGTGTGTCTTTGTTACTGGGTATCAGTGCATGTTTTTGTTACTTGGTGTCATTGTATGTCTGTGTTACTTGGTGCAAGTGTGTGTCTGTGTTACTGGGTATCAGTGTATGTCTTTGTTACTTGGTGTCAGTGTATGTCAAAATCCTTGGTGTAAGTGTATGTCTTTATTACTTGGTGTAATTGTCTGTCTTTGTTACTTGGTGTCAGTGTATGTCTGTGTTACTTGGTGTAAGTGTGTGTCTTTGTAACTTGGTGTCAGTGTATGTCTTTTTACTTGGTGTCAGTGTATGTCTGTGTTACTTGGTGTAAGTTTGTGTCTTTGTTACTTCGTATCAGTGTCTGTCTTTGTTACTTGGTGTAAGTGTATGTCTCTGTTACTTGGTGTAAGTGTATGTCTTTGTTTCTTGGTGTCAGTGTATGTCTTTGTTACTGGGTATCAGTGTATGTCTTTGTTACATGGTGTCAGTGTATGTCTGTTTTACTTGGTGTAAGTGTAAGTCTTTGTTACTTGGTGTCAGTGTATGTCAAAATCCTTGGTGTAAGTGTATGTCTTTGTTACTTGGTGTAATTGTGTGTCTTTGTTACTTGGTGTAAGTGTGTGTCTTTGTTACTTGGTGTCATTGTATGTCTGTGTTACTTGGTGTAAGTGTGTGTCTTTGTTACTTGGTGTAAGTGTATGTCTTTGTTACTTGGTGTCAGTGTATGTCTGTGTTACTTGGTGTAAGTGTGTGTCTTTGCTACTTGGTGTAAGTGTATGTCTTTGTTACTTGGTGTAAGTGTAAGTCTTTGTTACTTGGTGTCAGTGTATGTCAAAATCCTTGGTGTAAGTGTATGTCTTTGTTACTTGGTGTAATTGTGTGTCTTTGTTACTTGGTGTAAGTGTATGTCCTTGTTACTTGGTGTCAGAGTATGTCTTTTTTACTTGGTGTCAGTGTGTGTCTTTGTTACTGGGCATCAGTGTATGTCTTTGTGACTTGGTATCAGTGTATGTCTTTGTGACTTGGTTTCAGTGTATGTATTTTTTACTGGGTGTAAGTGTGTGTCTGCGTTACTGGGTATCAGTGTATGTCTTTGTTACTTGGTGTCAGTGCATGTCAAAATACTTGGTGCGAGTGTGTTTGTCTGTGTTACTGGGTGTCAGTGTGTGTCTGTGTTACTTGGTGTAAGTTTGTGTCTTTGTTACTTGGTGTCCTTGTGTGTCTGTGTTACTGGGTGTCAGTGTATGTCTTTGTCACTGCGTGTCAGTGTATGTCTTTGTTACTTGGTGTATTTGTGTGTCTGTGTTACTGCGTATCAGTGTCTGTCTTTTTGACTTGGTGTAAGTGTGTGTCTTTGTTACTGGGTATCAGTGCATGTCTTTGTTACTTGGTGTCATTGTATGTCTGTTTTACTTGGTGCAAGTGTGTGTCTGTGTTACTGGGTATCAGTGTATGTCTTTGTTACTTGGTGTCAGTGTATGTCAAAATCCTTGGTGTAAGTGTATGTCTTTGTTACTTGGTGTAATTGTCTGTCTTTGTTACTTGGTGTCAGTGTATGTCTGTGTTACTTGGTGTAAGTGTGTGTCTTTGTAACTTGGTGTCAGTGTATGTCTTTTTACTTGGTGTCAGTGTATGTCTGTGTTACTTGGTGTAAGTTTGTGTCTTTGTTACTTCGTATCAGTGTCTGTCTTTATTACTTGGTGTCAGTGTATGTCTCTGTTACTTGGTGTAAGTGTATGTCTTTGTTACTTGGTGTCAGTGTATGTCTTTGTTACTGGGTATCAGTGTATGTCTTTGTTACATGGTGTCAGTGTATGTCTTTTTTAATTGGTGTAAGTGTATGTCTTTGTTACTTGGTGTCAGTGTATGACAAAATCCTTGGTGTAAGTGTATGTCTTTGCTACTTGGTGTAATTGTGTGTCTTTGTTACTTGGTGTAAGTGTATGTCTTTGTTACTTGGTGTCAGAGTATGTCTTTTTTACTTGGTGTCAGTGTGTGTCTTTGTTACTGGGCATCAGTGTATGTCTTTGTGACTTGGTATCAGTGTATGTCTTTGTGACTTGGTTTCAGTGTATGTATTTTTTACTGGGTGTAAGTGTGTGTCTGCGTTACTGGGTATCAGTGTATGTCTTTGTTACTTGGTGTCAGTGTATGTCTTTGTTACTTTGTGTCAGTTTATGTCTTTGTTACTTGGTGTAAGTGTGTGTCTTTGTGACTTGGTGTCAGTTTATGTATTTTTACTGGGTGTAAGTGTGTGCCTGCGTTACTGGGTATCAATGTATGTCTTTGTTACTTGGTGTCAGTGTATGTCAAAATACTTGGTGTAAGTGTATGTCTTTGTTACTTGGTGTAAGTGTGTGTCTGTGTTACTGCGTATCAGTGTCTGTCCTTTTTACTTGGTGTAAGTGTGTGTCTTTGTTACTGGGTATCAGTGTATGTCTTTGTTACTTGGTGTCAGTGTACGTCTGTGTTGCTTGGTGTAAGTGTATGTCTTTGTTACTTGGTGTAATTGTCTGTCTTTGTTACTTGGTGTCAGTGTATGTCTGTGTTACTTGGTGTAAGTGTGTGTCTTTGTAACTTGGTGTCAGTGTATGTCTTTTTACTTGGTGTCAGTGTGTGTCTGTGTTACTGGGCATCAGTGTATGTCTTTGTATCAGTGTATGTCTTTGTGACTTGGTGTCCCGGTATGTCCTTTTTACTGGGTGTCAGTGTGTGTCTGTGATACTAGCTGTCAGTATTTAGTTTAGTTTAGAGATACAGCACTTAAAACAGGCCCTTCGGGCCACCGAGTCTGTGCCGACCATCATCCACCCAATTATAATAATCCTACACTGATCCCGTATTCCTATCACATCCCCACCTATTACTATATATTCCCCTACCACCTACCTATACCAGGGGCAATTTATGACGGCCAATTAACCTATCAACCTGCAAGTCTTTGGCATGTGGGAGGAAACCGGAGCACCGGGAGGAAACCCACGCAGACACAAGAAGAACTTGCAAACTCCGCACAGGCAGTACTCAGAATCGAACCCGGGTCCCTGGAGCTGTGAGGCTGCGGTGCTAACCACTGCGCCAATGTGTTACTGGGTATCAGTGTATGTCTTTGTTACTTGGTGGAAGTGTGTGTCTGTGTTCCTGGGTATCAGTGTATGTATTTTTGACTTGGTGTAAGTGTGTGTCTGTGTTACTGGATATCGGTGATGTGTCTTTGTTACTGGGTGTCAGTGCGTGTCTTTGTGACCTGTTGTAAGTGTGTGTCTGTGTTACTGGGTATCAGAGTCTGTCTTTGTTACTTGGTGTAAGTGCATGTCTTTGTTACTTGGTGTCAGTGTATGTCTTTGATACTGGGTGTCAGTGTGTGTCTGTGTTACTTGGTGTCCGTGTGTGTCTGTGTTACTGGGTGTCAGTTTATGTCTTTGTTACTTGGTGTAAGTGTGTGTGTGTGTTACTGGGTATCAGTCTCTGTCTTTGTTACTTGGTGTAAGTGTGTGTCTGTGTTACTGGGTATCAGTTTATGTCTTTGTTACTTGGTGTCAGTGTATGTCTGCGTTCCTTGGTGTAAGTGTGTGTCTGTGTTACTGGGTATCAGTGTATTTCATTGTAACTTGGTGTCAGTGGATGTCAAAATACTTGGTGTAAGTGTATGTCTTTGTTACTTGGTGTCAGTGTATGTCTTTGTTACTTGGTGTCAGTGTGTGTCTGTGTTACTGGGTATCAGTGTATGTCTTCGTGACTTGGTATAAATGTATGTCTTTGTTACTTGGTGTCAGTGTATGTCTTTGTTACTGGGTGTCAGTGTGTGTCTGTGTTACTTGGTGTCAGTGTGTGTCTTTGTTACTTGGTGTCCGTGTGTGTCTGTGTTACTGGGTGTCAGTTTATGTCTTTGTTACTTGGTGTCAGTGTATGTCTTTGTTACTTGGTGTAAGTGTGTGTGTGTGTTACTGGGTATCAGTCTCTGTGTTTGTTACTTGGTGTAAGTGTGTGTCTGTGTTACTGGGTATCAGTTTATGTCTTTGTTACTTGGTGTCAGTGTATGTCTGCGTTCCTTGGTGTAAGTGTGTGTCTGTGTTACTGGGTATCAGTGTATGTCTTTGTGACTTTGTGTCAGTGTATGTCTGTGTTACTGGGTATCAGTGTATTTCATTGTAACTTGGTGACAGTGGATGTCAACATACTTGGTGTCAGTGCATGACATTGTTATCTGTTTGTCAGTGTGTGTCTTTGTGACTTGGTGTCAGTGTATGTCTTTGTTACTTGGTGTAAGTGATGTCTGTGTTACTGGGTATCAGTGCATGTCCTTGTTACTTGGTGTCAGTGTATGACTGTGTTACTTGGTGTAAGTGTGTGTCTGTGTTACTGGGTATCAGTTTATGCCTGTGTTACTTGGTGTAAGTGTGTGTCTGTATTACTGGGTATCAGTGTATGTCTTTGTGACTTGGTGTCAATGTATGTCTTTGTTACATGGTGTAAGTGCGTGTCTGTGTTACTGGGTATCAGTGTATGTCTTCGTTACTTGGTGTAAGTGTGTGTCTGTGTTACTGGGTGTATCTGTGTGTCTGTGTTACTGGGGATCAGTGCATGTCTTTGTTACTTGGTGTCAGTGTATGTCAAAATACTTGGTGTAAGTGTGTGTCTTTGTTACTTGGTGTAAGTGTATGCCTTTGTTACTTGGTGTCAGTGTGTGTCTGTGTTACTGTGTATCAGTGTATGTCTTTGTGACTTGGTGTCAGTGTATGTCTTTGTTACTGGGTGTCAGTGTGTGTCTGTGTTACTTGGTGTCAGTGTGTGTCTTTGTTACTTGGTGTCCGTGTGTGTCTGTGTTACTGGGTGTCAGTTTATGTCTTTGTTACTTGGTGTCAGTGTCTGTCTTTGTTACTTGGTGTAAGTGTGTATCTGTGTTATTGTGTATCAGTCTCCGTCTTTGTTACTTGGTGTCAGTGTATGTCTTTGTTACTGGGTGTCAGTGGGTGTCTGTGTTACTTGGTATCAGTTTATGTCTTTGTTACTTGGTGTCAGTGTATGTCTGTCTTACTTGGTGTAAGTGTGTGTCTGTGTTGCTGGGTATCAGTGTATGTCTTTGTGACTTTGTGTCAGTGTATGCCTTTGTTACTGGGTGTCAGTGTGTGTCTTTGTGACTTGGTGTCAGTGCATGTCTTTGTTACATGGTGTACGTGTGTGTCTGTGTTACTGGGTATCAGTGTATGTCATTGTAACTTGGTATCAGTGGATGTCAAAATACTTGGTGTCAGTGTATGAATTTGTTACTGTTTGTCAGTGTGTGACTTTGTGACTTGGTGTCAGTGTATGTCTTTGTTACTTGGTGTAAGTGTGCGTCTTTGTTACTGGGTATCAGTGTATGTCTTTGTTACTTGGTGTCAGTGGATGTCAAAATACTTGGTGTCAGTGTATGAATTTGTTACTGTTTGTCACTGCGTGTCTTTGTGACTTGGTGTCAGTGTATGTCTTTGTTACTTGGTGTAAGTGTGCGTCTGTGTTACTGGGTATCAGTGTATGTCTTTGTTACTTGGTGTCAGTGTATGACTGTGTTACTTGGTGTAAGTGTGTCTCTGTTTTACTTGGTATCAGTGTATGTCTGTGTTACTTGGTGTAAGTGTGTGTCTGTATTACTGGGTGTCAGTGTATGTCTTTGTGACTTGGTGTCAGTGTATGTCTTTGTTACTGGGTGTCAGTGGGTGTCTGTGTTACTTGGTGTCAGTGTGTGTCTTTGTTACTTGGTGTCCGTGTGTGTCTGTGTTACTGGGTGTCAGTTTATGTCTTTGTAACTTGGTGTCAGTGTCTGTCTTTGTTACTTGGTGTAAGTGTGTATCTGTGTTACTGGGTATCAGTCTCTGTCTTTCTTACTTGGTGTCCGTGTGTGTCTGTGTTACTGGGTGTCAGTTTATGTCTTTGTAACTTGGTGTCTGTGTATGTCTTTGTTACTTGGTGTAAGTGTGTGTCTGTATTACTGGGTATCAGTGCATGTCTGTGTTACTTGGTGTAAGTGTGTGTCTGTATTACTGGGTATCAGTGTATGTCTTTGTGACTTGGTGTCAATGTATGTCTTTGTTACTGGGTGTCAGTGTGTGTCTTTGTGACTTGGTGTCATTGTATGTCTGTGTTACTTGGTGTAAGTGTGTGTCTGTGTTACTGGGTGTCAGTGTGTGTCTGTGTTACTTGGTGTAAGTGTGTGTCTTTGTTACTTGGTGTCCGTGTGTGTCTTTGTTCCTGGGTGTCAGTTTATGTCTTTGTTACTTGGTGTCATTGTATGTCTTTGTTACTTGGTGTAAGTGTGTGTCTGTGTTACTGGATGTCAGTCTCTGTCTTTGTTATTGGTGTAAGTGTGTGTCTGTGTTACTGGGTATCAGTTTATGTCTTTGTTACTTGCTGTCAGTGTATGTCTGTGTTACTTGGTGTAAGTGTGTGTCTGTGTTTCAGGGTATCAGTGTATGTCTTTGTGACTTTGTGTCAGTGTTTGTCTTTGTTACTTATTGTCAGTGTGTGTCTTTGTGTCTTGGTGTCAGTGCATGTCTTTGTTACTTGGTGTAAGTGTGTGTCTGTGTTACTGGGTATCAGTGTATGTTATTGTAACTTGGTGTCAGTGGATGTCAAAATACTGGGTATCAGTGTGTGTCTGTGTTACTGGGTGTCAGTGTGTGTCTTTGTGACTTGGTATCAGTGTATGTCTTTGTTACTTGTTGTCAGTGTATGTCAAAATACTTGGTGGAGTTGTATGTCTTCGTAACTTGGTGTAATCGTCTGTCTTTGTTACTTGGTGTCAGTGTATGTCTGTGTTACTTGGTGTAAGTGTGTCTCTTTGTTATTTGGTGTAAGTGTATGCCTTTGTTACTTGGTGTCAGTATATGTCCTTGTTACTTGGTGTGAGTGTGTGTCTGTGTTACTGGGTATCAGTGTATGTCTTTGTTACTTGGTGTCAGTGTATGTCTTTGTTACTTGGTGTCAGTTTATGTCGTTGTTACTTGGTGTAAGTGTGTGTCTGTGTAACCGGTTATCAGTGTATGTCTTTGTGACTCGGTGTCAGTGTATGTCTTTGTTACTGGGTGTCAGTGTATGTCTTTGTTACTTGGTGACAGTGTGTGTCTGTGTGTCAGTGTATGTCTTTGTTACTGTATATCATTGTTTCTCTCTGTTCCTGGGTGTCAGTGTGTGTTTGTTTGTGTTACTGGGTGTCAGTATTTAGTTTAGTGATCCAGCACTGAAACTGGCCCTACGGCCAACCGAGTCTGTGCCGACCATCAACCACCCATTTATAATAATCCTACACTAATCCCGTATTCCTATCACACCCCCACCTGTCCCTACATATATCCCGACCACCTACCTATACTAGGGTCAATGTATAATGGCCAATTAACCTGTCAACCTGCAAGTTTTTGGCATGTGGGAGGAAACCGGAGCACCCGGAGGAAACTAACGCAAACACAGGGAGAACTTGCAAACTCCGCACAGGCAGCACCCAGAATCGAGCCCGGGTCCCTGGAGCTGTGAGGCTGCCAATGTGCCGCCCGGTGTGTGTCTGTGTTACTGGGTATCAGTGTATGTCTTTGTTACTTGGTGTAAGTGTGTGTCTGTGTTACTGGGTAACAGTTTATGTCTTTGTTACTTGGTGTCAGTGTATGTCTGTGTTACTTGGTGTAAGTGTCTGTCTTTGTTACTTGGTGTCAGCGTATGTCTTTGTTTCTTGGTGTAAGTGTGTGTCTGTGTTACTGGGTGTAAGTGTGTGTCTGTGTTACTTGGTATCAGTGTATGTCTTTGTTACTTGGTGTGAGTGTGTGTCTGTGATACTGGGTAACAGTGTATGTCTTTGTTACTTGGTGTAAGTGTATGTCTTTTTTACTTGGTGTAAGTGAGTTTTTGTGTTACTTGGTGTAATTGTGTGTCTGTGTCACTCGGTATCAGTGTATGTCTTTGTTACTTGGTTTCAGTGTATGTCAAAATACTTGGTGTAAGTGTATGTCTTTGTTACTTGGTGGAATTGTCTGTCTTTGCTACTTGGTGTCAGTGTATGTCTGTGTTACTTGGTGTAATTGTCTGTCTTTCTTACTTGGTGCCAGTGTATGTCTGTGTTACTTGGTGTAAGTGTGTGTCTTTGTTACTGGACGTCAGTGTCTGTCTTTGTGACTTGGTTTCAGTGCATGTCGTTTTGACTTGGTGTCAGTGTGTGTCTGTGTTACTGGGCATCAGTGTCTGTCTTTGTGACTTGGTATCAGTGTATGTCTTTGTTACTTGTTGTAAGTGTATGTCTTTGTTACTTTGTGTCAGTGTGCCTCTGTGTTACTCGGCATCAGTGTATGTCTTTGTTACTTGGTGTCAGTGTATGTCTTTGTGACTTGGTGTCAGTGTATGTCTTTTTTACTGGGTGTCATTGTGTGTCTGTGTTACTTGGTGTCAGTGTATGTCTTTGTTATTGTGTATCAGTGTTTCTCGGTGTTACTGGGTGTCAGTGTGTGTTTGTTTGTGGTACTGGGTGTCAGTGTGTGTCTGTGACACTAGGTGTCAGTATTTAGTTTAGTTTGGAGAGACAGCACTTAAACAGGCCCTTCGGCCCACCGAGTCTGTGCCGACCATCAACCACCCATTTACACTAATCCTACACTAATCCCGTATTCCTATCACATCCCCACCTATCCCTATATATTTCCCTACAACCTACCTATACTAGGGGCAATTTATGATGGCCAATTAAGCTATCAACCTGCAAGTCTTCGGCATGTGGGAGGAAACCGGAGCACCGGGAGGAAACCCACGCAGACACAGGGAGAACTTGCAAACTCCGCAGAGGCAGTGCCCAGAATCGAACACGGGCCCCTGGAGCTGTGAGGCTGCGGTGCCAACCACTGTGCCAATGTGCCCCCCTCCCCCCGCCCCCAAGTGTGTGCCTGTGTTACTGGGTGTCAGTGTGTTTCTCTGTGACTTGGTGACAGTGTATGTCTTTGTTACTTGGTGTAAGTGTGTGTCTGTGCTCCTGGGTATCAGTGTATGTCTTTGTTACTTGGTGTCAGTGTATGTCTTTGTTACTTGGTGTCAATGTATGTATTTGTTACTTGGTGTCAGTGTATGTCTGTGTTACTTGGTGTAAGTGTATGTCTGTGTTACTTGGTGTAAGTGTGTGCCTGTGTTACTGGGTATCAGAGTATGTCTTTGTCACTTGGTGTCAGTGTATGTCTGTGTTACTTGGTGTAAGTGTGTGTCTGTGTTACTGGGTATCAGTGTATGTCTTTGTTACTTGCTGTCAGTGTATGTCAAAATACTTGGTGCAAGTGTATGTCTTTGTTACTTGGTGTCAGTGTATGCCTTTGTTACTTGGTGTCAGTGTATGTCTTTGTTACTTGGTGTAAGTGTGTGCCTGTGTTAATGGGTATCAGAGTATGTCTTTGTCACTTGGTGTCAGTGTATGTCTGTGTTACTTGGTGCAAGTGTATGTCTGTGTTACTTGGTGCAAGTGTGTGCCTGTGTTACTGGGTGTCAGTGTGTGTATTTGTGACTTGGTGTCAGTGTATGTCTTTATTACTTGGTGTCAGTGTATGTCTTTGTGACTTGGTGTAAGTGTGTGCCTGTGTTACTGGGTATCAGATTATGTCTTTGTCACTTCGTGTCAGTGTATGACTGTGTTACTTGGTGCAAGTGTATGTCTGTGTTACTTGGTGGAAGTGTGTGTCTGTGTTACTGGGTATCAGTGTATGTCTTTGTTGCTTGCTGTCAGTGTGTGCCTTTGTTACTTGGTGTCAGTGTATGTCTTTGTGACTTGGTGTCAGTGTATGTCTTTGTTACTTGGTGTCAGTGTGTGTCTTTCTTACTGGGCATCAGTGTATGTCTTTGTGACTTGGTATCAGTGTATGTCTTTGTGACTTGGTGTCAGTGTATGTCAAAATACTTGGTGTAAGTGTATGTCTTTGTTACTTGGTGTCAGTGTATGCCTTTGTTACTTGGTGTCAGTGTGTGTCTTTGTTCCTTGGTGTCAGTGTGTGTCTGTGTTACTGGGTATCAGTGTATTTCTTTGTGAGTTGGTATCAGTGTTTGTCTTTGTGACTTGTTGTCAGTGTACGTCTTTGTTACTGGTTGTCAGTGTGTGTCTGTGTTACTTGGTGTCAGTGTATGTCTTTGTTCCTGTGTATCCGTGGTTCTCTGTGTTTCTGGGTGTCGGTGTGTGTTTGTTTGTGTTGCTGGGTGTCAGTGTGTGCCTGTGACACTAGGTGTCAGTATTTAGTTTAGTTTAGAGATACAGCCCTAAAACAGGCCTTCGGCCCACCGAGACTGTGCCGACCATCAACCACCCATTTATAATAATCCTACACTAATCCCGTATTCCTATCACATCCCCACCTGTCCCTATATATTTCCCTACCACCTACCTATACTAGGGGCAATTTACGATGGCCAATTAACCTATCAACCTGCAAGTCTTTGGCATGTGGGAGGAAACCGGAGCAACAGGAGGAAACTCACGCAGACACAGGGAGAACTTGCAAACTCCGCACAGGCAGTACCCAGAATCGAACCCGGGTCCCTGGAGCAGTGAGGCTGCGGTGCTAACCACTGCGCCAATGTGCCCACCCCCCAGTGTGTGCGTGTGTTACTGGGTATCAGTGTATGTCTTTGTTACTTGGTGTCAGTGTATGTCTGTGTTACTTGGTGTAAGTGTGTGTCTGTGTTACTGGGTGTCAGTGTGTCTCTGTGTTACTTGGTGTAAGTCTGTTTCTTTGTTACTTGGTGTACGTGTGTGTCTGTGTTACTGGGTATCAGTGTATGTCTTTGTTAATTGGTGTCAGTGGATGTCAAAATACTTGGTGTAAGTGTATGTCTTTGTTACTTTGTGTAATTGTCTGTCTTTGTTACTTGGTGTCAGTGTATGTCTGTGTTACTTTGTGTAAGTGTGTGTCTTTGTTGCTTGGTGTCAGTGTGTGTCTTTGTTACTTGGTGTCAGTGTGTGTCTGTGTTACTGGGCATCAGTGTATGTCTTTGTGACTTGGTATCAGTGTATGTCTTTGCGACTTGGTGTCAGTGTATGTCTTTTTTACTGGGTGTGAGTGTGTGTTCTGCGTTACTGGGTATCAGTGTATGTCTTTGTTACTTGGTGTCAGTGCATGTCAAAATACTTGGTGTCAGTGTATGTCTTTGTTATTTGGTGTAATTGTCTGTCTTTGTTACTTGGTGTCAGTGTATATCTGTGTTACTTGGTGTAAGTTTGTGTCTTTGTTACTGGGCATCAGTGTATGACTTTGTGATTTGGTATCAGTGTATGTCTTTGTGACTTAGTGTCAGTGTGTGTCTGTGTTACTGGGCATCAGTGTATGTCTTTGTGACAAGGTATCATTGTATGTCTTTGTGACTTGGTGTCAGTGTATGTCTTTTTTACTGGGTGTCAGTGTGTGTCTGTGTTACTTGGTGTCAGAGCATGTCTTTGTTACTTGGTGTCAGTGTATGTCAAAATACTTGTTGTATGTGTAAGTCTTTGTTACTTGGTGTAATTGTCTGTCTTTGTTACTTGGTGTCAATGTATGTCTGTGTTACTTGGTGTAAGTGTGTGTCTTTGTTACTTGGTGTAAGTGTATGTCTTTCTTACTTGGTGTCAGTGTATGTCTTTGTTACTTGGTGTCAGTGTGTGTCTTTGTTACTGGGCATCAGTGTATGTCTTTGTGACTTGGTATCAGTGTATGTCTTTGTGACTTGGTGTCAGTGTATGTCAAAATACTTGGTGTAAGTGTATGTCTTTGTTACTTGGTGTCAGTGTATGCCTTTGTTACTTGGTGTCAGTGTGTGTCTTTGTTCCTTGGTGTCAGTGTGTGTCTGTGTTACTGGGTATCAGTGTATGTCTTTGTGACTTGGTATCAGTGTTTGTTGTCTTTGTGACTTGTTGTCAGTGTACGTCTTTGTTACTGGTTGTCAGTGTGTGTCTGTGTTCCTTGGTGTCAGTGTATGTCTTTGTTCCTGTGTATCCGTGGTTCTCTGTGTTTCTGGGTGTCGGTGTGTGTTTGTTTGTGTTACTGGGTGTCAGTGTGTGCCTGTGACACTAGGTGTCAGTATTTAGTTTAGTTTAGAGATACAGCCCTAAAACAGGCCTTCGGCCCACCGAGACTGTGCCGACCATCAACCACCCATTTATAATAATCCTACACTAATCCCGTATTCCTATCACATCCCCACCTGTCCCTATATATTTCCCTACCACCTACCTATACTAGGGGCAATTTACGATGGCCAATTAACCTATCAACCTGCAAGTCTTTGGCATGTGGGAGGAAACCGGAGCAACAGGAGGAAACTCACGCAGACACAGGGAGAACTTGCAAACTCCGCACAGGCAGTACCCAGAATCGAACCCGGGTCCCTGGAGCAGTGAGGCTGCGGTGCTAACCACTGCGCCAATGTGCCCACCCCCCAGTGTGTGCGTGTGTTACTGGGTATCAGTGTATGTCTTTGTTACTTGGTGTCAGTGTATGTCTGTGTTACTTGGTGTAAGTGTGTGTCTGTGTTACTGGGTGTCAGTGTGTCTCTGTGTTACTTGGTGTCAGTCTGTTTCTTTGTTACTTGGTGTACGTGTGTGTCTGTGTTACTGGGTATCAGTGTATGTCTTTGTTAATTGGTGTCAGTGGATGTCAAAATACTTGGTGTAAGTGTATGTCTTTGTTACTTTGTGTAATTGTCTGTCTTTGTTACTTGGTGTCAGTGTATGTCTGTGTTACTTTGTGTAAGTGTGTGTCTTTGTTGCTTGGTGTCAGTGTGTGTCTTTGTTACTTGGTGTCAGTGTGTGTCTGTGTTACTGGGCATCAGTGTATGTCTTTGTGACTTGGTATCAGTGTATGTCTTTGCGACTTGGTGTCAGTGTATGTCTTTTTTACTGGGTGTGAGTGTGTGTTCTGCGTTACTGGGTATCAGTGTATGTCTTTGTTACTTGGTGTCAGTGCATGTCAAAATACTTGGTGTAAGTGTATGTCTTTGTTATTTGGTGTAATTGTCTGTCTTTGTTACTTGGTGTCAGTGTATGTCTGTGTTACTTGGTGTAAGTTTGTGTCTTTGTTACTGGGCATCAGTGTATGACTTTGTGATTTGGATTCAGTGTATGTCTTTGTGACTTAGTGTCAGTGTGTGTCTGTGTTACTGGGCATCAGTGTATGTCTTTGTGACAAGGTATCATTGTATGTCTTTGTGACTTGGTGTCAGTGTATGTCTTTTTTACTGGGTGTCAGTGTGTGTCTGTGTTACTTGGTGTCAGAGCATGTCTTTGTTACTTGGTGTCAGTGTATGTCAAAATACTTGTTGTATGTGTAAGTCTTTGTTACTTGGTGTAATTGTCTGTCTTTGTTACTTGGTGTCAATGTATGTCTGTGTTACTTGGTGTAAGTGTGTGTCTTTGTTACTTGGTGTAAGTGTATGTCTTTGTTACTTGGTGTCAGTGTATGTCTTTGTTACTTGGTGTCAGTGTGTGTCTTTGTTACTGGGCATCAGTGTATGTCTTTGTGACTTGGTATCAGTGTATGTCTTTGTGACTTGGTGTCAGTGTATGTCAAAATACTTGGTGTAAGTGTATGTCTTTGTTACTTGGTGTCAGTGTATGCCTTTGTTACTTGGTGTCAGTGTGTGTCTTTGTTCCTTGGTGTCAGTGTGTGTCTGTGTTACTGGGTATCAGTGTATGTCTTTGTGACTTGGTATCAGTGTTTGTCTTTGTGACTTGTTGTCAGTGTACGTCTTTGTTACTGGTTGTCAGTGTGTGTCTGTGTTACTTGGTGTCAGTGTATGTCTTTGTTCCTGTGTATCCGTGGTTCTCTGTGTTTCTGGGTGTCGGTGTGTGATTGTTTGTGTTACTGGGTGTCAGTGTGTGCCTGTGACACTAGGTGTCAGTATTTAGTTTAGTTTAGAGATACAGCCCTAAAACAGGCCTTCGGCCCACCGAGACTGTGCCGACCATCAACCACCCATTTATAATAATCCTACACTAATCCCGTATTCCTATCACATCCCCACCTGTCCCTATATATTTCCCTCCCACCTACCTATACTAGGGGCAATATATGATGGCGAATTAACCTATAAACCTGCAAGTCTTTTGCATGTGGGAGGAAACCGGAGCACCGGGAGGAAACCCACGCAGACACAGGGAGAACTTGCAAACTCCGCACAGGCAGTACCCAGAATGGAACCCGGGTCCCTGGAGCTGTGAGGCTGCGGTGCTAACCACTGCGCCAATGTGCCGCTCCCCCCCCCCCCGCCCAACCCCCGCAGTGTGTGCCCGTGTTACTGGGTATCAGTGTATGTCTTTGTTACTTGGTGTCAGTGGATGTCAAAATACTTGGTGTAAGTGTATGTCTTTGTTCCTTGGTGTAATTCTCTTTCTTTGTTACTTGGTGTCAGTGTATGTCTGTGTTACTTGGTGTAAGTGTGTGTCTTTGTTACTTGGTGTAAGTGTATGTCTTTGATACTTGGTGTCAGTGTATGTCTTTGTTACTTGGTGTCAATGTGTGTCTGTGTTACTGGGCATCAGTGTATGTCTTTGTGACTTAGTATCAGTGTATGTCTGTGTTACTTGGTGTAAGTGTGTGTCTGTGTTACTGGGTGTCAGTGTGTGTCTGTGTTACTTGGTGTAAGTCTGTGTCTTTGTTACTTGGTGTCCGTGTGTGTCTGTGTTACTGGGTATCAGTGTATGTCTTTGTTACTTGGTGTCAGTGGATGTCAAAATACTTGGTGTAAGTGTATGTCTTTGTTACTTGGTGTAATTGTCTGTCTTTGTTACTTGGTCTCAGTGTATGTCTGTGTTACTTGGTGTAAGTGTGTGTCTTTGTTACTGGGCATCAGTGTATGTCTTTGTGACTTGGTATCAGTGTATGTCTTTGTGATTGGTGTCAGTGTATGTCTTTGTTACTTGGTGTAAGTGTATGTCTGTGTTACTTGGTGTAAGTGTGTGTCTGTGTTACTGGGTGTCAGTGTGTGTCTGTTTTACTTGGTGTCAGTGGATGTCAAAATACTTGGTGTAAGTGTTTGTCTTTGTGACCTGGTGTCAGTGTATGTCTGTGTTACTTGGTGTAAGTGTGTGTCTTTGTTACTTGGTGTAAGTGTATGTCTGTGTTACTTGGTGTAAGTGTGTGTCTTTGTTACTTGGTGTAAGTGTATGTCTGTGTTACTTTGTGTCAGTGTATGTCTTTGTTTCTTGGTGTCAGTGTGTGTCTGTGTTACTGGGTATCAGTGTATGTCTTTGTTACTTGGTGTCAGTGGATGTCAAAATACTTGGTGTAAGTGTATGTCTTTGTTACTTGGTGTAATTGTCTGTCTTTGTTACTTGGTGTCAGTGTATGTCTGTGTTACTTGGTGTAAGTGAGTGTCTTTGTTACTTGGTGCAAGTGTATGTCTGTGTTACTTGGTGTCAGTGTATGTCTTTGTTACTTGGTGTCCGTGTGTGTCTGTGTTACTGGGTATCAGTGTATGTCTTTGTTACTTGGTGTCAGTGGATGTCAAAATACTTGGTGTAAGTGTATGTCTTTGTTACTTGGTGTAATTGTCTGTCTTTGTTACTTGGTCTCAGTGTATGTCTGTGTTACTTGGTGTAAGTGTGTGTCTTTGTTACTGGGCATCAGTGTATGTCTTTGTGACTTGGTATCAGTGTATGTCTTTGTGATTGGTGTCAGTGTATGTCTTTGTTACTTGGTGTAAGTGTATGTCTGTGTTACTTGGTGTAAGTGTGTGTCTGTGTTACTGGGTGTCAGTGTGTGTCTGTTTTACTTGGTGTCAGTGGATGTCAAAATACTTGGTGTAAGTGTTTGTCTTTGTGACCTGGTGTCAGTGTATGTCTGTGTTACTTGGTGTAAGTGTGTGTCTTTGTTACTTGGTGTAAGTGTATGTCTGTGTTACTTGGTGTCAGTGTATGTCTTTGTTACTTGGTGTCAGTGTGTGTCTGTGTTACTGGGCATCAGTGTATGTCTTTGTGACTTGGTATCAGTGGATGTCAAAATACTTGGTGTAAGTGTATGTCTTTGTTACTTGGTGTAATTGTCTGTCTTTGTTACTTGGTGTCAGTGTATGTCTGTGTTACTTGGTGTAAGTGAGTGTCTTTGTTACTTGGTGCAAGTGTATGTCTGTGTTACTTGGTGTCAGTGTATGTCTTTGTTACTTGGTGTCAGTGTGTGTCTGTGTTACTGGGCATCAGTGTATGTCTTTGTGACTTGGTATCAGTGTATGCCTTTGTGACTTGTTGTCAGTGTATGTCTTTTTTACTGGGTGTAAGTGTGTGTCTGCGTTACTGGGTATCAGTGTATGTCTTTGTTACTTGGTGTCAGTGTATGTCAAAATACTTGGTGCAAGTGTATGTCTTTGTTACTTGGTGTAATTGTCTGTCTTTGTTACTTGGTGTCAGTGTATGTCTGTGTTACTTGGTGTAAGTGTGTGTCTGTGTTACTGGGCATCAGTGTATGTCTTTGTGACTTGGTATCAGTGTATGTCTTTGTGACTTGGTGCCAGTGTATGTCTTTTTTACTGGGTGTCAGTGTGTGTCTGTGTAACTTGGTGTCGGTGTATGTCTTTCTTACTGTGTATCAGTGTTTCTCTGTGTTACTGGGTGTCAGTGTGTGTTTGTTTGTGTTACTGAGTGTCAGTGTGTGTCTGTGACACTAGGTGTCAGTATTTAGTTTAGATTGGAGATACAGCACTTGAACAGTCCCTTCGGCCCACCGAGTCTGTGCCGACCATCAACAACCCATTTATACTAACCCTACACTAATCCCGTATTCCTATCACATCCCCACCTATCCCTATATATTTCCCAACCACCTACCTATACTCGGGGCAATTTATGATGGCCAATTATCCTATCAACCTGCAAGTCTTTGGCAAGTGGGAGGAGACCGGAGCACCGGGAGGAAACCCACGCAGACACAGGGAGAACTTGCAAACTCCGCACAGGCAGTACCCAGAATCGAACCCGGGTCCCTGGAGCAGTGAGGCTGCGGTGCTAACCACTGCGCCAATGTGCCCACCCCCCAGTGTGTGCGTGTGTTACTGGGTATCAGTGTATGTCTTTGTTACTTGGTGTCAGTGTATGTCTGTGTTACTTGGTGTAAGTGTGTGTCAGTGTTACTGGGTGTCAGTGTGTCTCTGTGTTACTTGGTGTAAGTCTGTTTCTTTGTTACTTGGTGTACGTGTGTGTCTGTGTTACTGGGTATCAGTGTATGTCTTTGTTAATTGGTGTCAGTGGATGTCAAAATACTTGGTGTAAGTGTATGTCTTTGTTACTTTGTGGAATTGTCTGTCTTTGTTACTTGGTGTCAGTGTATGTCTGTGTTACTTTGTGTAAGTGTGTGTCTTTGTTGCTTGGTGTCAGTGTGTGTCTTTGTTACTTGGTGTCAGTGTTTGTCTGTGTTACTGGGCATCAGTGTATGTCTTTGTGACTTGGTATCAGTGTATGTCTTTGCGACTTGGTGTCAGTGTATGTCTTTTTTACTGGGTGTGAGTGTGTGTTCTGCGTTACTGGGTATCAGTGTATGTCTTTGTTACTTGGTGTCAGTGCATGTCAAAATACTTGGTGTAAGTGTATGTCTTTGTTATTTGGTGTAATTGTCTGTCTTTGTTACCTGGTGTCAGTGTATGTCTGTGTTACTTGGTGTAAGTTTGTGTCTTTGTTACTGGGCATCAGTGTATGACTTTGTGATTTGGTATCAGTGTATGTCTTTGTGACTTGGTATCAGTGTGTGTCTGTGTTACTGGGCATCAGTGTATGTCTTTGTGACAAGGTATCATTGTATGTCTTTGTGACTTGGTGTCAGTGTATGTCTTTTTTACTGGGTGTCAGTGTGTGTCTGTGTTACTTGGTGTCAGAGCATGTCTTTGTTACTTGGTGTCAGTGTATGTCAAAATACTTGTTGTATGTGTAAGTCTTTGTTTCTTGGTGTAATTGTCTGTCTTTGTTACTTGGTGTCAATGTATGTCTGTGTTACTTGGTGTAAGTGTGTGTCTTTGTTACTTGGTGTAAGTGTATGTCTTTGTTACTTGGTGTCAGTGTATGTCTTTGTTACTTGGTGTCAGTGTGTGTCTTTGTTACTGGGCATCAGTGTATGTCTTTGTGACTTGGTATCAGTGTATGTCTTTGTGACTTGGTGTCAGTGTATGTCAAAATACTTGGTGTAAGTGTATGTCTTTGTTACTTGGTGTCAGTGTATGCCTTTGTTACTTGGTGTCAGTGTGTGTCTTTGTTCCTTGGTGTCAGTGTGTGTCTGTGTTACTGGGTATCAGTGTATGTCTTTGTGACTTGGTATCAGTGTTTGTCTTTGTGACTTGTTGTCAGTGTACGTCTTTGTTACTGGTTGTCAGTGTGTGTCTGTGTTACTTGGTGTCAGTGTATGTCTTTGTTCCTGTGTATCCGTGGTTCTCTGTGTTTCTGGGTGTCGGTGTGTGTTTGTTTGTGTTACTGGGTGTCAGTGTGTGCCTGTGACACTAGGTGTCAGTATTTAGTTTAGTTTAGAGATACAGCCCTAAAACAGGCCTTCGGCCCACCGAGACTGTGCCGACCATCAACCACCCATTTATAATAATCCTACACTAATCCCGTATTCCTATCACATCCCCACCTGTCCCTATATATTTCCCTACCACCTACCTATACTAGGGGCAATTTACGATGGCCAATTAACCTATCAACCTGCAAGTCTTTGGCATGTGGGAGGAAACCGGAGCAACAGGAGGAAACTCACGCAGACACAGGGAGAACTTGCAAACTCCGCACAGGCAGTACCCAGAATCGAACCCGGGTCCCTGGAGCAGTGAGGCTGCGGTGCTAACCACTGCGCCAATGTGCCCACCCCCCAGTGTGTGCGTGTGTTACTGGGTATCAGTGTATGTCTTTGTTACTTGGTGTCAGTGTAGGTCTGTGTTACTTGGTGTAAGTGTGTGTCTGTGTTACTGGGTGTCAGTGTGTCTCTGTGTTACTTGGTGTAAGTCTGTTTCTTTGTTACTTGGTGTACGTGTGTGTCTGTGTTACTGGGTATCAGTGTATGTCTTTGTTAATTGGTGTCAGTGGATGTCAAAATACTTGGTGTAAGTGTATGTCTTTGTTACTTTGTGTAATTGTCTGTCTTTGTTACTTGGTGTCAGTGTATGTCTGTGTTACTTTGTGTAAGTGTGTGTCTTTGTTGCTTGGTGTCAGTGTGTGTCTTTGTTACTTGGTGTCAGTGTGTGTCTGTGTTACTGGGCATCAGTGTATGTCTTTGTGACTTGGTATCAGTGTATGTCTTTGCGACTTGGTGTCAGTGTATGTCTTTTTTACTGGGTGTGAGTGTGTGTTCTGCGTTACTGGGTATCAGTGTATGTCTTTGTTACTTGGAGTCAGTGCATGTCAAAATACTTGGTGTAAGTGTATGTCTTTGTTATTTGGTGTAATTGTCTGTCTTTGTTACTTGGTGTCAGTGTATGTCTGTGTTACTTGGTGTAAGTTTGTGTCTTTGTTACTGGGCATCAGTGTATGACTTTGTGATTTGGTATCAGTGTATGTCTTTGTGACTTAGTGTCAGTGTGTGTCTGTGTTACTGGGCATCAGTGTATGTCTTTGTGACAAGGTATCATTGTATGTCTTTGTGACTTGGTGTCAGTGTATGTCTTTTTTACTGGGTGTCAGTGTGTGTCTGTGTTACTTGGTGTCAGAGCATGTCTTTGTTACTTGCTGTCAGTGTATGTCAAAATACTTGTTGTATGTGTAAGTCTTTGTTACTTGGTGTAATTGTCTGTCTTTGTTACTTGGTGTCAATGTATGTCTGTGTTACTTGGTGTAAGTGTGTGTCTTTGTTACTTGGTGTAAGTGTATGTCTTTGTTACTTGGTGTCAGTGTATGTCTTTGTTACTTGGTGTCAGTGTGTGTCTTTGTTACTGGGCATCAGTGTATGTCTTTGTGACTTGGTATCAGTGTATGTCTTTGTGACTTGGTGTCAGTGTATGTCAAAATACTTGGTGTAAGTGTATGTCTTTGTTACTTGGTGTCAGTGTATGCCTTTGTTACTTGGTGTCAGTGTGTGTCTTTGTTCCTTGGTGTCAGTGTGTGTCTGTGTTACTGGGTATCAGTGTATGTCTTTGTGACTTGGTATCAGTGTTTGTCTTTGTGACTTGTTGTCAGTGTACGTCTTTGTTACTGGTTGTCAGTGTGTGTCTGTGTTACTTGGTGTCAGTGTATGTCTTTGTTCCTGTGTATCCGTGGTTCTCTGTGTTTCTGGGTGTCGGTGTGTGTTTGTTTGTGTTACTGGGTGTCAGTGTGTGCCTGTGACACTAGGTGTCAGTATTTAGTTTAGTTTAGAGATACAGCCCTAAAACAGGCCTTCGGCCCACCGAGACTGTGCCGACCATCAACCACCCATTTATAATAATCCTACACTAATCCCGTATTCCTATCACATCCCCACCTGTCCCTATATATTTCCCTACCACCTACCTATACTAGGGGCAATTTACGATGGCCAATTAAGCTATCAACCTGCAAGTCTTTGGCATGTGGGAGGAAACCGGAGCAACAGGAGGAAACTCACGCAGACACAGGGAGAACTTGCAAACTCCGCACAGGCAGTACCCAGAATGGAACCCGGGTCCCTGGAGCTGTGAGGCTGCGGTGCTAACCACTGCGCCAATGTGCCGCTCCCCCCCACCACCCCCCGCCCAACCCCCGCAGTGTGTGCCCGTGTTACTGGGATTCAGTGTATGTCTTTGTTACTTGGTGTCAGTGGATGTCAAAATACTTGGTGTAAGTGTATGTCTTTGTTCCTTGGTGTAATTCTCTTTATTTGTTACTTGGTGTCAGTGTATGTCTGTGTTACTTGGTGTAAGTGTGTGTCTTTGTTACTTGGTGTAAGTGTATGTCTTTGATACTTGGTGTCAGTGTATGTCTTTGTTACTTGGTGTCAATGTGTGTCTGTGTTACTGGGCATCAGTGTATGTCTTTGTGACTTAGTATCAGTGTATGTCTGTGTTACTTGGTGTATGTGTGTGTCTGTGTTACTGGGTGTCAGTGTGTGTCTGTGTTACTTGGTGTAAGTCTGTGTCTTTGTTACTTGGTGTCCGTGTGTGTCTGTGTTACTGGGTATCAGTGTATGTCTTTGTTACTTGGTGTCAGTGGATGTCAAAATACTTGGTGTAAGTGTATGTCTTTGTTACTTTGTGTAATTGTCTGTCTTTGTTACTTGGTCTCAGTGTATGTCTGTGTTACTTGGTGTAAGTGTGTGTCTTTGTTACTGGGCATCAGTGTATGTCTTTGTGACTTGGTATCAGTGTATGTCTTTGTGATTGGTGTCAGTGTATGTCTTTGTTACTTGGTGTAAGTGTATGTCTGTGTTACTTGGTGTAAGTGTGTGTCTGTGTTACTGGGTGTCAGTGTGTGTCTGTTTTACTTGGTGTCAGTGGATGTCAAAATACTTGGTGTAAGTGTTTGTCTTTGTGACCTGGTGTCAGTGTATGTCTGTGTTACTTGGTGTAAGTGTGTGTCTTTGTTACTTGGTGTAAGTGTATGTCTGTGTTACTTGGTGTAAGTGTGTGTCTTTGTTACTTGGTGTAAGTGTATGTCTGTGTTACTTTGTGTCAGTGTATGTCTTTGTTTCTTGGTGTCAGTGTGTGTCTGTGTTACTGGGTATCAGTGTATGTCTTTGTTACTTGGTGTCAGTGGATGTCAAAATACTTGGTGTAAGTGTATGTCTTTGTTACTTGGTGTAATTGTCTGTCTTTGTTACTTGGTGTCAGTGTATGTCTGTGTTACTTGGTGTAAGTGAGTGTCTTTGTTACTGGGTGCAAGTGTATGTCTGTGTTACTTGGTGTCAGTGTATGTCTTTGTTACTTGGTGTCAGTGTGTGTCTGTGTTACTGGGCATCAGTGTATGTCTTTGTGACTTGGTATCAGTGTATGCCTTTGTGACTTGGTGTCAGTGATTGTCTTTTTTACTGGGTGTAAGTGTGTGTCTGCGTTACTGGGTATCAGTGTATGTCTTTGTTACTTGGTGTCAGTGTATGTCAAAATACTTGGTGCAAGTGTATGTCTTTGTTACTTGGTGTAATTGTCTGTCTTTGTTACTTGGTGTCAGTGTATTTCTGTGTTACTTGGTGTAAGTGTGTGTCTGTGTTACTGGGCATCAGTGTATGTCTTTGTGACTTGGTATCAGTGTATGTCTTTGTGACTTGGTGCCAGTGTATGTCTTTTTTACTGGGTGTCAATGTGTGTCTGTGTAACTTGGTGTCGGTGTATGTCTTTCTTACTGTGTATCAGTGTTTCTCTGTGTTACTGGGTGTCAGTGTGTGTTTGTTTGTGTTACTGAGTGTCAGTGTGTGTCTGTGACACTAGGTGTCAGTATTTAGTTTAGATTGGAGATACAGCACTTGAACAGTCCCTTCGGCCCACCGAGTCTGTGCCGACCATCAACAACCCATTTATACTAATCCTACACTAATCCCGTATTCCTATCACATCCCCACCTATCCCTATATATTTCCCAACCACCTACCTATACTCGGGGCAATTTATGATGGCCAATTATCCTATCAACCTGCAAGTCTTTGGCAAGTGGGAGGAGACCGGAGCACCGGGAGGAAACCCACGCAGACACAGGGAGAACTTGCAAACTCCGCACAGGCAGTACCCAGAATCGAACCCGGGTCCCTGGAGCTGTGAGGCTGCGGTGCTAACAACTGCGTCAATGTGCCCCCACTCCCCCCCCCCCCTCATTGTGTGCCTGTGTTACTGGGTATCAGTGTATGTATTTGTTACTTGGTGTCAGTGGATGTCAAAATACTTGGTGTAAGTGTATGTCTTTGTTACTTGGTGTAAATGTCTGTCTTTGTTACTTGGTGTCAGTGTATGTCTGTGTTACTTGGTGTAAGTGTGTGTCTTTGTTGCTTGGTGTAAGTCTGTGTCTTTGTTACTTGGTGTCCCTGTGTGCCTGTGTTACTGGGTATCAGTGTATGTCTTTGTTACTTGGTGTCAGTGGATGTCAAAATACTTGGTGTAAGTGTATGTCCTTGTTACTTGGTGTAATTGTCTGTCTTTGTTACTTGGTGTCAGTGTATGTCTGTGTTACTTGGTGCAAGTGTGTGTCTTTGTTACTTGGTGTAAGTGTATGTCTGTGTTACTTGGTGTCAGTGTATGTCTTTGTTACTTAGTGTCAGTGTGTGTCTGTGTTACTGGGCATCAGTGTATGTCTTTGTGACTTGGTATCAGTGTATGTCTTTGTGACATGGTGTCAGTGAATGTCTTTTTTACTGGGTGTAAGTGTGTGTCTGCGTTACTGGGTATAAGTGTATGTCTTTGTTACTTGGTGTCAGTGTATGTCAAAATACTTGGTGTAAGTGTATGTCTTTGTTCCTTGGTGTAATTGTCTGTCTTTGTTACTTGGTGTCAGTGTATGTCTTTGTTACTTGGTGTAAGTGTGTGTCTTTGTTACTGGGCATCAGTGTATGTCTTTGTGACTTGGTATCAGTGTATGTGTTTGTTACTTGGTGTAGTGTATGCCTTTTTTAATGGGTGTCAGTGTGTGTCTGTGGTACTTGGTGTCAGTGCATGTATTTGTTACTTGGTGACAGAGTATGTCAAAATACTTGGTGTAAGTGTATGTCTTTGTTACTTGGTGTAATTGTCTGTCTTTGTTACTTGGTGTCAGTGTATGTCTGTGTTACTTGGTGTAAGTGTGTGTCTTTGTTACTTGGTGTAAGTGTATGTCTTTGTTACTTGGTGTCAGGGTATGTCTTTGTTACTTGTTGTCAGTGTGTGTCTGTGTTACTGGGCATCAGTGTATGTCTTTGTGACCTGGTATCAGTGTATGTCTTTGTGATTTGGTGTCATTGTATGTCTTTTTTACCTGGCGTAAGAGTGTGTCTGGGTTACTGGGTATCAGTGCATGTCTTTGTGACTTGTTGTCAGTGTACGTCTTTGTTGCTTGGTGTAAGTGTGTGTCTGTGTTACTGGGTATCAGTGTATGTCTTTGTTACTTGGTGTCAGTGTATGTACAAATACTTGGTGTAACTGTATGTCTTTCTTACTTGGTGTCAGTGTATGTCTGTGTTACTTCGTGTAAGTGTGTGTGTTTGTTACTTGGTGTAAGTGTATGTCTTTGTTACTTTGTGTCAGTGTATGTCTTTGTTCCTGGGTGTCAGTGTATGTCTGTGTTACTTGGTGTAAGTGTGTGTCTTTGTTACTGAGTATCAGTGTATATCTTTGATACTTGGTGTCAGTGTATGTCTTTGTTACTTGGTGAAAGTGTATGTCTTTGTTACTTGGTGTCATTGTATGTCTTTGTTACTTGGTGTAAGTGTGTGTCTGTGTTACTGGGTGTCAGTCTGTGTCTGTGTTACTTGGTGTAAGTCTGGGTCTTTGTTACTTGGTGTCCGTGTGTGTCTGTGTTACTGGGTGTCAGTTTATGTCTTTGTTACTTTGTGTCAGTGTATGTCTTTGTTCCTGGGTGTCAGTGTATGTCTGTGTTACTTGCTGTCAGTGAATGTCTTTGTTACTTGGTGTAAGTGTGTGTCTGTGTTACTGGGTGTCAGTGTGTGTCTGTGTTACTTGCTGTAAGTGTGTGTCTTTGTTACTTGGTGTCCGTGTGTGTCTGTGTTACTGGGTGTCAGTTTATGTCTTCGTTACTTGGTGTCAGTGTATGTCTTTGTCACTTGGTGTAAGTGTGTGTCTGTGTTTCTGGGTATCAGTGTCTGTCTTTGTTACTTGGTGTAAGTGTGTGTCTGTGTTACTTGGTATCAGTGTATGTCTTTGTTACTTGGTGTCAGTGTATGTCTGTGTTACATGGTGTAAGTGTGTGTCTGTGTTACTGGGTATCAGTGCATGTCTTTGTTACTTGTTGTAAGTTTGTGTCTGTGTTACTGGGTATCAGTGTATGTCTTTGTTACTTGATGTCAGTGTATGTCTTTGTTACTAGATGTAAGTGTATGTCTTTGTCACTTGGTGTCAGTGTATCTCTTTGTTACTTAGTGTAAGTGTGTGTCTGTGTTACTGGGTGCCAGTGTGTGTCTGTGTTACTTGGTGTAAGTGTGTGTCTTTGTTACTTGGTGTCCGTGTGTGTCTGTGTTACTGGTTGTCAGTTTATGTCTTTGTTACTTGGTGTCAGTGTATGTCTTTGTTACTAGGTGTAAGTGTATGTCTTTGTCACTTGGTGTCAGTGTATCTCTTTGTTACTTAGTGTAAGTGTGTGTCTGTGTTACTTGGTGTAAGTGTGTATCTGTGTTACGGGATATCAGAGTCTGTCTTTGTTACTTGGTGTCAGTGTATGTCTGTGCTACTTGGTGTAAGTGTGTGTCTTTGTTACTTGGTGTAATTGTCTGTCTTTGTTACTTGCTGTAAGTGTGTGTCTTTGTTACTTGGTGTCAGTGTATGTCTTTGTTACTTGGTGTCAGTGTGTTTTTGTGTTACTGGGTATCAGTGCATGTCTTTGTGACTTGGTATCAGTGTATGTCTTTGTTACTGGGTGTCAGTGTATGTCTTTGTTACTTTGTGTCAGTGTATGTCTTTGTTACTTGGTGTCAGTGTGTGTCTGTGTTACTGGGTATCAGTGCATGTCTTTGTGACTTGGTATCAGTGTATGTCTTTGTTAATGGGTGTCAGTGTATATCTTTGTTACTTGGTGTCAGTGTACGTCCTTGTGACTTGGTGTCAGTGTGTGTCTGTGTTACTTGATGTCAGTGTATGTCTTTGTTACTCTTTATCAGTGTTTCTCTGTGTTACTGGGTTTCAGTGTGTGTTTGTTTGTGTTACTGGGTGTCAGTCTATGTCTGTGTTACTTGGTGTAAGTCTGTGTCTGTGTTACTGGGTATCAGTGTATGTCTTTGTGACTTGGTATCAGTGTATGTCTTTGTTACTGGGTGTCACTGTGTGTCTGTGTTACTTGGTGTCAGTGTGTCAGTGTTTCTCTGTGTGACTGGGTGTCAGTGTGTGTTTGTTTGTGTTATTGCGTATCAGTGTATGTCTTTGTTACTTGGTGTCAGTGTATGCCTGTGTTACTTGGTGTCAGTGTGTTTGTTTGTGTTACTGGGTGTCAGTGTGTGTCTGTGTTGCTTGGTGTAAGTGTGTGTCTTTGTTATTTGGTGTCCGTGTGTGTCTGTGTTACAGGGTAGCAGTGTCTGTCTTTGTAACTTTGTGTAAGTGTATGTCTGTGCTACTGGTTATCAGTGCATGTCATTGTTACTTGGTGTCAGTGTAGGTCTTTGTGACTTGGTGAAAGTGTATGTCTTTGTTACTGGGTATCAGTGTATGTCTTTGTGACTTGGTGTCAGTGTATATCTGTGTTACTAGGTGTAAGTGTGTTTGTTTGTTACTTGGTGTCAGTGTATGTCTGTCTTACTTGGTGTAAGTGTATGTCTTCGTTACTTGGTGTAAGTGTGTGTCTATGTTACTGGGTATCATTGTATGTCTTTGTGACTTGGTGTCAGTGTATGTCTTTGTTACTTGGTGTAATTATCTGTCTTTGTTACTTGGTGTCAGCGTATGTCTGTGTTACATGGTGTAAGTGTCTGTCTTTGTTACTTGGTGTAAGTGTATGTCTTTGTTACTTGGTGTCAGTGTATGTCTTTGTTACTTGGTGTAAGTGTGTGTCTGTGTTACTGGGTATCAGTGTATGTCTTTGTTACTTGGTGTAATTGTCTGTCTTTGTTACTTGCTGTAAGTGTGTGTCTTTGTTACTTGGTGTCAGTGTGTTTCTGTGTTACTGGGCATCAGTGTATGTCTTTTTGACTTTGTGTCAGTGTATGTCTTTGTGACTTGGTGAAAGTGTATGTCTTTTTTACTGGGTCACAGTGTGTGCCTGTGTTAGTTGGTGTCAGTGTATGTCTTTGTTACTGTGTATCAGTGTTTCTCTGTGTGACTGGGTGTCAGTGTGTGTCTGTGTTACTGGGTGTCAGTATGTGTCTGTGACACTAGGTGTCAGTATTTAGTTTAGTTTCGAGATACTGCCCTTAAACAGGCCCTTCGGCCCACCGAGACTGTGCCGACCATCAACCTCCCATTTATGCTAATCCTACACTAATCCCGTATTCCTATCACATCCCCACCTGTCCCTATATATTTCACTACCACCTACCTATACTAGGGGCAATTTATGATGGCCAATTAACATATCAACCTGCAAGTCTTTGGCATGTGGGAGGAAACCGGACCACCCGGAGGAAACTCACGCATACACAGGGAGAACTTGCAAACTCCGCACAGGCAGTACCCAGAGTCGTACCGGGGTCCCTGGAGCTGTGAGGCTGCGGTGCTAACCACTGCGCCAATGTTCCCCCCTCCCCACAGTGTGTGCCTGTGTTACTGGGTATCAGTGTATGTCTTTGTTACTTGGTGTCAGTGCATGTCTGGGTTACTTGCTTTCAGTGTGTTTGGTAATGTTACAGGGTGTCAGAGTGTGTCTGTGTTACTTGGTGCATGTGTGTGTCTTTTTTACTTGTTGTCCGTGTGTGTCTGGGTTACTGGGTGTCAGTGTATGACTTTGTTACTGGGTGTCAGTGTATGTCTTTGTTACTTGGTGCCAGTGTTTGTCTGTGTTACTGGGTATCAGTGTATGTCTTTGTTACTTGGTGTCAGTGTATGTCTGTGTTACTTGGTGTAAGTGTATGTCTTTGTTATTTGGTGTCAGTCTATGTCTGTGTTACTTGGTGTAAGTGTGTGTCTGTGTTACTGGGTATCAGTGTATGTCTTTGTGACTTGGTTTCAGTGTATGTCTTTGTTACTGGGTGTCAGTGTATGTCTTTGTGACTTGGTGTCTTTGTATGTCTTTGTTACTTGGTGTAAGTGTGTGTCTGTGTTACTGGGTATCAGTGTATGTCTTTGTTACTTGGTGTCAGTGTATGTCAAAATACTTGGTGTAAGTGTATGTCTTTGTTACTTGGTGTAATTGTCTGTCTTTGTTACTTGGTTTCAGTGTATGTCTGGGTTACTTGGTGTAAGTGTGTGTCCTTGTTACTTGTTGTAAGTGTATGTCGTTGTTACTTGGTGTCAGTGTATGTCTTTGTTACTTGGTGTCAATGCATGTCTGTGTTACTTGGTGTAAGTGTGTGCCTGTGTTACTGGGTATCAATGTATGTCTTTGTAACTTGGTGTCAGTGTATATCTTTGTTACTTGGTGGAAGTGTGTGTCTGTGTTACTGGGTGTCAGTGTGTCTCTGTGTTACTTGGTGTAAGTGTGTGTCTTTGTTACTTGGTTTCCGTGTATGTCTTTGTTACTTGGTGTAAGTGTGTGTCTGTGTTACTGGGTATCAGTGTATGTCTTTGTAATTGTTGTCAGTGCATGTCTTTGTTACTTGGTGTCAGTGCATGTCTTTGTTACTTGGTGTAATTGTTTGTCTGTGTTACTGGGTATCAGTGTATGTCTTTGTGACTTGGTGTCAGTGTGTGTCTTTGTTACTGGGTGTCAGTGTATGTCTTTGTTACTGGGTGTCAGTGTGTGTCTTTGTGACTTGGTGTAAGTGTGTATCGGTGTTACTGGATGTCACTGTCTGTCTTTGTTACTTGGTGTAAGTGTGTGTCTGTGTTACTGGGTATCAGTGTCTGTCTTTGTTACTGGGTGTCATTGTGTGTCTTTGTGACGTGGTGTAAGTGTGTGTCTGTATTACTGGGTGTCAGTGTCTGTCTTTGGTACTTGGTGTAAGTGTGTGTCTGTGTTACTGGGTATCAGCGTATGTCCTTGTTACTTGGTGTCAGTGTATGTCCGTGTCACTTGGTGGAAGTGTGCGTCTTTGTAAATTGGTGGAAGTGTATGTCTGTCTAACTTAGTGTAAGTGTATGTCTTTGTTACTTGGTGTCAGTGTATGTCTTTGTTACTTGGTGGAAGTGTATGTCTTTGTTACTTGGTGTCAGTGTATGTCTTTTTTACTTGGTGTCATTGTATGTCTTTGTTACTGGGTGTCAGTGTGTGCCTTTGTGACTTGGTGTAAGTGTGTGTCTGTGTTACTGGATGTCAGTGTCTGTCTTTGTTACTTGGTGTAAGTGTCTGTCTGTGTTACTGGGTATCAGTGTCTGTCTTAGTCACTGGGTGTCAGTGTGTGTCTTTGTGACTTGGTGTAAGTGTGTGTCTGTATTACTGGGTGTCAGTGTCTGTCTTTGTTACTTGGTGTATGTGTGTGTCAGAGTTACTCTGTATCAGTGTATGTCTTTGTGACTTGGTGTCAGTGTATGTCCGTGTCACTTGGTGGAAGTGTGTGTCTTTGTTCATTGGTGGATGTGTGTCTGTCTTACTTGGTGTAAGTGTATGTCTTTGTAACTTGGTTTCAGTGTATGTCTTTGTTACTTGGTGTAAGTGTTTGTCATTGTTACTTGGTGTCAGTGTATGTCTTTGTCACTTGGTGTAAGTGTATGTCTTTGTTACTTGGTGTAAGTGTGTGTCTGTGTTACTATTTATCAGTGTCTGTCTTTGTTACTGGGTGTCAGTGTGTGTCTTTGTGACTTGGTGTAAGTGTGTGTCTGTGTTACTGGATGTCAGTGTCTGTCGTTGTAACTTGGTGTAAGTGTGTGTCTGCGTTACTGTGTATCAGTGTCTGTCTTTATTACTGGGTGTCAGTGTGTGTCTTTATGACTTGGTGTAAGTGTGTGTCGGTATTACTGGGTGTCAGTGTCTGTCTTTGTTACTTGGTGTAAGAGTGTGTCTGTGTTGCTGGGTATCAGTGTATGTCTTTATACTTTGTGTCAGTGTAGGTCTGTGTTACTTGGTGTAAGTGTGTGTCTTTCTTTCTTGGAGTAAGTGCATGTCTTTGTCAATTGGTGTCAGTGTATGTCTATGCTACTTGGTGTAAGTGTGTTTCTTTGTTAGTTGGTGTCAGTGTATGTCTGTGATACTTGGTGTAGGTGTGTGTCTGTGTCACTGGGTATCAGTGTTTTTCTTTGTTACTTGGTGTAAGTGTGTGTCTGTGTTACTGGGTATCAGTGTATGTCTTTGTTACTTGGTGTCAGTGCATGTCTTTGTTACTTGGTGCAAGTGTGTGTCTGTGTTACTGGGTATCAGTGTTTTTCTTTGTTACTTGGTGTAAGTGTGTGTATGTGTTACTGGGTATCAGTGTATGTCTTTGTTACATGGTGTCAGTGCATGTCTTTGTTACTTGGTGCAAGTGTATGTCTTTGTTACTTGGTGTCAGTGTATGTCTTTGTTACTTGGTGTAATTGTTTTTCTGTGTTACTGGGTGTCAGTGTATGTCTTTGTTACTTGGTGTCAGTGTGTGTCTTTGTTACTGGGTGTCAGTGTATGTCTTTGTTAATGGGTGTCAGTGTGTGTCTTTGTGACTTGCTGTAAGTGTGTGTCGGTGTTACTGGATGTCAGTGTCTGTCTTTGTTACTTGGTGTAAGTGTGTGTCTGTGTTACTGGGTATCAGTGTCTGTCTTTGTTACTGGGTTGTCAGTGAGTGTCTTTGTGACGTGGTGTAAGTGTGTGTCTGTATTACTGGGTGTCAGTGTCTGTCTTTGTTACTTGGTGTAAGTGTGTGTCTGTGTTACTGGGTATCAGCGTATGTCTTTGTTACTTGGTGTCAGTGTATGTCCGTGTTTCTTGGTGGAAGTGTGTGTCTTTGTAAATTGGTGGAAGTGCATGTCTGTCTAACTTGGTGTAAGTGTATGTCTTTGTTACTTGGTGTCAGTGTATGTCTTTGTTACTTGGTGTAAGTTTATGTCTTTGTTACTTGGTGTCAGTGTATGTCTTTGTTATTTGGTGTCATTGTATGTCTTTGTTACTGGGTGTCAGTGTGTGCCTTTGTGACTTGGTGTAAGTGTGTGTCTGTGTTACTGGATGTCAGTGTCTGTCTTTGTTACTTGGTGTAAGTGTGTGTCTGTATTACTGGGTGTCAGTGTCTGTCTTTGTTACTGGGTGTCATTGTGTGTCTTTGTGACGTGGTGTAAGTGTGTGTCTGTATTACTGGGTGTCAGTGTCTGTCTTTGGTACTTGGTGTAAGTGTGTGTCTGTGTTACTGGGTATCAGCGTATGTCCTTGTTACTTGGTGTCAGTGTATGTCCGTGTCACTTGGTGGAGGTGTGCGTCTTTGTAAATTGGTGGAAGTGTATGTCTGTCTAACTTGGTGTAAGTGTATGTCTTTGTTACTTGGTGTCAGTGTATGTCTTTGTTACTTGGTGGAAGTGTATGTCTTTGTTACTTGGTGTCAGTGTATGTCTTTTTTACTTGGTGTCATTGTATGTCTTTGTTACTGGGTGTCAGTGTGTGCCTTTGTGACTTGGTGTAAGTGTGTGTCTGTGTTACTGGATGTCAGTGTCTGTCTTTGTTACTTGGTGAAAGTGTCTGTCTGTGTTACTGGGTATCAGTGTCTGTCTTAGTCACTGGGTGTCAGTGCGTGTCTTTGTGACTTGGTGTAAGTGTGTGTCTGTATTACTGGGTGTCAGTGTCTGTCTTTGTTACTTGGTGTATGTGTGTGTCAGAGTTACTCTGTATCAGTGTATGTCTTTGTGACTTGGTGTCAGTGTATGTCCGTGTCACTTGGTGGAAGTGTGTGTCTTTGTTAATTGGTGGATGTGTGTCTGTCTTACTTGGTGTAAGTGTATGTCTTTGTAACTTGGTTTCAGTGTATGTCTTTGTTACTTAGTGTAAGTGTATGTCATTGTTACTTGGTGTCAGTGTATGTCTTTGTTACTTGGTGTAAGTGTATGTCTTTGTTACTTGGTGTCAGTGTATGTCGTTGATTCTTGGTGTAAGTGTGTGTCTGTGTTACTGGGTATCAGTGTCTGTCTTAGTCACTGGGTGTCAGTGTGTGTCTTTGTGACTTGGTGTAAGTGTGTGTCTGTATTACTGGGTGTCAGTGTCTGTCTTTGTTACTTGGTGTATGTGTGTGTCAGAGTTACTCTGTATCAGTGTATGTCTTTGTGACTTGGTGTCAGTGTATGTCCGTGTCACTTGGTGGAAGTGTGTGTCTTTGTTAATTGGTGGATGTGTGTCTGTCTTACTTGGTGTAAGTGTATGTCTTTGTAACTTGGTTTCAGTGTATGTCTTTGTTACTTGGTGTAAGTGTTTGTCATTGTTACTTGGTGTCAGTGTATGTCTTTGTCACTTGGTGTAAGTGTATGTCTTTGTTACTTGGTGTAAGTGTGTGTCTGTGTTACTATTTATCAGTGTCTGTCTTTGTTACTGGGTGTCAGTGTGTGTCTTTGTGACTTGGTGTAAGTGTGTGTCTGTGTTACTGGATGTCAGTGTCTGTCGTTGTAACTTGGTGTAAGTGTGTGTCTGCGTTACTGTGTATCAGTGTCTGTCTTTATTACTGGGTGTCAGTGTGTGTCTTTATGACTTGGTGTAAGTGTGTGTCGGTATTACTGGGTGTCAGTGTCTGTCTTTGTTACTTGGTGTAAGAGTGTGTCTGTGTTGCTGGGTATCAGTGTATGTCTTTATACTTTGTGTCAGTGTAGGTCTGTGTTACTTGGTGTAAGTGTGTGTCTTTCTTTCTTGGAGTAAGTGCATGTCTTTGTCAATTGGTGTCAGTGTATGTCTATGTTACTTGGTGTAAGTGTGTTTCTTTGTTAGTTGGTGTCAGTGTATGTCTGTGATACTTGGTGTAGGTGTGTGTCTGTGTCACTGGGTATCAGTGTTTTTCTTTGTTACTTGGTGTAAGTGTGTGTCTGTGTTACTGGGTATCAGTGTATGTCTTTGTTACTTGGTGTCAGTGCATGTCTTTGTTACTTGGTGCAAGTGTGTGTCTGTGCTACTGGGTATCAGTGTGTTTCTTTGTTACTTGGTGTAAGTGTGTGTATGTGTTACTGGGTATCAGTGTATGTCTTTGTTACATGGTGTCAGTGCATGTCTTTGTTACTTGGTGCAAGTGTATGTCTTTGTTACTTGGTGTCAGTGTATGTCTTTTTTACTTGGTGTAATTGTTTTTCTGTGTTACTGGGTGTCAGTGTATGTCTTTGTTACTTGGTGTCAGTGTGTGTCTTTGTTACTGGGTGTCAGTGTATGTCTTTGTTAATGGGTGTCAGTGTGTGTCTTTGTGACTTGCTGTAAGTGTGTGTCGGTGTTACTGGATGTCAGTGTCTGTCTTTGTTACTTGGTGTAAGTGTGTGTCTGTGTTACTGGGTATCAGTGTCTGTCTTTGTTACTGGGTTGTCAGTGAGTGTCTTTGTGACGTGGTGTAAGTGTGTGTCTGTATTACTGGGTGTCAGTGTCTGTCTTTGTTACTTGGTGTAAGTGTGTGTCTGTGTTACTGGGTATCAGCGTATGTCTTTGTTACTTGGTGTCAGTGTATGTCCGTGTTTCTTGGTGGAAGTGTGTGTCTTTGTAAATTGGTGGAAGTGCATGTCTGTCTAACTTGGTGTAAGTGTATGTCTTTGTTACTTGGTGTCAGTGTATGTCTTTGTTACTTGGTGTAAGTTTATGTCTTTGTTACTTGGTGTCATTGTATGTCTTTGTTACTGGGTGTCAGTGTGTGCCTTTGTGACTTGGTGTAAGTGTGTGTCTGTGTTACTGGATGTCAGTGTCTGTCTTTGTTACTTGGTGTAAGTGTGTGTCTGTATTACTGGGTGTCAGTGTCTGTCTGTGTTACTGGGTATCAGTGTCTGTCTTAGTTACTGGGTGTCAGTGTGTGCCTTTGTGACTTGGTGTAAGTGTGTGTCTGTATTACTGGGTGTCAGTGTCTTTCTTTGTTACTTGGTGTATGTGTGTGTCAGAGTTACTCTGTATCAGTGTATGTCTTTGTGACATGGTGTCAGTGTATGTCCGTGTCACTTGGTGTTGGTGTGTGTCTGTGTTACTGCGTATCAGTTTATGTCTTTGTGACTTGGTGTCAGTGTATGTCTTTGTTACTGGGTGTCAGTGTGTGTCTTTGTGACTTGGTGTCAGTGTATGTCTTTGTTACTTGGTGTAAGTGTGTGTCTGTGTTACTGTGTATCAGTGTATGTTTGTGCGAATGGGTATCAGTGTATGTCTTTGTTACTTGGTGTCAGTGTATGTCAAAATACTTGGTGTAAGTGTATGTATTTGTTACTTGGTGTAATTGTCTGTCTTTGTTACTTGGTGTAAGTGCATGTCTTTGTTACTTGGTGTCAGTGTATGTCATTGTTACTTGGTGACAGTGTATGTCTGTGTTACTTGGTGTAAGTGTATGTCTTTGTTACTTGGTGTAAGTATATGTCTTTGTTACTTGGTGTCAGTGTATGTCTTTGTTACTTGGTGTCAGTGTGTGTCTGTGTTACTGGGAAATAGTGTATGTCTTTGTGACTTGGTATCAGTGTATGTCTTTGTTACTGGGTGTCAGTGTGTGTCTGTGTTCCTCGGTATCAGTGTATGTCTTTGTGACTTTGTGTCAGCGTGTGTCTTTGTTACTGCGTGTCAGTGTGTGTCTTTGTGACTTGGTGTCAGTGTATGTCTTTGTTACTTTGTGCAAGTGTGTGTCTGTGATACTGGGTATCAGTGTATGTCTTTGTTACTTGGTGTCAGTGTATGTCTGTGTTACTTGGTGTAAGTGTGTGTCTGTGTATTAGTGTATGTCTTTGTGACTTGGTGTCAGTGTATGTCTTTGTTTCTGGGTGTCAGTGTGTGTCATTGTGACTTGGTGTCAGTGTATGTCTGTGTTACAGCGGGTCTGTGTGTGTCTGTTTTACTGGGGGTCAGTGAATGTTTCTAACTGGGTGTCAGTGTCTGTCTGTGTTACATGGTGTATGTGTGTGCATGTGTATCAGTGTATGTGTTTGTTACTTGGTGTAAGTGTATGTCTTTGTTACTTGGTGTCAGTGTATGTCTTTGTGACTTGGTATCAGTGTATGTCTTTGTTACTGTTTATTAGTGTTTCTCTGTGTTACTGCGTGTCAGTGTGTGTTTGTTTGTGTCACTGGGTGTCAGTGTTTATCTGTGACACTAGGTGTCAGTATTTAGTTCAGTTTAGAGATACAGCACTTTTACAGCCCTTTCGGCCCACCGAGTCTGTGCCGACCATCAACCACCCATTGATAATAATCCTACACGAATCCCGTATTCCTATCACATCCCCACCTGTCCCTATATATTTCCCTACCACCTGCCTATACCAGGGGCAATTTATGATGGCCAATTAACCTATCAACCTGCAAGTCTTTGGCATGTGGGAGGAAAACGGAGCACCCGGAGGAAACCCACGCAGACACAGGGAGAACTTGCTAAAAACCCCACAGGCAGTACCCAGAATCGAATCCGGGTCCCTGGAGCTGTGAGGCTAAGGTGCTAACCGCTGCGCCAATGTGCCCCAAAACCCCAACGTGTGCCTGTGTTACTGGGTATCAGTGTATGTCTTTGTTACTTGGTGTCAGTGTATGTCTGTGTTACTTGGTGTCAGTGTCTTTGTTTGTGTTACTGGGTGTCAGTGTGCGTCTGTGTTACTTGGTGTAAGTGTGTGCCTTTGTTACTTGGTGTCCGTGTGTGTCTGTGTTAATGGGTGTAAGTGTGTGTCTGTGTTAGTGGGTGTCAGTGTGTGTCTGTGTTACTTGGTGTAAGTCTGTGTCTTTGTTACTTGGTGTCCGTGTGTGTCTGTGTTCCTGGGTGTCAGTATATGTCTTTGTTTCTGGGTCTCGGTGTCTGTCTTCTTTACTTGTTGTAAGTGTGTGTCTGTGTTACTGGGTATCAGTGTTTGTGTTTGTTACTTGGTGTCAGTGTATGTCTGAGTTACTTGGTGTTCGTGTGTGTCTTTGTTACTGGGTGTCAGTGTGTGTCTTTGTGTCTTGGTGTCAGTGTATGTCTTTGTTACTAGGTGTAAGTGTGTGTCTGTGTTCCTGGGAATCAGTGTATGTTTGTGTTAATGGGTATCAGTGTATGTCTTTGTTACTTGGTGTAAGTGCATGTCTTTGTTACTTGGTGTCAGTGTATGTCTTTGTTACTTGGTGTAAGTGTATGTCTTTGTTACTTGGTGTCAGTGTATGTCTTTGTTACTTGGTGTCAGTGTGTGTCTGTGTTACTGGGTATCAGTGTATGTCTTTGTGACTTGGTATCAGTGTATGTCTTTGTTACTGGGTGTCAGTGAGTGTCTGTGTTACTGGGTGTCAGTGTATGTCTTTGTGACTTGGTATCAGTGTATGTCTTTGTTACTGGGTGTCAGTGTGTGTCTGTGTTTCTGGGTATCAATGTATGTCTTTGTGATTTGGTATCAGTGTATGTCTTTGTTACTGGGTGTCAGTGTGTGTCTGTGTTCCTGGGTATCAGTGTATGTCTTTGTGACTTGGTGTCAGTGTATGTCTTTGTTACTGGGTGTCAGTGTGTGTCTGTGTTTCTGGGTATCAATGTATGTCTTTGTGACTTGGTATCAGTGTATGTCTTTGTTACTGGGTGTCAGTGTGTGTCTGTGTTCCTGGGTATCAGTGTACGTCTTTGTGACTTGGTGTCAGTGTATGTCTTTGTTACTGGGTGTCAGTGTGTGTCTTTGTGACTTGGTGTCAGTGTATGTCTTTGTTACTTTGTGCAAGAGTGTGTCTGTGATACTGGGTATCAGTGTATGTCTTTGTTACTTGGTGTCAGTGTATGTCTGTGTTACTTGGTGTAAGTGTGTGTCTGTGTATTAATGTATGTCTTTGTGACTTGGTGTCAGTGTAGGTTTTTTTTTTGTGGGTGTCAGTGTGTGTCTTTGTGACTTGGTGTCAGTGTATGTCTGTGTTACTGCGGGTCTGTGTGTGTCTGTTTTACTGGGGGTCAGTGAATGTTTCTAACTGGGTGTCAGTGTATGTCTGTGTTACATGGTGTATGTGTGTGCATGTGTATCAGTGTATGTGTTTGTTACTTGGTGTAAGTGTATGTCTTTGTCACTTGGTGTCAGTGTATGTGTTTGTGACTTGGTATCAGTGTATGTCTTTGTTACTGTTTATTAGTGTTTCTCTGTGTTACTGCGTGTCAGTGTGTGTTTGTTTGTGTCACTGGGTGTCAGTGTTTATCTGTGACACTAGGTGTCAGTATTTAGTTTAGTTTAGAGATACAGCACTTTTACAGCCCTTTCGGCCCACCGAGTCTGTGCCGACCATCAACCACCCATTGATAATAATACTACACGAATCCCGTATTCCTATCACATCCCCACCTGTCCCTATATATTTCCCTACCACCTGCCTATACCAGGGGCAATTTATGATGGCCAATTAACCTATCAACCTGCAAGTCTTTGGCATGTGGGAGGAAAACGGAGCACCGGGAGGAAACCCACGCAGACACAGGGAGAACTTGCAAACACCGCACAGGCAGTACCCAGAATCGAATCCGGGTCCCTGGAGCTGTGAGGCTGCGGTGCTAACCACTGCGCCAATGTGCCCCAAAACCCCAACGTGTGCCTGTGTTACTGGGTATCAGTGTCTTTGTTTGTGTTACTGGGTGTCAGTGTGCGTCTGTGTTACTTGGTGTAAGTGTGTGTCTTTGTTACTTGGTGTCCGTGTGTGTCTGTGTTAATGGGTGTAAGTGTGTGTCTGTGTTAGTGGGTGTCAGTGTGTGTCTGTGTTACTTGGTGTAAGTCTGTGTCTTTGTTACTTGGTGTCCGTGTGTGTCTGTGCTCCTGGGTGTCAGTATATGTCTTTGTTTCTGGGTCTCGGTGTATGTCTTCGTTACTTGTTGTAAGTGTGTGTCTGTGTTACTGGGTATCAGTGTTTGTGTTTGTTACTTGGTGTCAGTGTATGTCTGAGTTACTTGGTGTTCGTGTGTGTCTGTGTTACTGGGTGTCAGTGTGTGTCTTTGTGTCTTGGTGTCAGTGTATGTCTTTGTTACTTGGTGTAAGTGTGTGTCTGTGTTCCTGGGAATCAGTGTATGTTTGTGTTAATGGGTATCAGTGTATGTCTTTGTTACTTGGTGTAAGTGCATGTCTTTGTTACTTGGTGTCAGTGTATGTCTTTGTTACTTGGTGTAAGTGTATGTCTTTGTTACTTGGTGTCAGTGTATGTCTTTGTTACTTGGTGTCAGTGTGTGTCTGTGTTACTGGGTATCAGTGTATGTTTTTGTGACTTGGTATCAGTGTATGTCTTTGTTACTGGGTGTCAGTGAGTGTCTGTGTTACTGGGTGTCAGTGTATGTCTTTGTGACTTGGTATCAGTGTATGTCTTTGTTACTGGGTGTCAGTGTGTGTGGCTGTGTTTCTGGGTATCAATGTATGTCTTTGTGACTTGGTATCAGTGTATGTCTTTGTTACTGGGTGTCAGTGTGTGTCTGTGTTCCTGGGTATCAGTGTATGTCTTTGTGACTTGGTGTCAGTGTATGTCTTTGTTACTGGGTGTCAGTGTGTGTCTTTGTGACTTGGTGTCAGTGTATGTCTTTGTTACTTGATGCAAGTGTGTGTCTGTGATACTGGGTATCAGTGTATGTCTTTGTTACTTGGTGTCAGTGTATGTTTGTGTATCAGTGTATGTCTTTGTGGCTTGGTGTCAGTGTATGTCTTTGTTACTGGGTGTCAGTGTGTGTCTGTGCTTCTGGGTATCAGTGTATGTCTTTGTGACTTGGTATCAGTGTATGTCTTTGTTACTGGGTGTCAGTGTGTGTCTGTGTTCCTGGGTATCAGTGTATGTCTTTGTGACTTGGTGTCAGTGTATGTCTTTGTTACTTGGTATCAGTGTATGTCTTTGTTACTTGGTGTCAGTGTATGTCTTTGTTAATTGATGTCAGTGTGTTTGTTTGTGTTACTGGGTTTCAGTGTGTGTCTGTGTTACTTGGTGTAAGTGTGTGTCTTTGTTACTTGGTGTCCGTGTGTGTCTGTGTTAATGGGTGTAATTGTGTGTCTGTGTTACTGGGTGTCAGTGTGTGTCTGTGTTACTTGGTGTAAGTCTGTGTCTTTGTTACTTGGTGTCCGTGTGTCTCTGGGTTACTGGTTGTCAGTGTATGTCTTTGTTACTGGGTGTGAGTGTATGTCTTTGTTACTTGGTGTAATTGTATGTCTGAGTTACTTGGTGTTAGTGTGTGTCTGTGTTACTGGGTATCAGTGTCTGTCTTTGTTACTAGGTGTAAGTGTGTGTCTGTGTAACTGGGTATCAGTGTATGTCTTTGTGACTTGGTGTCATGTGTATGTCTTTGTTACTGGGTATCAGTGTATGTCTTTATTACTTGGTGTCAGTGTATTTCTGAGTTGCTTGGTGTCCTTGTGTGTCTGTGTTACTGGATGTCTGTGTATGTCTTTGTTACTGGGTGTCAGTGTATGTCTTTGTTACTTGGTGTAAGTGTATGTCTGAGTTACTTGGTGTTAGTGTGAGTCTGTGTTACTGGGTATCAGTGTCTGTCTTTGTTACTAGGTGTAAGTGTGTGTCTGTGTAACTGGGTATCAGTGTATGTCTTTGTTACTTGGTGTCAGTTTATGTCTGAGTTACTTGGTGTTAGTGTGTGTCTGTGTTACTGGGTGTCAGTGTATGTCTTTGTTACTTGGTGTAAGTGTGTGTTTGTGTTACTGGGTATCAGTGTATGTCTTTGTTACTTGGTGTCAGTGTATGTGTTTGTGACTTGGTGTCAGTGTATGTGTTTGTTACTGTGTGTCAGTGTATGTCTTTGTTACTTGGTGTAAGTGTGTGTTTGTGTTACTGGGTATCAGTGTATGTCTTTGTTACTTGGTGTCAGTGTCTGTCTTTGTTACTTGCTGGACGTGTATGTCTTTGTTACTTGGTGTCCGTGTATGTTTTTGTGACTTGGTGTCAGGGTATGTCTTTGTTACTGGGTGTCAATGTATGTCATTGTTACTTGGTGTAGGTGTATGTCAAAATACTTGGTGTAAGTGTATGTCTGTGTTACTTGGTGTAATTGTATGTCTTTGTTACTTGGAGTAAGTGAGTGTCTGTGTTATTGGGTATCAGTGTCTGTCTTTGTTACTTGGTGTAAGTGTGCGTCTGTGTTACTGGGTATCAGTGTATGTCTTTGTGAATTGGTGTAAGTGTGTGTCTGTGTTACTGGGTGTCAGTGTGCGTCTGTGTTACTTGGTGTAAGTGTGTGTCTTTGTTACTTGGTGTCCGTGTGTGTCTGTGATAATGAGTGTAAGTGTGTGTCTGTATTACTGGGTGTCAGTGTGTGTCTGTGTTACTTGGTGTAAGTCTGTGTCTTTGTTACTTGGTGTCCGTGTGTGTCTGTGTTACTGGGTGTCAGTGTGCGTCTGTGTTACTTGGTGTAAGTGTGTGTCTTTGTTACTTGGTGTCCGTGTGTGTCTGTGTTACTTGGTGTCAGTGTGTGTCTGTGTTAATGGGTGTAAGTGTGTGTCTGTGTTACTGGGTGTCAGTGTCTGTCTGTGTTACTTGGTGTAAGTCTGTGTCTTTGTTACTTGGTGTAAGTGTGTGTCTGTGTTACTGGGTATCAGCGTACGTCTTTGTTACTTGGTGTCAATGTATGTCTGAGTAACTTGGTGTTAGTGTGTGTCTGTGTTACTGGGTATCAGTGTAGGTCTTTGTTACTTGGTTTCATTGTGTGTCTTTGTTACTGGGTGTCAGTGTTTGTCTTTGTTACTTGGTGTCAGTGTATGTTTGTGTTCATGGGTATCAGTGTATGTCTTTGTTACTTGGTTTCATTGTGTGTCTTTGTTACTGGGTGTCAGTGTTTGTCTTTGTTACTTGGTGTCAGTGTATGTTTGTGTTCATGGGTATCAGTGTATGTCTTTGTTACTTGGTGTCAGTGTATCTCTTTGTTACTTGGTGACAGTGTATGTCTGTGTTACTTGGTGTAAGTGTGAGTCTTTGTTACTTGGTGTAATTGTCTGTCTTTGTTACTTTGTGTCAGTGTATGTATGGGTTACTTGGTGTAGGTGTGTGTCTTTGTTACTTGGTGTAAGTGTATGTGTGTGTTACTTGTTGTCAGTGTATGTGTTTGTTACTTCGTGTCAGTTTATGTCTGAGTTACTTGGTGTTAGTGTGTGTCTGTGTTACTGGGTGTCAGTGTATGTCTTTGTTACTTGGTGTAAGTGTGTGTTTGTGTTACTGGGTATCAGTGTATGTCTTTGTTACTTGGTGTCAGTGTATGTGTTTGTGACTTGGTGTCAATGTATGTCTTTGTTACTGGGTGTCAGTGTATGTCTTTGTTACTTGGTGTAAGTGTGTGTTTGTGTTACTGGGTATCAGTGTATGTCTTTGTTTCTTGGTGTCAGTGTATGTGTTTGTGACTTGGTGTCAGTGTATGTGTTTGTTACTGTGTGTCAGTGTATGTCTTTGTTACTTGGTGTCAGTGTGTGTTTGTGTTACTGGGAATCAGTGTATGTCTTTGTTACTTGGTGTCAGTGTATGTCTTTGTTACTTGCTGTACGTGTATGTCTTTGTTCCTTGGTGTCCGTGTATGTTTTTGTGACTTGGTGTCAGTGTATGTCTTTGTTACTGGGTGTCAGTGTATGTCCCTGTTACTTGGTGTAAGTGTATGTCAAAATACTTGGTGTAAGTGTATGTCTGTGTTACTTGTTGTAATTGTATGTCTTTGTTACTTGGTGTAAGTGAGTGTCTGTGTTACTGGGTATCAGTGTCTGTCTTTGTTACTTGGTGTAAGTGTGCGTCTGTGTTACTGGGTATCAGTGTATGTCTTTGTGACTTGGTGTAAGTGTGTGTCTTTGTTACTTGGTGTCATTGTATGTGTTTGTGACTTGGTGTCAGTGGATATCTTTGTTACTGGGTGTCACTGTTTGTCTTTGTTACTTGGTGTAACTGTATGTCAAAATACTTGGTGTAAGTGTATGTCTGTGTTACTTGGTGTAAGTGTATGTCTTTGTTACTTGGTGTATGTGTGTGGCTGTGTTACAGGGTATCAGTGTATGTCTGTGTTACTGGGGGTCAGTGTGTGTCTGCGTTACTGGGGGTCAGTGTGTGTTTCTAACTGGGTGTCAGTTTCTGTCTGTGTTACTGGCTATCAGTGTATGTCTTTGTTACTTGGTGTAAGTGTATGTCAAAATACTTGGTGTAAGTGTATGTCTGTGTTACTTGGTGTAAGTGTATGTCTTTGTTACTTGGTGTATGTGTGTGGCTGTGTTACTGGGTATCAGTGTATGTCTGTGTTACTGGGGGTCAGTGTGTGTCTGTGTTACTGGGGGTCAGTGTGTGTTTCTAACTGGGTGTCAGTTTCTGTCTGTGTTACTGGGTGTCAGTGTATGTCTTTGTTACTTGGTGTAAGTGTATGTCTTTGTTACTTGGTGTCAGTGTATGTGTTTGTGACTTGGTGTCATTGTATGTCTTTGCTACTGGGTGTAAGTGTATGTCTTTGTTACTTGGTGTAATTGTCTGTCTTTGTTATTTGGTGTAAGTGTATGTCTTTAATACTTGGTGTCACTGTATGTCTTTGTTACTTGGTGTCAGTTTATGTCTGTGTTACTTGGTGTAAGTGTGTGTCTTTGTTACTTGGTGTCAGTGTTTATCTTTGTTACTTGGTGTAATGTGTGTCTTTGTTACTTCGTGTCAGGGTATGTCTTTGTTACTTGGTGTAAGTGTGTGTCTTTGTTAATTGGTGTAAATTTATGTCTTTGTTACTTTGTGTCATTGTATGTGTTTGTGACTTGGTGTCAGTGGATGTCTTTGTTACTGGGTGTCACAGTATGTCTTTGTTACTTGGTGTAAGTGTATGTCAAAATACTTGGTGTAAGTGTATATCTGTGTTACTTGGTGTCCGTGTGTGTCTGTGTTACTGGGTGTCAGTGCATGTCTTCGTTACTGTGTGTCAGTGCATGTCAAAATACTTGGTGTAAGTGTATGTCTTTGTTACTTGGTGTCAGTGTTTATCTTTGTTACTTGGTGGAAGTGTGTGTCTTTGTTACTTCGTGTCAGGGTATGTCTTTGTTACTTGGTGTAAGTGTGTGTCTTTGTTAATTGGTGTCAGTGTGTGCCGGTGTTCCTGGGTGTCAGTGTCTGTCTTTGTTACTTGGTGGATGTGTATGTCTTTGTTACTTGGTGTCAGTGTGTGTCTGTGACACTAGGTGTCAGTAATTAGTTTAGTTCAGAGATACAGCACTGAAACAGGCCCTTCGGCCCACCGAGTCTGTGCCGACCATCATCCACTCATTTATACTAATCCTACACGAATCCCAAATTCCAATAACATCCCCACCGGTGCCTATATATTTCCCAACCAGCTACCTGTACTCGGGGCAATTTATAATGGCCAATTAACCTACCAACCTGCAAGTCTTTGGCATGTGGGAGGAAACTGGAGCATCTGGAGGAAATCCACGCAAACACAGGGAGAACTTGCAAACTCCGCACAGGCAGTGCCCAGAATCGAACCCGGGTCCCTGGAGCTGTGAGGCTGCAGTGCTAACCACTGCGCCACTGTGCCGCCCAGTGTGTGTTTGTGTTACTGGGTGTCAGTGTATGTCTTTGTTACTGGGTGTCAGTGTGTGTCTGTGTTACTGGGTGTCAGTGTATGTCTTTGTTACTTGGTGTCAGTGTCTGCCTTTGTTACTGGGTGTAAATGTGTGTCTGTGTTACTGGGTATCAGTGTATGTCTTTGTTACTTGGTGTCAGTGTATGTCTGTGTTAATTGGTGAAAGTGTGTGTCTGTGTTACTGGGTATCAGTGTATGTCTTTGTGACTTGGTGTCAGTGTATTTCTTTGTTACTGGGTGTCAGTGTGTGTCTTTGTGACTTGGTGTCAGTGTATGTCTTTGTTACTTGGTGTAAGTGTGTGTCTGTGTTCCTGGGTATCAGTGTATGTCTTTGTTAGTTGGTGTCAGTGTCTGTCAAAATACTTGGTGTAAGTGCATGTCTTTGTTACTTGGTGTAAGTGTGTGTCTTTGTTACTTCGTGTCAGGGAATGTCTTTGTTACTTGATGTAAGTGTGTGTCTTTGTTAATTGGTGTCAGTGTGTCCCGGTGTTCCTGGGTGTCAGTGTATGTCTTTGTTACTTGGTGTCAGTGTCTGTCTTTGTTACTGGGAGTAAGTGTGTGTCTGTGTTACAGTGTATCAGTGTATGTCTTTGTTACTTGGTGTCAGTGTATGTCTGTGTTACTTGGTGAAAGTGTGTGTCTGTATTACTGGGTATCAGTGTATGTCTTTGTGACTTGGTGTCAGTGTATGTCTGTGTTAATTGGTGAAAGTGTGTGTCTGTGTTACTGGGTATCAGTGTATGTCTTTGTGACTTGGTGTCAGTGTATGTCTTTGTTACTGGGTGTCAGTGTTTGTCTTTGTGACTTGGTGTCAGTGTATGTCTTTGTTACTTGGTGTAAGTGTGTGTCTGTGTTCCTGGGTATCAGTGTATGTCTTTGTTACTTGGTGTCAGTGTCTGTCAAAATACTTGGTGTAAGTGCATGTCTTTGTTACTTGGTGTCAGTGTATGTCTTTGTTACTTGGTGTAAGTGTGTGTCTTTGTTACTTCGTGTCAGGGTATGTCTTTGTTACTTGATGTAAGTGTGTGTCTTTGTTAATTGGTGTCAGTGTGTGCCGGTGTTCCTGGGTGTCAGTGTATGTCTTTGTTACTTGGTGTCAGTGTCTGTCTTTGTTACTGGGAGTAAGTGTGTGTCTGTGTTACAGGGTATCAGTGTATGTCTTTGTTACTTGGTGTCAGTGTATGTCTGTGTTACTTGGTGAAAGTGTGTGTCTGTATTACTGGGTATCAGTGTATGTCTTTGTGACTTGGTGTCAGTGTATGTCTGTGTTAATTGGTGAAAGTGTGTGTCTGTGTTACTGGGTATCAGTGTATGTCTTTGTGACTTGGTGTCAGTGTATGTCTTTGTTACTGGGTGTCAGTGTGTGTCTTTGTGACTTGGTGTCAGTGTATGTCTTTGTTACTTGGTGTAAGTGTGTGTCTGTGTTCCTGGGTATCAGTGTATGTCTTTGTTACTTGGTGTCAGTGTCTGTCAAAATACTTGGTGTAAGTGAATGTCTTTGTTACTTGGTGTCAGTGTATGTCTTTGTTACTTGGTGTAAGTGTGTGTCTTTGTTACTTCGTGTCAGGGTATGTCTTTGTTACTTGATGTAAGTGTGTGTCTTTGTTAATTGGTGTCAGTGTGTGCCGTTGTTCCTGGGTGTCAGTGTATGTCTTTGTTACTTGGTGTCAGTGTCTGTCTTTGTTACTGGGAGTAAGTGTGTGTCTGTGTTACAGGGTATCATTGTATGTCTTTGTTACTTGGTGTCAGTGTATGTCTGTGTTACTTGGTGAAAGTGTATGTCTGTATTACTGGGTATCAGTGTATGTCTTTGTGACTTGGTGTCAGTGTATGTCTTTGTTACTTGGTGAAAGTGTGTGTCTGTGTTACTGGGTATCAGTGTATGTCTTTGTGACTTGGTGTCAGTGTATGTCTTTGTTACTGGGTGACAGTGTGTGTCTTTGTGACTTGGTGTCAGTATATGTCTTTGTTACTTGGTGTAAGTGTGTGTCTGTGTTACTGGGTATCAGTGTATGTCTTTGTTACTTGGTGTCAGTGTATGTCAAAATACTTGGTGTAAGTGTATGTCTTTGTTACTTGGTGTCAGTGTACGTCTTTGTTACTTGGTGTAAGTGTGTGTCTTTTTTACTTCGTGTCAGGGTATGTCTTTGCTACTTGATGTAAGTGTGTGTCTGTGTTACTGGGTATCAGTGTATGTCTTTGTGACTTGGTGTCAGTGTATGTCTTTGTTACTGGGTGTCAGTGTGTGTCTTTGTGACTTGGTGTCAGTATATGTCTTTGTTACTTGGTGTAAGTGTGTGTCTGTGTTACTGGGTATCAGTGTATGTCTTTGTTACTTGGTGTCAGTGTATGTCAAAATACTTGGTGTCAGTGTATGTCTTTGTTACTTGGTGTCAGTGTACGTCTTTGTTACTTGGTGTAAGTGTGTGTCTTTTTTACTTCGTGTCAGGGTATGTCTTTGTTACTTGATGTAAGTGTGTGTCTTTGTTAATTGGTGTCAGTGTGTGCCCGTGTTCCTGGGTGTCAGTGTATGTCTTTGTTACTTCTTCTTCTTTGGGCCTCCTTATCACGAGAGACAATGGATACGCGCCTGGAGGTGGTCAGTGGTTTGTGAAGCAGCGCCTGGAGTGGCTATAAAGGCCAATTCTGGAGTAACAGGCTCTTCCACAGGTGCTGCAGAGAAATTTGTTTGTTGGGGCTGTTGCACAGTTGGCTCTCCCCTTGCGCCTCTGTCTTTTTTCCTGCCAACTGCTAAGTCTCTTCGACTCGCCACAATTTAGCCCTGTCTTTATGGCTGCCCGCCAGCTCTGGCGAATGCTGGCAACTGAATCCCACGACTTGTGATCAATGTCACACGATTTCATGTCGCGTTTACAGACGTCTTTATAAGGGAGACATGGACGGCCGGTGGGTCTGATACCAGTGGCGAGCTCGCTGTACAATGTGTCTTTGGGGATCCTGCCATCTTCCATGCGGCTCACATGGCCAAGCCATCTCAAGCGCCGCTGACTCAGTAGTGTGTATAAGCTGGGGATGTTGGCCGCTTCAAGGACTTCTGTGTTGGAGATATAGTCCTGCCACCTGATGCCAAGTATTCTCCGAAGGCAGCGAAGATGGAATGAATTGAGACGTCGCTCTTGGCTGGCATACGTTGTCCAGGCCTCGCTGCCGTAGAGCAAGGTACTGAGGACTAGGCCTGATACACTCGGACTTTTGTGTTCCTTGGTGTAATTGTATGTCTTTGTTACTTGGTGTCATTGCATGTGTTTGTGACTTGGTGTCAGTGGATGTCTTTGTTACTGGGTGTCACTGTATGTCTCTGTTACTTGGTGTAAGTGAATGTCAAAATACTTGGTGTAAGTGTATATCTGTGTTACTTGGTGTAAGTGTATGTCTGTGTTACTGGGGGTCAGTGTGTGTCTGTGTTACTGGGGGTCAGTGTGTGTTACTGGGTGAAAGTCTGTGTCTGTGTCACTTGGTGTCAGTGTATGTGTTTGTGACTTGGTGTCAATGTATGTCTTTGTTACTGGGTGTCAGTGTATGTCTTTGTGACTTGGTGTAAGTGTGTGTTTGTGTTACTGGTTATCAGTGTATGTCTTTGTTACTTGGTGTCAGTGTAAGTGTTTGTGACTTGGTGTCAGTGTATGTGTTTGTTACTGTGTGTCAGTGTATGTCTTTGCTAATTGGTGTCAGTGTGTGTTTGTGTTACTGGGAATCAGTGTATGTCTTTGTTACTTGGTGTCAGTGTATGTCTTTGTTACTTGCTGTACGTGTATGTCTTTGTTACTTGGTGTCCGTGTATGTTTTTGTGACTTGGTGTCAGTGTATGTCTTTGTTACTGGGTGTCAGTGTATGTATTTGTTACTTGGTGTAAGTTTATGTCAAAATACTTGGTGTAAGTGTATGTCTGTGTTACTTGGTGTAATTGTAAGTCTTTGTTACTTGGTGTAAGTGAGTGTCTGTGTTACTGGGTATCAGTGTCTGTCTTTGTTACTTGGTGTAAGTGTGCGTCTGTGTTACTGGGTATCAGTGTATGTCTTTGTGACTTGGTGTAAGTGTGTGTCTGTGTTACTGGGTGTCAGTGTGAGTCTGTGTTGCTTGGTGTAAGTGTGTGTCTTTGTTACTTGGTGTCATTGTATGTGTTTGTGACTTGGTGTCAGTGGATATCTTTGTTACTGGGTGTCACTGTATGTCTTTGTTACTTGGTGTAAGTGTATGTCAAAATACTTGGTGTAAGTGTATGTCTGTGTTACTTGGTGTAAGTGTATGTCTTTTTTACTTGGTGTATGTCTGTGTCCGTGTTACTGGGTATCAGTGTATGTCTGTGTTACTGGGGGTCAGTGTGTGTCTGTGTTACTGGCGGTCAGTGTGTGTTTCTAACTGGGTGTCAGTTTGTGTCTGTGTTACTGGGGATCAGTGTATGTCTTTGTTACTTGGTGTAAGTGTATGTCTTTGTTACTTGGTGTCAGTGTATGTGTTTGTGACTTGGTGTCATTGTATGTCTTTGTTACTGGGTGTAAGTGTATGTCTTTAATACTTGGTGTCAGTGTATGTCTTTGTTACTTGGTGTCAGTGTATGTCTGTGTTACTTGGTATAAGTGTGTGTCTTTGTTACTTGTTGTCCGTGTGTGTCTGTGTTACTGGGTTTCAGTGCATGTCTTTGTTACTGGGTGTCAGTGTATGTCAAAATACTTGGTGTAAGTGTATGTCTTTGTTACTTGGTGTCAGTGTTTATCTTTGTTACTTGGTGTAAGTGTGTGTCTTTGTTACTTCTTGTCAGGGTATGTCTTTGTTACTTGGTGTAAGTGTGTGTCTTTGTTAATTGGTGTCAGTGTGTGCCGGTGTTCCTGGGTGTCAGTGTATGTCTTTGTTACTTGGTGAAAATATATGTCCTTGTTACTTGGTGTCATTGTATGTGTTTGTGACTTGGTGTCAGTGGATGTCTTTGTTACTTGGTGTAAGTGTATGTCAAAATACTTGGTGTAAGTGTATATCTGTGTTACTTGGTGTCCGTTTATGTCTGTGTTACTGGGTGTCAGTGCATGTCTTCGTTACTGGGTGTCAGTGTATGTCAGGATACTTGGTGTAAGTGTATGTCTTTGTCACTTGGTGTCAGTGTTTATCTTTGTTACTTGGTGGTAGTTTGTGTCTTTGTTACTTCGTGTCAGGGTATGTCTTTGTTACTTGGTGTAAGTGTGTGTCTTTGTTAATTGGTGTCAGTGTGTTCCGGTGTTCCTGGGTGTCAATGTCTGTCTTTGTTACTTGGTGTAAGTGTATGTCTTTGTTACTTGGTGTCAGTGTGTGTCTGTGTTGCTGGGTATCAGTGTTTGTCACTGGGTGTCAGTGTGTGTCTGTGACACTAGGTGTCAGTATTTAGTTTAGGTCAGAGATACAGCACTGAAACAGGCCCTTCGGCCCACCGAGTCTGTGCCGACCGTCATCCACCCATTTATACTAATCCTACACGAATCCCATATTCCAATAACATCCCCACCGGTCCCTATATATTTCCCTACCACCTAAATATTCTGGGGGCAATTTATAATGGCCAATTAACCTACCAACCTGCAAGTCCTTGGCATGTGGGAGGAAATCGGAGCATCTGGAGGAAACCCACGCAAACACAGGGAGAACTTGCAAACTCCACAAAGGCAGTGCCCAGAATCGAACCCGGGTCCCTGGAGCTGTGAGGCTGCAGTGCTAACCACTGCGCCACTGTGCCGCCCAGTGTGTGTCTGTGTTACTGGGTGTCAGTGTATGTCTTTGTTACTTGGTGCCAGTGTCTGCCATTGTTACTGGGTGTAAGTGTTTGTCTGTGTTACTGGGTATCAGTGTATGTCTTTGTTACTTGGTGTCATTGTATGTCTGTGTTACTTGGTGAAAGTGTGTGTCTGTATTACTGGGTATCAGTGTATGTCTTTGTGACTTGGTGTCAGTGTATGTCTGTGATAATTGGTGAAAGTGTGTGTCTGTGTTACTGGGTATCAGTGTATGTCTTTGTGACTTGGTGTCAGTGTATGTCTTTGTTACTGGGTTTCAGTGTGTGTCTTTGTGACTTGGAGTCAGTGTATGTCTTTGTTACTTGGTGTAAGTGTGTGTCTGTGTTACTGGGTATCAGTGTATGTCTGTGTTACTGGGGGTCAGTGTGTGTCTGTGTTACTGGGGGTCAGTGTGTGTTACTGGGTGTAAGTCTGTGTCTGTGTCACTTGGTGTCAGTGTATGTGTTTGTGACTTGGTGTCAATGTATGTCTTTGTTACTGGTTGTCAGTGTATGTCTTTGTTACTTGGTGTAAGTGTGTGTTTGTGTTACTGGGTATCAGTGTATGTCTTTGTTACTTGGTGTCAGTGTATGTGTTTGTGACTTGGTGTCAGTGTATGTGTTTGTTACTGTGTGTCAGTGTATGACTTTGTTACTTGGTGTCAGTGTGTGTTTGTGTTACTGGGAATCGGTGTATGTCTTTGTTACTTGCTGCACGTGTATGTCTTTGTTACTTGGTCTCCGTGTATGTTTTTGTGACTTGGTGTCAGTGTATGTCTTTGTTACTGGGTGTCAGTGCATGACTTTGTTACTTGGTGTAAGTGTATGTCAAAATACTTGGTGTAAGTGAGTGTCTGTGTTACTGGGTATCAGTGTCTGTCTTTGTTACTTGGTGTAAGTGTGCGTCTGTGTTACTGGGTATCAGTGTATGTCTTTGTGACTTGGTGGAGGTGTGTGTCTGTGTTACTGGGTGTCAGTGTGAGTCTGTGTTGCTTGGTGTAAGTGTATGTCTTTGTGACTTGGTGTAAGTGTATGTATTTGTTACTTGGTGTCAGTGTAGGTGTTTGTGACTTGTTGTCATTGTATGTCTTTGTTACTGGGTGTAAGTGTATGTCTTTGTTACTTGGTGTAATTGTCTGTCTTTGTTATTTGGTGTAAGTGTATGTCTTTAATACTTGGTGTCAGTGTATGTCTTTGTTACTTGGTGTCAGTGTATGTCTGTGTTACTTGGTGCAAGTGTGTGTCTTTGTTACTTGGTGTCCGTGTGTGTCTGTGTTACTGGGTGTCAGTGCATGTCTTTGTTATTGGGTGTCAGTGGATGTCAAAATACTTGGTGTAAGTTTATGTCTTTGTTACTTGGTGTCAGTGTTTATCTTTGTTACTTGGTGTAAGTGTGTGTCTTTGTTACTTCGTGTCAGGGTATGTCTTTGTTGCTTGGTGTAAGTGTGTGTCCCTGTTAATTGGTGTCAGTGTGTGCCGGTGTTCCTGGGTGTCAGTGTATGTCTTTGTTACTTGGTGTAAATTTATGTTTTTGTTACTTGGTGACATTGTATGTGTTTGTGACTTGGTGTCAGTGGATGTCTTTGTTACTGGGTGTCACAGTATGTCTTTGTTACTTGGTGTAAGTGTATGTAAAAATACTTGGTGTAAGTGTATATCTGTGTTACTTGGTGTCCGTGTGTGTCTGTGTTACTGGGTGTCAGTGCATGTCTTCGTTAGTGGGTGTCAGTGTATGTCAAAATACTTGGTGTAAGTGTATGTCTTTGTTACTTGGTGTCAGTGTTTATCTTTGTTACTTGGTGGAAGTGTGTGTCTTTGTTACTTCGTGTCAGGGTACGTCTTTGTTACGTGGTGTAAGTGTGTGTCTTTGTTAATTGGTGTCAGTGTGTGCCGGTGTTCCTGGGTGTCAATGTCTGTCTTTGTTACTTGGTGTAAGTGTATGTCTTTGTTACTTGGTGTCAGTGTGTGTTTGTGTTACTGGGAATCAGTGTATGTCTTTGTTACTTGGTGTCAGTGTATGTCTTTGTTACTTGCTGTACGTGTATGTCTTTGTTACTTGGTTACCGTGTATGTTTTTGTGACTTGGTGTCAGTATATGTCTTTGTTACTGGGTGTCAGTGTATGACTTTGTTACTTGGTGTAAGTGTATGTCAAAATACTTGGTGTAAGTGTATGTCTGTGTTACTTGGTGTAATTGTATGTCTTTGTTACTTGCTGTAAGTGAGTGTCTGTGTTACTGGGTATCAGTGTCTGTCTTTGTTACTTGGTGTAAGTGTGCGTCTGTGTTACTGGGTATCAGTGTATATCTTTGTGACTTGGTGTAAGTGTGTGTCTGTGTTACTGGGTGTCAGTGTGAGTCTGTGTTGCTTGGTGTAAGTGTGTGTCTTTGTTACTTGGTGTCATTGTATGTGTTTGTGACTTGGTGTCAGTGGATATCTTTGTTACTGGGTGTCAAAGTATGTCTTTGTTACTTGGTGTAAGTGTATGTCAAAATACTTGGTGTAAGTGTATGTCTTTGTTACTTGCTGTATGTGTGTGTCTGTGTTACTGGGTATCAGAGTATGTCTTTGTGACTTGGTGTCAGTGTATGTCTTTGTTACTGGGTGTCAGTGTGTGTCTTTGTGACTTGGTGTCAGTGTATGTCTTTGTTACTTGGTGTAAGTGTGTGTCTGTGTTACTGGGTATCAGTGTATGTCTTTGTTACTTGGTGTAAGTGTGTGTCTTTGTTACTTCGTGTCAGGGTATGTCTTTGTTACTTGATGTAAGTGTGTGTCTTTGTTAATTGGTGTCAGTGTGTGCCCGTGTTCCTGGGTGTCAGTGTATGTCTTTGTTACTTGGTGTAATTGTATGTCTTAGTTACTTGGTGTCATTGTATGTGTTTGTGACTTGGTGTCAGTGGATGTCTTTGTTACTGGGTGTCACAGTATGTCTTTGTTACTTGGTGTAAATGTATGTCAAAATACTTGGTGTAAGTGTATATCTGTGTTACTTGGTGTAAGTGTATGTCTTTGTTACTTGGTGTAAGTGTGTGTCTGTGTTACTGCGTATCAGTGTATGTCTGTGTTACTGGGGGTCAGTGTGTGTTTCTAACTGTGTGTCAGTTTGTGTCTGTGTTACTGGGTATCAGTGTATGTCTTTGTTACTTGGTGTAAGTGTATGTCTTTGTTACTTGGTGTCAGTGTATGTGTTTGTGACTTGGTGTCATTGTATGTCTTTGTTACTGGGTGTAAGTGTATGTCTTTGTTACTTGGTGTAATTGTCTGTCTTTGTTATTTGGTGTAAGTGTATGTCTTTAATACTTGGTGTCAGTGTATGTCTTTGTTACTTGGTGTCAGTGTATGTCTGTGTTACTTGGTGTAAGTGTGTGTCTTTGTTACTTGGTGTCCGTGTGTGTCTGTGTTACTGGGTGTCAGTGTATGTCAAAATACTTGGTGTAAGTGTATGTCTTTGTTACTTGGTGTCAGTGTTTATCTTTGTTACTTGGTGTAAGTGTGTGTCTTTGTTACTTCGTGTCAGGGTATGTCTTTGTTACTTGGTGTCAGTGTGTGTCTTTGTTATTTGGTGTCAGTGTGTGCCGGTGTTCCTGGGTGTCAGTGTATGTCTTTGTTACTTGGTGTAAGTGTATGTCTTTGTTACTTGGTGTCATTGTATGTGTTTGTGACTTGGTGTCAGTGGATGTCTTTGTTACTGGGTGTCACTGTATGTCTTTGTTACTTGGTGTAAATGTATGTCAAAATACTTGGTGTAAGTGTATATCTGTGTTACTTGGTGTAAGTGTATGTCTTTGTTACTTGGTGTAAGTGTGTGTCTGTGTTACTGCGTATCAGTGTATGTCTGTGTTACTGGGGGTCAGTGTGTGTTTCTAACTGTGTGTCAGTTTGTGTCTGTGTTACTGGGTATCAGTGTATGTCTTTGTTACTTGGTGTAAGTGTATGTCTTTGTTACTTGGTGTCAGTGTATGTGTTTGTGACTTGGTGTCATTGTATGTCTTTGTTACTGGGTGTAAGTGTATGTCTTTGTTACTTGGTGTAATTGTCTGTCTTTGTTATTTGGTGTAAGTGTATGTCTTTAATACTTGGTGTCAGTGTATGTCTTTGTTACTTGGTGTCAGTGTATGTCTGTGTTACTTGGTGTAAGTGTGTGTCTTTGTTACTTGGTGTCCGTGTGTGTCTGTGTTACTGGGTGTCAGTGTATGTCAAAATACTTGGTGTAAGTGTATGTCTTTGTTACTTGGTGTCAGTGTTTATCTTTGTTACTTGGTGTAAGTGTGTGTCTTTGTTACTTCGTGTCAGGGTATGTCTTTGTTACTTGGTGTCAGTGTGTGTCTTTGTTATTTGGTGTCAGTGTGTGCCGGTGTTCCTGGGTGTCAGTGTATGTCTTTGTTACTTGGTGTAAGTGTATGTCTTTGTTACTTGGTGTCATTGTATGTGTTTGTGACTTGGTGTCAGTGGATGTCTTTGTTACTGGGTGTCACTGTATGTCTTTGTTACTTGGTGTAAGTGTATGTCAAAATATTTGGTGTAAGTGTATGTCTGTGTTACTTGGTGTAAGCGTATGTCTTTGTTACTTGGTGTCAGTGTATGTCTTTGATACTTGGTGTAATTGTGTGTCTGTGTTACTGGGTATCAGTGTATGTCTCTGTTACTGGGGGTCAGTGTGTGTCTGTGTTACGGGGGGTCAGTGTGTGTTTCTAACTGGGTGTCAGTGTATGTCTTTGTTACTTGGTGTAAGTGTGTGTCTGTGTTACTGAGTATCAGTGTATGTCTGTGTTACTGGGGTTCAGTGTGTGTCTGTGTTGCTGGGGGTCAGTGTGTGTCTTTGTTACTTGGTGTAAGTGTATGTCTTTGTTACTTGGTGTCAGTGTATGTGTTTGCGACTTGGTGTCATTGTATGTCTTTGTTACTGGGTGTCAGTGTATGTCTTTGTTACTTGGTGTAAGTGTATGTCAAAATACTTGGTGTAAGTGTATGTCTTTGTTACTTGGTGTCAGTGTATATCTTTGTTACTTGGTGTCAGTGTATGTCTGTGTTACTTGGTGTAAGTGTATGTCTTTGTTACTGGGTGTCAGTGTATGTCTTTGTTACTTGGTGTAAGTGTATGTCAAAATACTTGGTGTAAGTGTATATCTGTGTTACTTGGTGTCCGTGTGTGTCTGTGTTACTGGGTGTCAGTGCATGTCTTCGTTAGTGGGTGTCAGTGTATGTCAAAATACTAGGTGTAAGTGTATGTCTTTGTTACTTGGTGTCAGTGTTTATCTTTGTTACTTGGTGGAAGTGTGTGTCTTTGTTACTTCGTGTCAGGGTACGTCTTTGTTACGTGGTGTAAGTGTGTGTCTTTGTTAATTGGTGTCAGTGTGTGCCGGTGTTCCTGGGTGTCAATGTCTGTCTTTGTTACTTGGTGTAAGTGTATGTCTTTGTTACTTGGTGTCAGTGTGTGTTTGTGTTACTGGGAATCAGTGTATGTCTTTGTTACTTGGTGTCAGTGTATGTCTTTGTTACTTGCTGTACGTGTATGTCTTTGTTACTTGGTTACCGTGTATGTTTTTTGTGACTTGGTGTCAGTATATGTCTTTGTTACTGGGTGTCAGTGTATGACTTTGTTACTTGGTGTAAGTGTATGTCAAAATACTTGGTGTAAGTGTATGTCTGTGTTACTTGGTGTAATTGTATGTCTTTGTTACTTGCTGTAAGTGAGTGTCTGTGTTACTGGGTATCAGTGTCTGTCTTTGTTACTTGGTGTAAGTGTGCGTCTGTGTTACTGGGTATCAGTGTATATCTTTGTGACTTGGTGTAAGTGTGTGTCTGTGTTACTGGGTGTCAGTGTGAGTCTGTGTTGCTTGGTGTAAGTGTGTGTCTTTGTTACTTGGTGTCATTGTATGTGTTTGTGACTTGGTGTCAGTGGATATCTTTGTTACTGGGTGTCAAAGTATGTCTTTGTTACTTGGTGTAAGTGTATGTCAAAATACTTGGTGTAAGTGTATGTCTTTGTTACTTGCTGTATGTGTGTGTCTGTGTTACTGGGTATCAGAGTATGTCTTTGTGACTTGGTGTCAGTGTATGTCTTTGTTACTGGGTGTCAGTGTGTGTCTTTGTGACTTGGTGTCAGTGTATGTCTTTGTTACTTGGTGTAAGTGTGTGTCTGTGTTACTGGGTATCAGTGTATGTCTTTGTTACTTGGTGTAAGTGTGTGTCTTTGTTACTTCGTGTCAGGGTATGTCTTTGTTACTTGATGTAAGTGTGTGTCTTTGTTAATTGGTGTCAGTGTGTGCCCGTGTTCCTGGGTGTCAGTGTATGTCTTTGTTACTTGGTGTAATTGTATGTCTTAGTCACTTGGTGTCATTGTATGTGTTTGTGACTTGGTGTCAGAGGATGTCTTTGTTACTGGGTGTCACAGTATGTCTTTGTTACTTGGTGTAAGTGTATGTCAAAATACTTGGTGTAAGTGTATATCTGTGTTACTTGGTGTAAGTGTATGTCTTTGTTACTTGGTGTAAGTGTGTGTCTGTGTTACTGCGTATCAGTGTATGTCTGTGTTACTGGGGGTCAGTGTGTGTTTCTAACTGTGTGTCAGTTTGTGTCTGTGTTACTGGGTATCAGTTTATGTCTTTGTTACTTGGTGTAAGTGTATGTCTTTGTTACTTGGTGTCAGTGTATGTGTTTGTGACTTGGTGTCATTGTATGTCTTTGTTACTGGGTGTAAGTGTATGTCTTTGTTACTTGGTGTAATTGTCTGTCTTTGTTATTTGGTGTAAGTGTATGTCTTTAATACTTGGTGTCAGTGTATGTCTTTGTTACTTGGTGTCAGTGTATGTCTGTGTTACTTGGTGTAAGTGTGTGTCTTTGTTACTTGGTGTCCGTGTGTGTCTGTGTTACTGGGTGTCAGTGTATGTCAAAATACTTGGTGTAAGTGTATGTCTTTGTTACTTGGTGTCAGTGTTTATCTTTGTTACTTGGTGTAAGTGTGTGTCTTTGTTACTTCGTGTCAGGGTATGTCTTTGTTACTTGGTGTCAGTGTGTGCCGGTGTTCCTGGGTGTCAGTGTATGTCTTTGTTACTTGGTGTAAGTGTATGTCTTTGTTACTTGGTGTCATTGTATGTGTTTGTGACTTGGTGTCAGTGGATGTCTTTGTTACTGGGTGTCACTGTATGTCTTTGTTACTTGGTGTAAGTGTATGTCAAAATATTTGGTGTAAGTGTATGTCTGTGTTACTTGGTGTAAGCGTATGTCTTTGTTACTTGGTGTCAGTGTATGTCTTTGATACTTGTTGTAATTGTGTGTCTGTGTTACTGGGTATCAGTGTATGTCTCTGTTACTGGGGGTCAGTGTGTGTCTTTGTTACGGGGGGTCAGTGTGTGTTTCTAACTGGGTGTCAGTGTATGTCTTTGTTACTTGGTGTAAGTGTGTGTCTGTGTTACTGAGTAGCAGTGTATGTCTGTGTTACTGGGGTTCAGTGTGTGTCTGTGTTGCTGGGGGTCAGTGTGTGTCTTTGTTACTTGGTGTAAGTGTATGTCTTTGTTACTTGGTGTCAGTGTATGTGTTTGCGACTTGGTGTCATTGTATGTCTTTGTTACTGGGTGTCAGTGTATGTCTTTGTTACTTGGTGTAAGTGTATGTCAAAATACTTGGTGTAAGTGTATGTCTTTGTTACTTGGTGTCAGTGTATGTCTTTGTTACTTGGTGTCAGTGTATGTCTGTGTTACTTGGTGTAAGTGTATGTCTTTGTTACTGGGTGTCAGTGTATGTCTTTGTTACTTGGTGTAAGTGTATGTCAAAATACTTGGTGTAAGTGTGTGTCTGTGTTACTTGGTGTAAGTGTCTGTGTTTGTTACTTGGTGTCCGTGCGTGTCTGTGTTACTGAGTGTCAGTGTATGTCTTTGTTACTTGGTGTCAGTGTATGTCTTTGTTACTAGGTGTCAGTCTATGTCTTTGATACTTGGTGTAATTGTGTGTCAGTGTTACTGGGTATCAGTGCATGTCTGTGTTACTAGGGGTCAGTGTGTATCTGTGTTACTGGGGGTCAGTGTGTGTTTCTAACTGGGTTTCAGTGTGTGTCTGTGTTACTGGGTATCAGTGTATGTCTTTGGTACTTGGTGTAAGTGTATGTCTTTGTTAGTTGGTGTCAGTGTATGTGTTTGTGACTTGGTGTCATTGCATGTCTTTGTTACTGGGTGTCAGTGTTTGTCTTTGTTACTTGGTGTAATTGTCTGTCTTTGTTGCTTGGTGTAAGTGTATGTTTTTGTTACTTGTTGTCAGTGTATGTCTTTGTTACTTGATTTCTGTGTATGTCTGTGTTACTTGGTGTAAGTGTGTGTCTTTGTTACTTGGTGTAAGTGTATGTCTTTGTTACTTGGTGTCAGTGTATGTCTTTGTTACTTGGTGAAAGTGCGTGTCTTTGTTACTTCGTGTCAGGGTATGTCTTTGTTACTTGATGTAAGTGTGTGTCTTTGTTAATTGGTGTCACTGTGTGCCGGTGTTCCTGGGTGTCAGTGTCTGTCTTTGTTACTTGGTGTAATTGTATGTCTTTGTTACTTGGTGTCATTGTTTGTGTTTGTGACTTGGTGTCAGTGGATGTCTTTGTTACTGTGTGTCACTGTATGTCTTTGTTACATGGTGTAAGTGTATGTCAAAATACTTGGTGTAAGTGTATATCTGTGTTACTTGGTGTAAGTGTATGTCTTTGTTACTTGGTGTCAGTGTGTGTCTGTGTTACTGGGGGTCAGTGTGTGTTTCTAACTGGGTGTCAGTTTGTGTCCGTGTTACTGGGTATCAGTGTATGTCTTTGTTACTTGGTGTAAGTGTATGTCTTTGTTACTTGGTGTCGGTGTATGTGTTTGTGACTTGGTGTCAGTGTATGTCAAAATACTTGGTGTAAGTGTATGTCTTTGTTACTTGGTGTCAGTGTATGTCTTTGTTACTTGGTGTAAGTGTGTGTCTTTGTTACTTCGTGTCACGGTATGTCTTTGTTACTTGATGTAAGTGTGTGTCTTTGTTAATTGGTGTCAGTGTGTGCCGGTGTTCCTGGGTGTCAGTGTATGTCTTTGTTACTTGGTGTAATTGTATGTCTTTGTTAAATGGTGTCATTGTATGTGTTTGTGACTTGGTGTCAGTGGATGTCTTTGTTACTGGGTGTCACTGTATGTCTTTGTTACTTGGTGTAAGTGTATGTCAAAATACTTGGTGTAAGTGTATATCTGTGTTACTTGGTGTAAGTGAATGTCTTTGTTACTTGCTGTAGGTTTGTGTCTGTGTCACTGTGTATCAGTGTCTGTCTTTGTTACTTGGTGTCAGTGTATCTCTTTGATACTTGGTGTAATTGTGTGTCTGTGTTACTGGGTATCAGTGTATGTCTGTGTTACTGGGGGTCAGTGTGTGTCTGTGTTACTGTGGGTCAGTGTGTGTTTCTAACTGGGTGTCAGTGTATGTCTTTGTTACTTGGTGTAAGTGTGTGTCTGTGTTACTGGGTATCATTGTATGTCTGTGTTACTGGGGTTCAGTGTGTGTCTGTGTTGCTGGGGGTCAGTGTGTGTCTTTGTTACTTGGTGTAAGTGTATGTCTTTGTTACTTGGTGTCAGTGTATGTGTTTGCGACTTGGTGTCATTGTATGTCTTTGTTACTGGGTGTCAGTGTATGTCTTTGTTACTTGGTGTAAGTGTATGTCAAAATACTTGGTGTAAGTGTATGTCTTTGTTACTTGGTGTCAGTGTATGTCTTTGTTACTTGGTGTCAGTGTATGTCTGTGTTACTTGGTGTAAGTGTATGTCTTTGTTACTGGGTGTCAGTGTATGTCTTTGTTACTTGGTGTAAGTGTATGTCAAAATACTTGGTGTAAGTGTGTGTCTGTGTTACTTGGTGTAAGTGTCTGTGTTTGTTACTTGGTGTCCGTGCGTGTCTGTGTTACTGAGTGTCAGTGTATGTGTTTGTGACTTGGTGTCATTGTATGTCTTTGTTACTGGGTGTAAGTGTATGTCTTTGTTACTTGGTGTAATTGTCTGTCTTTGTTATTTGGTGTAAGTGTATGTCTTTAATACTTGGTGTCAGTGTATGTCTTTGTTACTTGGTGTCAGTGTATGTCTGTGTTACTTGGTGTAAGTGTGTGTCTTTGTTACTTGGTGTCCGTGTGTGTCTGTGTTACTGGGTGTCAGTGTATGTCAAAATACTTGGTGTAAGTGTATGTCTTTGTTACTTGGTGTCAGTGTTTATCTTTGTTACTTGGTGTAAGTGTGTGTCTTTGTTACTTCGTGTCAGGGTATGTCTTTGTTACTTGGTGTCAGTGTGTGCCGGTGTTCCTGGGTGTCAGTGTATGTCTTTGTTACTTGGTGTAAGTGTATGTCTTTGTTACTTGGTGTCATTGTATGTGTTTGTGACTTGGTGTCAGTGGATGTCTTTGTTACTGGGTGTCACTGTATGTCTTTGTTACTTGGTGTAAGTGTATGTCAAAATATTTGGTGTAAGTGTATGTCTGTGTTACTTGGTGTAAGCGTATGTCTTTGTTACTTGGTGTCAGTGTATGTCTTTGATACTTGTTGTAATTGTGTGTCTGTGTTACTGGGTATCAGTGTATGTCTCTGTTACTGGGGGTCAGTGTGTGTCTTTGTTACGGGGGGTCAGTGTGTGTTTCTAACTGGGTGTCAGTGTATGTCTTTGTTACTTGGTGTAAGTGTGTGTCTGTGTTACTGAGTAGCAGTGTATGTCTGTGTTACTGGGGTTCAGTGTGTGTCTGTGTTGCTGGGGGTCAGTGTGTGTCTTTGTTACTTGGTGTAAGTGTATGTCTTTGTTACTTGGTGTCAGTGTATGTGTTTGCGACTTGGTGTCATTGTATGTCTTTGTTACTGGGTGTCAGTGTATGTCTTTGTTACTTGGTGTAAGTGTATGTCAAAATACTTGGTGTAAGTGTATGTCTTTGTTACTTGGTGTCAGTGTATGTCTTTGTTACTTGGTGTCAGTGTATGTCTGTGTTACTTGGTGTAAGTGTATGTCTTTGTTACTGGGTGTCAGTGTATGTCTTTGTTACTTGGTGTAAGTGTATGTCAAAATACTTGGTGTAAGTGTGTGTCTGTGTTACTTGGTGTAAGTGTCTGTGTTTGTTACTTGGTGTCCGTGCGTGTCTGTGTTACTGAGTGTCAGTGTATGTCTTTGTTACTTGGTGTCAGTGTATGTCTTTGTTACTAGGTGTCAGTCTATGTCTTTGATACTTGGTGTAATTGTGTGTCAGTGTTACTGGGTATCAGTGCATGTCTGTGTTACTAGGGGTCAGTGTGTATCTGTGTTACTGGGGGTCAGTGTGTGTTTCTAACTGGGTTTCAGTGTGTGTCTGTGTTACTGGGTATCAGTGTATGTCTTTGGTACTTGGTGTAAGTGTATGTCTTTGTTAGTTGGTGTCAGTGTATGTGTTTGTGACTTGGTGTCATTGCATGTCTTTGTTACTGGGTGTCAGTGTTTGTCTTTGTTACTTGGTGTAATTGTCTGTCTTTGTTGCTTGGTGTAAGTGTATGTTTTTGTTACTTGTTGTCAGTGTATGTCTTTGTTACTTGATTTCTGTGTATGTCTGTGTTACTTGGTGTAAGTGTGTGTCTTTGTTACTTGGTGTAAGTGTATGTCTTTGTTACTTGGTGTCAGTGTATGTCTTTGTTACTTGGTGAAAGTGCGTGTCTTTGTTACTTCGTGTCAGGGTATGTCTTTGTTACTTGATGTAAGTGTGTGTCTTTGTTAATTGGTGTCACTGTGTGCCGGTGTTCCTGGGTGTCAGTGTCTGTCTTTGTTACTTGGTGTAATTGTATGTCTTTGTTACTTGGTGTCATTGTTTGTGTTTGTGACTTGGTGTCAGTGGATGTCTTTGTTACTGTGTGTCACTGTATGTCTTTGTTACATGGTGTAAGTGTATGTCAAAATACTTGGTGTAAGTGTATATCTGTGTTACTTGGTGTAAGTGTATGTCTTTGTTACTTGGTGTCAGTGTGTGTCTGTGTTACTGGGGGTCAGTGTGTGTTTCTAACTGGGTGTCAGTTTGTGTCCGTGTTACTGGGTATCAGTGTATGTCTTTGTTACTTGGTGTAAGTGTATGTCTTTGTTACTTGGTGTCGGTGTATGTGTTTGTGACTTGGTGTCAGTGTATGTCAAAATACTTGGTGTAAGTGTATGTCTTTGTTACTTGGTGTCAGTGTATGTCTTTGTTACTTGGTGTAAGTGTGTGTCTTTGTTACTTCGTGTCACGGTATGTCTTTGTTACTTGATGTAAGTGTGTGTCTTTGTTAATTGGTGTCAGTGTGTGCCGGTGTTCCTGGTTGTCAGTGTATGTCTTTGTTACTTGGTGTAATTGTATGTCTTTGTTAAATGGTGTCATTGTATGTGTTTGTGACTTGGTGTCAGTGGATGTCTTTGTTACTGGGTGTCACTGTATGTCTTTGTTACTTGGTGTAAGTGTATGTCAAAATACTTGGTGTAAGTGTATATCTGTGTTACTTGGTGTAAGTGAATGTCTTTGTTACTTGGTGTAGGTTTGTGTCTGTGTCACTGTGTATCAGTGTCTGTCTTTGTTACTTGGTGTCAGTGTATCTCTTTGATACTTGGTGTAATTGTGTGTCTGTGTTACTGGGTATCAGTGTATGTCTGTGTTACTGGGGGTCAGTGTGTGTCTGTGTTACTGTGGGTCAGTGTGTGTTTCTAACTGGGTGTCAGTGTATGTCTTTGTTACTTGGTGTAAGTGTGTGTCTGTGTTACTGGGTATCATTGTATGTCTGTGTTACTGGGGTTCAGTGTGTGTCTGTGTTGCTGGGGGTCAGTGTGTGTCTTTGTTACTTGGTGTAAGTGTATGTCTTTGTTACTTGGTGTCAGTGTATGTGTTTGCGACTTGGTGTCATTGTATGTCTTTGTTACTGGGTGTCAGTGTATGTCTTTGTTACTTGGTGTAAGTGTATGTCAAAATACTTGGTGTAAGTGTATGTCTTTGTTACTTGGTGTCAGTGTATGTCTTTGTTACTTGGTGTCAGTGTATGTCTGTGTTACTTGGTGTAAGTGTATGTCTTTGTTACTGGGTGTCAGTGTATGTCTTTGTTACTTGGTGTAAGTGTATGTCAAAATACTTGGTGTAAGTGTGTGTCTGTGTTACTTGGTGTAAGTGTCTGTGTTTGTTACTTGGTGTCCGTGCGTGTCTGTGTTACTGAGTGTCAGTGTATGTCTTTGTTACTTGGTGTCAGTGTATGTCTTTGTTACTAGGTGTCAGTCTATGTCTTTGATACTTGGTGTAATTGTGTGTCAGTGTTACTGGGTATCAGTGCATGTCTGTGTTACTAGGGGTCAGTGTGTATCTGTGTTACTGGGGGTCAGTGTGTGTTTCTAACTGGGTTTCAGTGTGTGTCTGTGTTACTGGGTATCAGTGTATGTCTTTGGTACTTGGTGTAAGTGTATGTCTTTGTTAGTTGGTGTCAGTGTATGTGTTTGTGACTTGGTGTCATTGCATGTCTTTGTTACTGGGTGTCAGTGTTTGTCTTTGTTACTTGGTGTAATTGTCTGTCTTTGTTGCTTGGTGTAAGTGTATGTTTTTGTTACTTGTTGTCAGTGTATGTCTTTGTTACTTGATTTCTGTGTATGTCTGTGTTACTTGGTGTAAGTGTGTGTCTTTGTTACTTGGTGTAAGTGTATGTCTTTGTTACTTGGTGTCAGTGTATGTCTTTGTTACTTGGTGAAAGTGCGTGTCTTTGTTACTTCGTGTCAGGGTATGTCTTTGTTACTTGATGTAAGTGTGTGTCTTTGTTAATTGGTGTCACTGTGTGCCGGTGTTCCTGGGTGTCAGTGTCTGTCTTTGTTACTTGGTGTAATTGTATGTCTTTGTTACTTGGTGTCATTGTTTGTGTTTGTGACTTGGTGTCAGTGGATGTCTTTGTTACTGTGTGTCACTGTATGTCTTTGTTACATGGTGTAAGTGTATGTCAAAATACTTGGTGTAAGTGTATATCTGTGTTACTTGGTGTAAGTGTATGTCTTTGTTACTTGGTGTCAGTGTGTGTCTGTGTTACTGGGGGTCAGTGTGTGTTTCTAACTGGGTGTCAGTTTGTGTCTGTGTTACTGGGTATCAGTGTATGTCTTTGTTACTTGGTGTAAGTGTATGTCTTTGTTACTTGGTGTCGGTGTATGTGTTTGTGACTTGGTGTCAGTGTATGTCAAAATACTTGGTGTAAGTGTATGTCTTTGTTACTTGGTGTCAGTGTATGTCTTTGTTACTTGGTGTAAGTGTGTGTCTTTGTTACTTCGTGTCACGGTATGTCTTTGTTACTTGATGTAAGTGTGTGTCTTTGTTAATTGGTGTCAGTGTGTGCCGGTGTTCCTGGGTGTCAGTGTATGTCTTTGTTACTTGGTGTAATTGTATGTCTTTGTTAAATGGTGTCATTGTATGTGTTTGTGACTTGGTGTCAGTGGATGTCTTTGTTACTGGGTGTCACTGTATGTCTTTGTTACTTGGTGTAAGTGTATGTCAAAATACTTGGTGTAAGTGTATATCTGTGTTACTTGGTGTAAGTGAATGTCTTTGTTACTTGGTGTAGGTTTGTGTCTGTGTCACTGGGTATCAGTGTCTGTCTTTGTTACTTGGTGTCAGTGTATCTCTTTGATACTTGGTGTAATTGTGTGTCTGTGTTACTGGGTATCAGTGTATGTCTGTGTTACTGGGGGTCAGTGTGTGTCTGTGTTACTGTGGGTCAGTGTGTGTTTCTAACTGGGTGTCAGTGTATGTCTTTGTTACTTGGTGTAAGTGTGTGTCTGTGTTACTGGGTATCATTGTATGTCTGTGTTACTGGGGTTCAGAGTGTGTCTGTGTTGCTGGGGGTCAGTGTGTGTCTTTGTTACTTGGTGTAAGTGTATGTCTTTGTTACTTGGTGTCATTGTATGTTTTTGCGACTTGGTGTCATTGTATGTCTTTGTTGCTGGGTGTCAGTGTATGTCTTTGTTACTTGGTGTAAGTGTATGTCAAAATAATTGGTGTAAGTGTATGTCTTTGTTACTTGGTGTCAGTGTATGTCTTTGTTACTTGGTGTCAGTGTATGTCTGTGTTACTTGGTGTAAGTGTATGTCTTTGTTACTGGGTGTCAGTGTATGTCTTTGTTACTTGGTGTAAGTGCATGTCAAAATATTTGGTGTAAGTGTGTGCCTGTGTTACTTGGTGTAAGTGTCTGTCTTTGTTACTTGGTGTCAGTGTATGTGTTTGTGACTTGGTGTCAGTGTATGTCAAAATACTTGGTGTAAGTGTATGTCTTTGTTACTTGGTGTCAGTGTATGTCTTTGTGACTTGTTGTAAGTGTGTGTCTTTGTTACTTCGTGTCAGGGTATGTCTTTGTTACTTGATGTAAGTGTGGGTCTTTGTTAATTGGCGTCAGTGTGTGCCGGGGTTCCTGGGTGTCAGTGTATGTCTTTGTTACTTGGTGTAATTGTATGTGTTTGTGACTTGGTGTCAGTGGATGTCTTTGTTACTGGGTGTCGCTGTATGTCTTTGTTACTTGGTGTAAGTGTATGTCAAAATACTTGGTGTAAGTGTATATCTGTGTTACTTCGTGTAAGTTATGTCTTTGTTACTTGGTGTAAGTGTGTGTCTGTGTCACTGGGTATCAGTGTCTGTCTTTGTTACTTGGTGTCAGTGCATCTCTTTGATACTTGGTGTAATTGTGTGTCAGTGTTCCTGGGTATCAGTGTATGTCTGTGTTCCTGGGGGTCAGTGTGTGTCTGTGTTTCTGGGGGTCAGTGTGTGTTTCTAACTGGGTGTCAGTTTGTGTCTGTGTTACTGGGTATCAGTGCATGTCTTTGTTACTTGGTGTAAGTGTTTGTCTTTGTTACTTGGTGTCATTGTATGTGTTTGTGACTTGGTGTCATTGTATGTCTTTGTTACTGGGTGTAAGTGTATGTCTTTGTTACTTGGTGTAATTGTCTGTCTTTGTTATTTGGTGTAAGTGCATGTCTTTAATACATGGTGTCAGTGTATGTCTTTGTTACTTGGTGTCAGTGTATGTCTGTGTTACTTGGTGTAAGTGTGTGTATTTGTTACTTGGTGTCCGTGTGTGTCTGTGTTACTGGGTGTCAGTGCCTGTCTTTGTTACTGGGTGTCAGTGTATGTCAAAATACTTGGTGTAAGTGTATGTCTTTGTTACTTGGTGTCAGTGTTTAGCGTTGTTACTTTTTGCAAGTGTATGTCTTTGTTACTTCGTGCCAGGGTATGTCTTTGTTACTTGGTGTAAGTGTGTGTCTTTGTTAATTGGTGTCAGTGTGTGCCGGTGTTCCTGGGTGTCAGTGTATGACTTTGTTACTTGGTGTAAGTGTATGTCTTTGTTACTTGGTGTCATTGTATGTGTTTTTTTTAGAATATTACAGCGCAGTACAGGCTCTTCGGCCCTCGATGTTGCGCCGATCATCTGACCTACACTATTCCATTTACATCCATATGTCTATCCAATGACCACTTAAATGCCCTTAAAGTTGGCGAGTCTACTACTGTTGCAGGCAGGGCGTTCCACGCCCCTACTACTCTCTGCGTAAAGAAACTACCTCTGACATCTGTCCTATATCTTTCACCCCTCAACTTAAAGCTATGTCCCCTCGTGTTTGCCATCCTCATCCGAGGAAAAAGACTCTCACTATCCACCCTATCAAACCCTCTGATTATCTTGTATGTCTCTATTAAGTCACCTCTCCTCCTCCTTCTCTCTAACGAAAACAACCCCAAGTCCCTCAGCCTTTCCTCGTAAGACATTCCTTCCATACCAGGCAACATCCTAGTAAATCTCCTCTGCACCCTTTCCAAAGCTTCGACATCCTTCCTATAATGCGGTGACCAGAACTGCACGCAATACTCCAGTGTGGCCTCACCAGAGTTTTGTACAGCTGCATCATGACCCCGTGGCTCTGAAACTCGATCCCCCTACTAATAAAGGCTAACACACCATATGCCTTCTTAACAGCCCTATTAACCTGGGTAGCAACTTTCAGGGATTTATGTACCTGGATACCAAGATCTTTCTGCTCATCTACACTACCAAGAGTCTTCCCATTAGCCCAGTACTCTGCATTGCTGTTACTCCTTCCAAAGTGAATCACCTCACACTTCTCCGCATTAAACTCCATTTGCCATCTCTCAGCCCAGCTCTGCAGCCTATCTATGTCCCTCTGTACCCTACAACACCCTTCGACACTATCCACAACTCCACCGACCTTCGTGTCATCCGCAAATTTACTAACCCACCCTTCTACACCCTCATCCAGGTCGTTTATAAAAATGACAAACAGCAGTGGCCCCAAAACAGAACCTTGCGGTACACCACTAGTAACTAAACTCCAGGATGAACATTTGCCATCAACCACCACCCTCTGTCTTCTTTCAGCTGGCCAATTTCTGATCCAAAGCTCTAAATCACCTTCAACCCCATACTTGCGTATTTTCTGCAATAGCCTACCGTGGGGAACCTTATCAAACGCCTTACTGAAATCCATATACACCACATCCACGGCTTTACCCTCATCCACCTGTTTGGTCACCTTCTCGAAAAACTCATTAAGGTTTGTGAGGCACGACCTACCTTTCACAAAACCGTGCTGACTATCGCAAATGAACTTATTCTTTTCAAGATGATTATAAATCCTGTCTCTTATAACCTTTTCCAACATTTTACCCACAACCGAAGTAAGGCTCACAGGTCTATAATTACCAGGGCTGTCTCTACTCCCCTTCTTGAACAAGGGGACAACATTTGCTATCCTCCAGTCCTCCGGCACTACTCCTGTCGACAATGACGACTTAAAGATCAACAACAACGGCTCTGCAATCTCCTCCCTGGCTTCCCAGAGAATCCTAGGATAAATTCCATCTGGCCCAGGGGACTTATCTATTTTCACTCTTTCCAAAATTGCTAACACCTCCTCCTTGTGAATCTCAATCCCATCTAGCCTAGTAGGCTGTATCTCAGTAATCTCCTCGGCAACATTTTCTTTCTCTACTGTAAATACTGACGAAAAATATTCATTTAACGCTTCCCCTATCTCCTCTGATTCCGCACACAACTTCCCACTACTATCCTTGATTGGCCCTGTTCTAACTCTTATCATTCGTTTATTCCTGATATACCTATAGAAAGCCTTAGGGTTTTCTTTGATCCTATCCGCCAATGACTTCTCGTGTCCTCTCCTTGCTCTTCTTAGCCCTCCCTTTAGATCCTTCCTGGCTAGCTTGTAACTCTCAAGCGCCCTAACTGAGCCTTCACGTCTCATCCTAACATAAGCCGCCCTCTTCCTCTTGACAAGCGCTTCAACTTCTTGAGTAAACCACGGCTCCCTCGCTCGACAACTTCCTCCCTGCCTGACAGGTACATACTTATCAAGGACACGCATTAGCTGCTCCTTGAATAAGCTCCACATTTCGTTTGTGCCCATCCCCTGCAGTTTCCTTCCCCATCCTACACATCCTAAATCTTGCCTAATCGCGTCATAATTTCCTTTCCCCCAGCTATAATTCTGGCCCTGCGGTATATACCTGTCCCTGCCCATCGCTAAGGTAAACCTAACCGAATTGTGATCACTATCGCCAAAGTGCTCACCTACATCTAAATCGAACACCTGGCCGGGTTCATTACCCAGTACCAAATCCAATCTGGCATCGCCCCTGGTTGGCCTGTCCACATACTGTGTCAGAAAACCCTCCTGCACACACTGGACGAAAACAGACCCATCTAAAGTACTCGAACTACAGTATTTCCAGTCAATATTTGGAAAGTTAAAGTCCCCCATAACCACTACCCTGTTACTCTCGCTCCTGTCGAGAATCATCTTCGCTATCCTTTCCTCTACATCTCTGGAACTATTCGGAGGTCTATAGAAAACTCCCAACAGGGTGACCTCTCCTCTCCTGTTTCTAACCTCGGCCCATACTACCTCAGTAGACGAGTCCTCAAACGTCCTTTCTGCCGCTGCAATACTTTCCTTGATTAACAATGCCACACCCCCCCCCCCTCTTTTACCCTCTTCTCTGTTCTTTCTGAAACATCTAAATCCCGGAACCTGCAACATCCATTCCTGCCCCTGCTCTACCCATGTCTCCGAAATGGCCACAACATCAGGATCCCAGGTACCAACCCATGCTGCAAGCTCACCCACCTTATTCTGGATGCTCCTGGCGTTGAAGTAGACACACTTTAAACCAAGTTCTTGCTTGCCAGTGCCCTCTTGCGTCCCTGTCACCTTATCCCCTACCTCACTACTCTCAACAGCCTGTACACTGGAACTACAATTTAGGTTCCCATTCCCCTGCTGATTTAGTTTAAACCCCCCCCCCCGCCCGAAGAGCACTAACAAATCTCCCTCCCAGGATATTGGTACCCCTCTGGTTCAGGTGAAGACCATCCTGTTTGTAGAGGTCCCACCTACCCCAGAAAGAGCCCCAATTATCCAGGAAACCAAAACCCTCCCTCCTACACCATCCCTGCAGCCACGTGTTCAACTCCTCTCTCTCCCTATTCCTCTCTTCGCTAGCACGTGGCACAGGCAACAACCCAGAGATAACAACTCTGGTTGTTCTCGCTCTAAGCTTCCACCCTAGCTCCCTGAATTTCTACCTTAAATCCCCATCTCTCTTCCTACCTATGTCGTTGGTGCCTATGTGGACCACGACTTGGGGGTGCTCCCCCTCCCCCTTAAGGATCCCAAAAACACGATCGGAGACATCACGTACCCTGGCACCTGGGAGGCAACACACCAACCGTGAGTCTCTCTCGTTCCCACAGAACCTCCTATCTGTTCCCCTAACTATGGAGTCCCCAATGACTAATGCTCTGCTCCTCTTCCCTTTTCCCTTCTGAGCAACAGGGACAGACTCTGTGCCAGAGACCTGCACCCCATTGCTTACCCCTGGTAAGTCGTCCCCCCCAACAGTATCCAAAACGGTATACCTGTTGTTGAGGGAAACGGCCACAGGGGATCCCTGCACTGCCTGCTGGTTCCCTTTCCTTCCCCTGACGGTAACCCATCTACCTACTTCTTTTACCTGAGGTGTGACTGCCTCCCTATAACTCCTGTCAATAATCCCCTCCGCATCCCGAATGATCCGAAGTTCATCCAGCTCCAGCTCCAGTTCCCTAACGCGGTCTGCGAGGAGCTGGGGTTGGGTGCACTTCCCGCAGATGCAGCAAGCAGGGACACTCTTGGCGACCCCTACCTCCCACATTCTGCAGGAGGAACATACAACTGCCTTTACCTCCATTTCCACTATTCTAGATTCCCAATAAATCGGCTGAAAAACCAAACGAAAAAAAAAGTCAAAACGTGTTCGCTTAGCAATCCGACGGACTGAACTTTTTAAATAAAAAGCTTACCTTATCAACACACTAGAGTCCTTTTTTTTGGTTAGAGGAGGAGGGTGGGTGGGAGACACTACACGTGTCGTGTCTCGGGTACTGCCACTGCCCAAATAAATAGTTTTCCCCTACCCAGCAGTCCCCGGTCCTCCGAAACAAAAAAGGGATTAACTTGTAACTTACTGAAATTGACCGCTCAGCTGAAAGTCCGCTCCGCACCCCGTTCTATCAAGGCTGCTCCTCGCAAAAGACAAAGATTTTAAAACTGCCCAAATAAATAGTTTTCCCCTACCCAGCAGTCCCCGGTCCTCCGAAACAAAAAAGGGATTAACTTGTAACTTACTGAAATTGACCGCTCAGCTGAAAGTCCGCTCCGCACCCCGTTCTATCAAGGGTGCTCCTCGCAAAAGACAAAGATTTTAAAACTGCCCAAATAAATAGTTTTCCCCTACCCAGCAGTCCCCGGTCCTCCGAAACAAAAAAGGGATTAACTTGTAACTTACTGAAATTGACCGCTCAGCTGAAAGTCCGCTCCGCACCCCGTTCTATCAAGGCTGCTCCTCGCAAAAGACAAAGATTTTAAAACTGCCCAAATAAATAGTTTTCCCCTACCCAGCAGTATCCGGTCCTCCGAAACAAAAAAGGGATTAACTTGTAACTTACTGAAATTGACCGCTCAGCTGAAAGTCCGCTCCGCACCCCGTTCTATCAAGGCTGCTCCTCGCAAAAGACAAACATTTTAAAACTGCCCAAATAAATAGTTTTCCCCTACCCAGCAGTCCCCGGTCCTCCGAAACAAAAAAGGGATTAACTTGTAACTTACTGAAATTGACCGCTCAGCTGAAAGTCCGCTCCGCACCCTGTTCTATCAAGGCTGCTCCTCGCAAAAGACAAAGATTTTAAAACTGCCCAAATAAATAGTTTTCCCCTACCCAGCAGTCCCCGGTCCTCCGAAACAAAAAAGGGATTAACTTGTAACTTACTGAAATTGACCGCTCAGCTGAAAGTCCGCTCCGCACCCCGTTCTATCAAGGCTGCTCCTCGCAAAAGACAAAGATTTTAAAACTGCCCAAATAAATAGTTTTCCCCTACCCAGCAGTCCCCGGTCCTCCGAAACAAAAAAGGGATTAACTTGTAACTTACTGAAATTGACCGCTCAGCTGAAAGTCCGCTCCGCACCCCGTTCTATCAAGGCTGCTCCTCACAAAAGACAAAGATTTTAAAACTGCCCAAATAAATAGTTTTCCCCTACCCAGCAGTCCCCGGTCCTCCGAAACAAAAAAGGGATTAACTTGTAACTTACTGAAATTGACCGCTCAGCTGAAAGTCCGCTCCGCACCCCGTTCTATCAAGGCTGCTCCTCGCAAAAGACAAAGATTTTAAAACTGCCCAAATAAATAGTTTTCCCCTACCCAGCAGTCCGCGGTCCTCCGAAACAAAAAAGGGATTAACTTGTAACTTACTGAAATTGACCGCTCAGCTGAAAGTCCGCTCCGCACCCCGTTCTATCAAGGCTGCTCCTCGCAAAAGACCTAAGTTTGTGACTTAGTGTCAGTGGATGTCTTTCTTACTGGGTGTCACTGTATGTCTTTGTTACTTGGTGTAAGTGTATGTCAAAATACTTGGTGTAAGTGTATGTCTGTGTTACTTGGTGTAAGTGTATGTCTTTGTTACTTGGTGTCAGTGTATGTCTTTGATACTTGGTGTAATTGTGTGTCTTTGTTACTGGGTATCAATGTATGTCTGTGTTACTGGGGGTCAGTGTGTGTCTGTGTTACTGGGGGTCAGTGTGTGTTTCTAACTGGGTGTCAGTGTATGTCTTTGTTACTTGGTGTAAGTGTGTGTCTGTGTTACTGGGTATCAGTGTCTGTCTTTGTTACTTGGTGTCAGTGTATGTCTTTGTTACTTGGTGTAAGTGTGTAATTGTGTTACTGGGTATCAGTGTATGTCTGTGTTACTGGGGTTCAGTGTGTGTCTGTGTTACTGGGGGTCTGTGTGTGTCTTTGTTACTTGGTGTAAGTGTATGTCTTTGTTACTTATTGTCAGTGTATGTGTTTGTGACTTGGTGTCATTGTATGTCTTTGTTACTGGGTGTCAGTGTATGTCTTTGTTACTTGGTGTAAGTGTATGTCAAAATACTTGGTGTAAGTGTATGTCTTTGTTACTTGGTGTAATTGTCTGTTTTTGTTACTTGGCGTAAGTGTATGTCTTTGTCACTTGGTGTCAGTGCATGTCTTTGTTACTTGGTGTCAGTGTATGTCTGTGTTACTTGGTGTAAGTGTATGTCATTGTTACTGGGTGTCAGTGTGTGTCTGTGTTACTGGGTGTCGGTGTATGTCTTTGTTACTTGGTGTCAGTGTATGTCTTTGTTACTTGGTGAAAGTGCGTGTCTTTGTTACTTCGTGGCAGCGTATGTCTTTGTTACTTGGTGTAAGTGTGTGTCTTTGTTAATTGGTGTCAGTGTGTGCCGGTGTTCCTGGGTGTCAGTGTATGTCTTTGTTACTTGGTGTAATTGTATGTATTTGTTACTTGGTGTCATTGTATGTGTTTGTGACTTGGTGTCTGTGGATGTCTTTGTTACTGGGTGTCACTGTATGTCTTTGTTACTTGGTGTAAGTGTATGTCAAAATACTTGGTGTCAGTGTATATCTGTGTTACTTGGTGGAAGTGTATGTCTTTGTTACTTGGTGTAAGTGGGTGTCTTTGTTACTTGGTGTCAGTGTATATCTGTGTTACTTGGTGGAAGTGTATGTCTTTGTTACTTGGTGTTAGTGTGTGTCTTTGTTACTTGGTGTCAGTGTATGTCTGTGTTACTTGGTGTAAGTGTGTGTCTTTGTTACTTGGTGTAAGTGTATGTCTTTGTTACTTTGTGTAAGGGTGTGTCTGTGCTACTGGGTATCAGTGTCTGTATTTGCTACTTGGTGTCAGTGTACAACTTTGATACTTGGTGTAATTGTGTGTCTGTGTTACTGGGTATCAGTGCATGTCTGTGTTACTGGGGGTCAGTGTGTGTCTGTGTTACTGGGGGTCAGTGTGTGTTTCTAACTGGGTGTCAGTTTGTGTCTGTGTTACTGGGTATCAGTGTATGTCTTTGTTACTTGGTGTAAGTGTCTGTCTTTGTTACTTGGTGTCAGTGTATGTGTTTGCGAATTGTTGTCATTGTATGTCTTTGTTACTGGGTGTCAGTGTTTGTCTTTGTTACTTGGTGTAATTGTCTGTCTTTGTTACTTGGTGTAATTGTATGTTTCTGTTACTTGGTGTCAGTGTATGTCTTTGTTACTTGGTGTCAGTGTATGTCTGTGTTACTTGGTTTAAGTGTGTGTCTTTGTTACTTGGTGTAAGTGTATGTCTTTGCTACTTGGTGTAAGTGTATGTCTTTGTTACTTGGTGAAAGTGCGTGTCTTTGTTACTTCGTGTCAGGGTATGTCTTTGTTACTTGATGTAAGTGTGTGTCTTTGTTAATTGGTGTCAGTGTGTTCCGATGTTCCTGGGAGTCAGTGTATGTCTTTGTTACTTGGTGTAATTGTATGTCTTTGTTACTTGGTGTCATTGTATGTGTTTGTGACTTGATGTCAGTGGATGTCTTTGTTACTGGGTGTCACTGGATGTCTTTGTTACTTGGTGTCAGTGTATGTCAAAATACTTGGTGTAAGTGTATATCTGTGTTACTTGGTGTTAGTGTATGTCTTTGTTACTTGGTGTCAGTGTATGTGTTTGCGACTTGGAGTCATTGTATGTCTTTGTTACTGGGTGTCAGTGTTTGTCTTTGTTACTTGGTGTAATTGTCAGTCTTTGTTACTTGGTGTAAGTGTATGTTTTTGTTACTTGGTGTCAATGTATGTCTTTGTTACTTGGTGTCAGTGTATGTCTGTGTTACTTGGTGTAAGTGTGTGTCTTTGTTACTTGGTGTAAGTGTATGTCTTTTTTACTTGGTGTCAGTGTATGTCTTTGTCACTTGGTGAAAGTGCGTGTCTTTGTTACTTCGTGTCAGGGTATGTCTTTGCTACTTGATGTAAGTGTGTGTCTTTGTTAATTGGTGTCAGTGTGTGCCGGTGTTCCTGGGTGTCAGTGTATGTCTTTGTTACTTGGTGTAATTGTATGTCTTTGTTACTTGGTGTCGTTGTATGTGTTTGTGACTTGGTGTCAGTGGATGTCTTTGTTACTGGGTGTCACTGTCTGTCTTTGTTACTTGGTGTAAGTGTATGTCAAAATACTTGGTGTAAGTGTATATCTGTGTTACTTGGTGTAAGTGTATGTCTTTGTTACTTGGTGTAAGGGTGTGTCTGTGCTACTGGGTATCAGTGTCTGTCTTTGTTACTTGGTGTCATCGTATGTCTTTGATACTTGGTGTAATTGTGTGTCTGTGTTACTGGGTATCAGTGTATGTCTGTGTTACTGGGGGTCAGTGTGTGTCTGTGTTGCTGGGAGTCAGTGTGTGTTTCTAACTGGGAGTCAGTTTGTGTCTGTGTTACTGGGTTTCAGTGTATGTCTTTGTTACTTGGTGTAAGTGTATGTCTTTGTTACTTGGTGTCAGTGTATGTGTTTGTGACTTGGTGTCAGTGTATGTCAAAATACTTGGTGTAAGTGTATGTCTTTGTTACTTGGTGTCAGTGTATTTCTTTGTTACTTGTTGTAAGTGTGTGTCTTTGTTACTTCGTGTCAGGGTATGTCTTTGTTACTTGATGTAAGTGTGTGTCTTTGTTAATTGGTGTCAGTGTTTGCCTTTGTTACTTGGTGTAATTGTCTGTCTTTGTTACTTGGTGTAAGTGTATGTCTTTGTTACTTGGTGTCAGTGTATGTCTTTGTTACTTGGTGTCAGTGTATGTCTGTGTTACTTGATGTAAGTGTGTGTCTTTGTTACTTGGTGTAAGTGTCTGTCTTCGTTACTTGGTGTCAGTGTATGTCTTTGTTACTTGCTGTCAGTGTGTGTCTGTGTTACTGGGTATCACTGTATGTCTTTGTGACTTGGTATCAGTGTATGTCTTATTACAGGGTGTCAGTGTGTGTCTGTGCTACAGGGTATCAGTGTATGTCTTTGTGACTTGGTATCAGTGTATGTCTTTGTTACTGGGTGTCAGTGTGTGTCTGTGTTCCTGGGTATCAGTGTATGTCTTTGTGACTTGGTGTCAGTGTATGTCTTTGTTACTGGGTGTCAGTGTGTGTCTGTGTTCCTGGGTATCAGTGTATGTCTTTGTGACTTGGTGTCAGTGTATGTCTTTGTTACTGGGTGTCAGTGTGTGTCTTTGTGACTTGGTGTCAGTGTATGTCTGTGTTACTGTTTATTAGTGTTTCTCTGTGTTACTGGGTGTCAGTGTGTGTTTGTTTGTGTTACTGGGTGTCAGTTTATGTCTTTGTAACTTGGTGTAACTGTGTGTCTGTCTTACTGGTTACCAGTGTCTGTCTTTGTTACTTGCTGTAAGTGTGTGTCTTTGTTACTTGGTGTAATTGTATGTCTTTGTTACTTGGTGTCAGTGTATGTCTGTGTTACTTGGTGTAAGTGCATGTCTTTGTTACTTGGTGTAAGTGTGTGTCTGTGTTACTTGGTGTAAGTTTGTGTCTGTGTTCCTGGGTATCAGTGTATGTCTTTGTTACTTGGTGTCAGTGTATGTATGTGTTAGTTGGTGTAAGTGTGTGTCTGCGTTACTGGGTATCAGTGTATGTCTTTGTTCCATGGTGTCAGTGTCTGACTGTGTTACATGGTGTAAGCGTGTGTCTGTGTCACTGGGTGTCAGTGTGTGTCTATGTTACTTGGTGCAAGTGTGTGTCTTTGTTACTTGGTGTCCGTGTGTGTCTGTGTTACTGGGAGTCAGTGCATGTCTTTGTTACTTGGTGTCAATGTATATCTGTGTTACTTAGTGTAAGTGTGTGTCTTTGTTACCTGGTGTAATTGTATGTCTTTGTTACTTGGGTCAGTGTATGTCTGTGTTATTTGGTGTAAGTGTATGTCTTTGTTACTTGGTGTAAGTGTGTGTCTGTGTTACTTGGTGTAAGTGTATGTCTGCGTTCCTGGGTTTCAGTGAATGTCTTTGTTACTTGGTGTCAGTGTATGTCTGTGTTACTTGGTGTAAGCATGTGTCTGTGTTTCTGGGTATCAGTGTATGTCTTTGTTACTTGGTGTCAGTGCATGTCTGTGTTGCTTGGTGTAAGTGTGTGTCTGTGTTACTGGGTGTCAGTGTGTGTCTGTGTTACTTGGTGTAATTGTGTGTCTTTGTTACTTGGAGTCCGTGTGTGTCTGTGTTACTGGTTGTCAGTGTATTTCTTTGGTCCTGGGTGTCAGTGTATGTCTTTGCTACTTGGTGTAAGTGTGTGTCTGTGTCACTGGGTATCAGTGTCTGTCTTTGTTACTTGGTGTAAGTGTGTGTCTGTGTTACGGGGTATCAGTGTATGTCTTTGTTACTTGGTGTCAGTGTATGTCTGTGTTACTTGGTGTAAGTGTGTGTCTGTGTTACTGTGTATCAGCGTATGTCTTTGTGACTTGGTGTCAGTGTATGTCTTTGTTACTGAGTGTCAATGTGTGTCTTTGTGACTTGGTGTCAGTGAATGTCTTTGTTACTTGGTGTAAGTGTGTGTCTGTGTTACTGGGTATCTGTGTATGTCTTTGTTACATGGTGTCAGTGTATGTCTTGGTTACTTGGTGTAAGTGTATGTCTTTGTAACCTGGTGTCAGTGTCTGTCTTTGTTACTTGGTGTCAGTGCATGTCTGTGTTACTTGGTGTCAGTGTGTGTCTTTGTCACTTGGTGTAAGTGGATGTCTTTGTTACTTGTTGTCTGTGTATGTCTTTGTTACTTGGTGTCAGTGTGTGTCTGTGTTACTGGGTATCAGTGTATGTCTTTGTGACTTGGTATCACTGTATGTCTTTGTTACTGGGTGTCATTGTGTGTGTCTGTGTTACTGGGTATCAGAGTACGTCTTTGTGACTTGGTATCAGTGTATGTCTTTGTTACTGGGTGTCAGTGTGTGTCTGTGTTACTGGGTATCAGTGTATGTCTTGGTGACTTGGTATCAGTGTATGTCTTTGTTACTGGGTGTCAGTGTGTGTCTTTGTGACTTGGTGTCAGTGTATGTCTCTGTTATTTGGTGTAAGTGTGTGTCTGTGTTACTGGGTATCAGTGTATGTCTTTGTTACATGGTGTCAGTGTATGTCAAAATACTTTGTGTAAGTGTATGTCTTTGTTACTTGGTGTAATTGACTGTCTTTGTTACTTGGTGTAAGTGTATGTCTTTGTTACTTGGTGTCAGTGTATGTCTTTGTTACTTGGTGTCAGTGTATGTCTGTGTTACCTGGTGTAAGTGTGTGTCTTTGTTACTTGGTGTCAGTGTATGTCTTTGTTACTTGGTGTCATTGTGTGTCTGTGTTACTGGGTATCAGTGTATGTCTTTGTGACTTGGTATCAGTGTATGTCTTTGTTACTGGGTGTCATTGTGTGTCTGTGTTACTGGGTATCAGTGTATGTCTTTGTGACTTGCTATCAGTGTATGTCATTGTTACTGGGTGTCAGTGTGTGTCTGTGTTACTGGGTATCAGTGTATGTCTTTGTGACTTGGTGTCAGTGTTTGTCTGTGTTACTGTTTATTAGTGTTTCTCTGTGTTACTGGGTGTCAGTGTGTGTTTGTTTGTGTTACTGTGTGTCAGTGTATATCTTTGTTACTTGGTGTAACTGTGTGTCTGTGTTACTGGGTATCAGTGTCTGTCTTTGTTACTTGGTGTAAGTGTGTGTCTTTGTTACTTGGTGTAATTGTATGTCTTTGTTACTTGGTGTCAGTGTATGTCTGTGTTACTTGGTGTAAGTGTATGTCTTTGTTACTTGGTGTCAGTGAATGTCTGTGTTAGTTGGTGTAAGTGCATGTCTGTGTTACTGGGTATCAGTATATGTCTTTGTTACTTGGTGTCAGTGTATGACAGTGTTACTTGGTGTAAGTGTGTGTCTGTTTTACTGGGTGTCAGTGTGTGTCTATGTTACTTGGTGTAAGTGTGTGTCTTTGTTACTTGGTGTCCGTGTATGTCCTTGTTACTTGGTGTAAGTGTGTGTCTGTGTTACTGGGTGTCAGTGTGTGCCTGTGTTACTTGGTGTAAGTGTATGTCTTTGTTACTTGGTGTAAGTGTGTGTCTGTTTTACTTGGTGTAAGCGTGTGTCTGTGTTTCTGGGTATCAGTGTATGTCTTTGTTACTTGGTGTCTGTGTATGTCTGTGTTGCTTGGTGTAAGTGTGTGTCTGTGTTACTGGGTGTCAGTGTGTGTCTGTGTTACTTGGTGTAATTGTGTGTCTTTGTTACTTGGAGTCCGTGTGTGTCTGTGTTACTGGTTGTCAGTGTATGTCTTTGTTCCTGGGTGTCAGTGTATGTATTTGTTACTTGGTGTAAGTGTGTGTCTGTGTCACTGGGTATCAGTGTCAGTCTTTGTTACTTGGTGTAAGAGTGTGTCTGTGTTACTGGGTATCAGTGTATGTCTTTGTTACTTGGTGTCAGTGTATGTCTGTGTTACTTGGTGTAAGTGTGTGTCTGTGTTACTGGGTATCAGTGTATGTCTTTGTTACATGGTGCCAGTGTATGTCAAAATACTTGGTTTCAGTGTATGTCTTTGTTACTTGGTGTAATTGTCTGTCTTGGTTACTTGGTGTAAGTGTATGTCTTTGTAACTTGGTGTCAGTGTATTTCTTTGTTACTTGGTGTCAGTGTATGTCTGTGTTAATTGGTGTCAGTGTGTGTCTTTGTCACTTGGTGTAAGTGGATGTCTTTGTTACTTGTTGTCTGTGTATGTCTTTGTTACTTGGTGTCAGTGTGTGTCTGTGTTACTGGGTATCAGTGTATGTCTTTGTGACTTGGTATCAGTGTATGTCTTTGTTACTGGGTGTCAGTGTGTGTCTGTGTTACTGGGTATCAGTGTATGTCTTTGTGACTTGGTATCAGTGTATGTCTTTGTTACTGGGTGTCAGTGTGCGTCTGTGTTACTGGGTATCAGTGTATGTCTTGGTGACTTGGTCTCAGTGTATGTCTTTGTTACTGGGCGTCAGTGTGTGTCTTTGTGACTAGGTGTCAGTGTATGTCTCTGTTGTTTGGTGTAAGTGTGTGTCTGTGTTACTGGGTATCAGTGTATGTCTTTGTTACATGGTGTCAGTGTATGTCAAAATACTTTGTGCAAGTGTATGTCTTTGTTACTTGGTGTAATTGTCTGTCTTTGTTACTTGGTGTAAGTGTATGTCTTTGTTACTTGGTGTCAGTGTATGTCTGTGTTACTTGTTGTAAGTGTGTGTCTTTGTTACTTGGTGTCAGTGTATTTCTTTGTTACTTGGTGTCATTGTGTGTCTGTGTTACTGGGTATCAGTGTATGTCTTTGTGACTTGGTATCAGTGTATGTCTTTGTTACTGGGTGTCAGTGTGTGTCTGTGTTACTGGGTATCAGTGTATGTCTTTGTGACTTGGTATCAGTGTATGTCTTTGTTACTGGGTGTCAGTGTGTGTCTGTGTTACTGGGTATCAGTGTATGTCTTTGTGTCTTGGTATCAGTGTATGTCTTTGTTACTGGGTGTCAGTGTGTGTCTGTGTTACTTGGTATCAGTGTATGTCTTTGTGACTTGGTGACAGTGTCTGTCTGTGTTACTGTTTATTAGTGTTTCTCTGTGTTATTGGGTGTCAGTGTGTGTTTGTTTGTGTTACTGGGTGTCAGTGTATGTCTTTGTTACTTGGTGCAACTGTGTGTCTGTGTTACTGGGTATCAGTGTCTGTCTTTGTTACTTGGTGTAAGTGTGTGTCTTTGTTAATTGGTGTAATTGTATGTCTTTGTTACTTGGTGTCAGTGTATGTCTGTGTTACTTGGTGTAAGTGTATGTCTTTGTTACTTGGTGTCAGTGCATGTCTGTGTTAGTTGGTGTAAGTGCATGGCTGCGTTACTGGTATCAGTGTATGTCTTTGTTACTTGGTGTCAGTGTATGACTGTGTTACTTGGTGTAAGTGTGTGTCTGTTTTACTGGGTGTCAGTGTGTGTCTATGTTACTTGGAGTAAGTGTGTGTCTTTGTTACTTGGTGTCCGTGTATGTCTGTGTTACTTGGTGTAAGTGTGTGTCTGTGTTACTGGGTGTCTGTGTGTGCCTTTGTTACTGGGTGTCAGTGTGTGTCTGTGTTACTTGGTGTAAGTGTGTATCTTTGTTACTTGTTGTCCCTGTGTGTCTGTGTTACTGGGTGTCAGTGCATGTCTTTGTTACATGGTGTTAGTGTATATCTGTGTTACTTGGTGCAAGCGTGTGTCTTTGTTTACTTGGTGTAATTGTATGTCTTTGTTACTTGGTGTCAGTGTTTTACTGTGTTACTTGGTGTAAGTGTATGTCTTTGTTACTTGGTGTAAGTGTGTGCCTGTTTTACTTGGTGTAAGTGTGTGTCCATGTTCCTGGGTATCAGTGTATGTCTTTGTTACTTGGTGTCAGTGCATGTCTGTGTTACTTGGTGTAAGTGTGTGTCTGTGTTTCTGGGTATCAGTGTGTGTCTGTGTTACTTGGTGTAAGTCTGTGTCTTTGTTACTTGATGTCCGTGTGTGTCTGTGTCACTGGGTGTCAGTGTATGTCTTTGTTACTGGGTGTCAGTGTATGTCTTTGTTACTTGGTGTAAGTGTGTGTCTGTGTTACTGGGTGTACGTGTATGTCTTTGTTACTTGGTGTAAGTGTGTGTCTTTGTTACTGGGTATCAGTGTCTGTCTTTGTAATTTGGTGTAAGTGTATGTCTTTGTTACTTGGTGTCAGTGTATGTCTTTGTTACTTTGTGTCAGTGTATGTCTGTGTTACTTGGTGTAAGTGTGTGTCTTTGTTACTTGGTGTAAGTGTATGTCTTTGTTACTTGGTGTCAGTGTATGTCTTTGTTACTTGGTGTAAGTGTGTGTCTGTGTTACTTGGTGTAAGTGTATGTCTGTGTTCCTGGGTATCAGTGAATGTCTTTGTTACTTGGTGTCAGTGTATGTCTTTGTTACTGGGTGTCAGTGTGTGTCTGTGTTACTGGGTATCAGTGTATGTCTTTGTGACTTGGTGTCAGTGTTTGTCTGCGTTACTGTTTATTAGTGTTTCTCTGTGTTACTGGGTGTCAGTGTGTGTTTGTTTGTGTTACTGGGTGTCAGTGTATGTCTTTGTTACTTGGTGTAACTGTGTGTCTGTGTTACTGGGTATCAGTGTCTGTCTTTGTTACTTGGTGTAAGTGTGTGTCTTTGTTACTTTGTGTAATTGTATGTCTTTGTTACTTGGTGTCAGTGTATGTCTGTGTTACTTGGTGTAAGTGTATGTCTTTGTAACTTGGTGTCAGTGAATGTCTGTGTTAGTTGGTGTAAGTGCATGTCTGTGTTACTGGGTATCAGTGTATGTCTTTGTTACTTGGTGTCAGTGTATGACAGTGTTACTTGGTGTAAGTGTGTGTCTGTTTTACTGGGTGTCAGTGTGTGTCTATGTTACTTGGTGTAAGTGTGTGTCTTTGTTACTTGGTGTCCGTGTATGTCTGTGTTACTTGGTGTAAGTGTGTGTCTGTGTTACTGGGTGTCAGTGTGTGCCTGTGTTACTTGGTGTAAGTGTATGTCTTTGTTACTTGGTGTAAGTGTGTGTCTGTGTTACTTGGTGTAAGTGTATGTCTGTGTTCCTGGGTATCAGTGAATGTCTTTGTTACTTGGTGTCAGTGTATGTCTGTGTTACTTGGTGTAAGCGTGTGTCTGTGTTTCTGGGTATCACTGTATGTCTTTGTTACTTGGTGTCAGTGTATGTCTGTGCTGCTTGGAGTAAGTGTGTGTCTGTGTTACTGGGTGTCAGTGTGTGTCTGTGTTACTTGGTGTAATTGTGTGTCTTTGTTACTTGGAGTCCGTGTGTGTCTGTGTTACTGGTTGTCAGTGTATGTCTTTGTTCCTGGGTGTCAGTGTATGTCTTTGTTACTTGGCGTAAGTGTGTGTCTGTGTCACTGGGTATCAGTGTCTGTCTTTGTTACTTGGTGTAAGAGTGTGTCTGTGTTACTGCGTATCATTGTATGTCTTTGTTACTTGGTGTCAGTGTATGTCTGTGTTACTTGGTGTAAGTGTGTGTCTGTGTTACTGGGTATCAGTGTATGTCTTCGTGACTTCGTATCAGTGTATGTCTTTGTTACTGGGTGGCAGTGTGTGTCTTTGTGACTTGGTGTCAGTGTATGTCTTTGTTACTTGGTGTAAGTGTGTGTCTGTGTTACTGGGTATCAGTATATGTCTTTGTAACATGTTGTCAGTGTATGTCAAAATACTTGGTGTAAGTGTATGTCTTTGTAACTTGGTGTCAGTGCATGTCTTTGTTACTTGGTGTCAGTGTATGTCTGTGTTACTTGGTGTCAGTGTGTGTCTTTGTCACTTGGTGTAAGTGGATGTCTTTGTTACTTCTTGTCTGTGTATGTCTTTGTTACTTGGTGTCAGTGTGTGTCTGTGTTACTGGGTATCAGTGTATGTCTTTGTGACTTGGTATCAGTGTATGTCTTTGTTACTGGGTGTCAGTGTGTGTCTGTGTTACTGGGTATCAGTGTATGTCTTTGTGACTTGGTATCAGTGTATGTCTTTGTTACTGGGTGTCAGTGTGCGTCTGTGTTACTGGGTATCAGTGTATGTCTTGGTGACTTGGTATCAGTGTATGTCTTTGTTACTGGGCGTCAGTGTGTGTCTTTGTGACTAGGTGTCAGTGTATGTCTCTGTTGTTTGGTGTAAGTGTGTGTCTGTGTTACTGGGTATCAGTGTATGTCTTTGTTACATGGTGTCAGTGTATGTCAAAATTCTTTGTGCAAGTGTATGTCTTTGTTACTTGGTGTAATTGTCTGCCTTTGTTACTTGGTGTAAGTGTATGTCTTTGTTACTTGGTGTCAGTGTATGTCTTTGTTACTTGGTGTCAGTGTATGTCTGTGTTACTTGGTGTAAGTGTGTGTCTTTGTTACTTGGTGTCAGTGTATTTCTTTGTTACTTGGTGTCATTGTGTGTCTGTGTTACTGGGTATCAGTGTATGTCTTTGTGACTTGGTATCAGTGTATGTCTTTGTTACTGGGTGTCAGTGTGTGTCTGTGTTACTGGGTATCAGTGTATGTCTTTGTGACTTGGTATCAGTGTATGTCTTTGTTACTGGGTGTCATTGTGTGTCTGTGTTACTGGGTATCAGTGTATGTCTTTGTGACTTGGTATCAGTGTATGTCTTTGTTACTGGGTGTCAGTGTGTGTCTGTGTTACTGGGTATCAGTGTATGTCTTTGTGACTTGGTGACAGTGTCTGTCTGTGTTACAGTTTATTAGTGTTTCTCTGTGTTATTGGGTGTCAGTGTGTGTTTGTTTGTGTTACTGGGTGTCAGTGTATGTCTTTGTTACTTGGTGTAACTGTGTGTCTGTGTTACTGGGTATCAGTGTCTGTCTTTGTTACTTGGTGTAACTGTGTGTCTTTGTTACTTGGTGTAATTGTATGTCTTTGTTACTTGGAGTCAGTGTATGTCTGTGTTACTTGGTGTAAGTGTATGTCTTTGTTACTTGGTGTCTGTGCATGTCTGTGTTAGTTGGTGTAAGTGCATGTCTGCGTTACTGGTATCAGTGTATGTCTTTGTTACTTGGTGTCAGTGTATGACTGTGTTACTTGGTGTAAGTGTGTGTCTGTTTTACTGGGTGTCAGTGTGTGTCTATGTTACTTGGTGTAAGTGTGTGTCTTTGTTACTTGGTGTCCGTGTATGTCTGTGTTACTTGGTGTAAGTGTGTGTCTGTGTTACTGGGTGTCAGTGTGTGCCTGTGTTACTGGGTATCAGTGTATTTCTTTGTTACTTGGTGTCAGTGTATGTCTGTGTTACTTGGTGTAAGTGTGTGTCTGTGTTACTGGGTGTCAGTGTGTGTCTGTGTTACTTGGTGTAAGTGTGTATCTTTGTTACTTGTTGTCCGTGTGTGTCTGTGTTACTGGGTGTCAGTGCATGTCTTTGTTACATGGTGTCAGTGTATATCTGTATTACTTGGTGTAAGCGTGTGTCTTTGTTACTTGGTGTAATTGTATGTCTTTGTTACTTGGTGTCAGTGTTTGACTGTGTTACTTGGTGTAAGTGTATGTCTTTGTAACTTGGTGTAAGTGTGTGTCTGTATTACTTGGTGTAAGTGTGTGTCCATGTTCCTGGGTATCAGTGTATGTCTTTGTTACTTGGTGTCAGTGAATGTCTGTGTTACTTGGTGTAAGTGTGTGTCTGTGTTTCTGGGTATCAGTGTGTGTCTGTGTTACTTGGTGTAAGTCTGTGTCTTTGTTACTTGGTGTCCGTGTGTGTCTGTGTCACTGGGTGTCAGGGTATGTCTTTGTTACTGGGTGTCAGTGTATGTCTTTGTTACTTGGTGTAAGTGTGTGTCTGTGTTACTGGGTGTACGTGTATGTCTTTGTTACTTGGTGTAAGTGTGTGTCTTTGTTACTGGGTATCAGTGTCTGTCTTTGTTATTTGGTGTAAGTGTATGTCTTTGTTACTTGGTGTCAGTGCATGTCTTTGTTACTTTGTGTCAGTGTATGTCTGTGTTACTTGGTGTAAGTGTGTGTCTTTGTTACTTGGTGTAAGTGTATGTCTTTGTTACTTGGTGTCAGTGTATGTCTTTGTGACTTTGTGTCACTGTATGTCTTTGTTACTGGGTGTCAGTGTGTGTCTTTGTGACTTGGTGTTAGTGTATGTCTGTGTTACTGTTTATTAGTGTTTCTCTGTGTTACTGGGTGTCAGTGTGTGTTTGTTTGTGTTACTGGGTGTCAGTGTATGTCTTTGTTACTTGGTGTAACTGTGTTTCTGTATTACTTGGTATCAGTGTCTGTCTTTGTTACTTGGTGTAAGTGTCTGTCTTTGTTATTTGGTGTAAGTGTATGTCTTTGTTAATTGGTGTCAGTGTATGTCTTTGTTACTTTGTGTCAGTGTATGTCTGTGTTACTTGGTGTAAGTGTGTGTCTTTGTTACTTGGTGTAAGTGTATGTCTTTGTTACTTGGTGTCAGTGTATGTCTTTGTTACTTGGTGTCATTGTGTGTCTGTGTTACTGGGTATCAGTGTATGTCTTTGTGACTTGGTATCAGGGTATGTCTTTATTACTGGGTGTCAGTGTGTGTCTGTGTTACTGGGTATCAGTGTATGTCTTTGTGACTTGGTATCAGTGTATGTCTGTGTTACTGGGTATCAGTGTATGTCTTTGTGACTTGGTATCAGTGTATGTCTTTGTGACTTTGTGTCACTGTATGTCTTTGTTACTGGGTGTCAGTGTGTGTCTTTGTGACTTGGTGTCAGTGTATGTCTGTGTTACTGTTTATTAGTGTTTCTCTGTGTTACTGGGTGTCAGTGTGTGTTTGTTTGTGTTACTGGGTGTCAGTGTATGTCTTTGTTACTTGGTGTAACTGTGTTTCTGTATTACTGGGTATCAGTGTCTGTCTTTGTTACTTGGTGTAAGTGTGTGTCTTTGTTATTTGGTGTAATTGTATGGCTTTGTTACTGGGTATCAGTGTATGTCTTTGTGACTTGGTATCAGTGTATGACTTTGTTACTGGGTGTCAGTGTGTGTCTGTGTTACTGGTTATCAGTGTATGTCTTTGTGACTTGGTATCAGTGTATGTCTTTGTTACTGGGTGTCAGAGTGCGTCTGTGTTACTGGGTATCAGTGTATGTCTTGGTGACTTGGTATCAGTGTATGTCTTTGTTACTGGGCGTCAGTGTGTGTCTTTGTGACTAGGTGTCAGTGTATGTCTCTGTTATTTGGTGTAAGTGTGTGTCTGTGTTACTGGGTATCAGTGTATGTCTTTGTTACTTTGTGTCACTGTATGTCTTTGTTACTGGGTGTCAGTGTGTGTCTTTGTGACTTGGTGTCAGTGTATGTCTGTGTTACTGTTTATTACTGTTTCTCTGTGTTACTGGGTGTCAGTGTGTGTTTGTTTGTGTTACTGGGTGTCAGTGTATGTCTTTGTTACTTGGTGTAACTGTGTTTCTGTATTACTGGGTATCAGTGTCTGTCTTTGTTACTTGGTGTAAGTGTGTGTCTTTGTTATTTGGTGTAATTGTATGGCTTTGTTACTTCGTGTCAGTGTGTGTCTGTGTTACTGGGTATCAGTGTATGTCTTTCTGACTTGGTATCAGTGTATGACTTTGTTACTGGGTGTCAGTGTGTGTCTGTGTTACTGGGTATCAGTGTATGTCTTTGTGACTTGGTATCAGTGTATGTCTTTGTTACTGGGTGTCAGAGTGCGTCTGTGTTACTGGGTATCAGTGTATGTCTTGGTGACTTGGTAGCAGTGTATGTCTTTGTTACTGGGCGTCAGTGTGTGTCTTTGTGACTAGGTGTCAGTGCATGTCTTTGTTACTTTGTGTCAGTGTATGTCTGTGTTACTTGGTGTAAGTGTGTGTCTTTGTTACTTGGTGTAAGTGTATGTCTTTGTTACTTGGTGTCAGTGTATGTCTTTGTGACTTTGTGTCACTGTATGTCTTTGTTACTGGGTGTCAGTGTGTGTCTTTGTGACTTGGTGTCAGTGTATGTCTGTGTTACTGTTTATTAGTGTTTCTCTGTGTTACTGGGTGTCAGTGTGTGTTTGTTTGTGTTACTGGGTGTCAGTGTATGTCTTTGTTACTTGGTGTAACTGTGTTTCTGTATTACTTGGTATCAGTGTCTGTCTTTGTTACTGGGTGTAAGTGTCTGTCTTTGTTATTTGGTGTAAGTGTATGTCTTTGTTACTTGGTGTCAGTGTATGTCTTTGTTACTTTCTGTCAGTGTATGTCTGTGTTACTTGGTGTAAGTGTGTGTCTTTGTTACTTGGTGTAAGTGTATGTCATTGTTACTTGGTGTCAGTGTATGTCTTTGTTACTTGGTGTCATTGTGTGTCTGTGTTACTGGGTATCAGTGTATGTCTTTGTGACTTGGTATCAGGGTATGTCTTTATTACTGGGTGTCAGTGTGTGTCTGTGTTACTGGGTATCAGTGTATGTCTTTGTGACTTGGTATCAGTGTATGTCTGTGTTACTGGGTATCAGTGCATGTCTTTGTGACTTGGTATCAGTGTATGTCTTTGTGACTTTGTGTCACTGTATGTCTTTGTTACTGGGTGTCATTGTGTGTCTTTGTGACTTGGTGTCAGTGTATGTCTGTGTTACTGTTTATTAGTGTTTCTCTGTGTTACTGGGTGTCAGTGTGTGTTTGTTTGTGTTACTGGGTGTCAGTGTATGTCTTTGTTACTTGGTGTAACTGTGTTTCTGTATTACTGGGTATCAGTGTCTGTCTTTGTTACTTGGTGTAAGTGTGTGTCTTTGTTATTTGGTGTAATTGTATGGCTTTGTTACTTGGTGTCAGTGTGTGTCTGTGTTACTGGGTATCAGTGTATGTCTTTGTGACTTGGTATCAGTGTATGACTTTGTTACTGGGTGTCAGTGTGTGTCTGTGTTACTGGTTATCAGTGTATGTCTTTGTGACTTGGTATCAGTGTATGTCTTTGTTACTGGGTGTCAGAGTGCGTCTGTGTTACTGGGTATCAGTGTATGTCTTGGTGACTTGGTATCAGTGTATGTCTTTGTTACTGGGCGTCAGTGTGTGTCTTTGTGACTAGGTGTCAGTGTATGTCTCTGTTATTTGGTGTAAGTGTGTGTCTGTGTTACTGGGTATCAGTGTATGTCTTTGTTACATGGTGTCAGTGTATGTCAAAATACTTTGTGCAAGTGTATGTCTTTGTTACTTGGTGTAATTGTCTGTCTTTGTTTCTTGGTGTAAGTGTATGTCTTTGTTACTTGGTGTCAGTGTATGTCTTTGTTACTTGGTGTCAGTGTATGTCTGTGTTACTTGGTGTAAGTGTGTGTCTTTGTTACTTGGTGTCAGTGTATTTCTTTGTTACTTGGTGTCATTGTGTGTCTGTGTTACTGGGTATCAGTGTATTTCTTTGTGACTTGGTATCAGTGTATGTCTTTGTGACTTGGTATCAGTGTATGTCTTTGTTACTGGGTGTCAGTGTGTGTCTGTGTTACTGGGTATCAGTGTATGTCTTTGTGACTTGGTATCAGTGTATGTCTTTGTTACTGGGTGTCAGTGTGTGTCTGTGTTACTTTGTATCAGTGTATGTCTTTGTGACTTGGTGACAGTGTATGTCTGTGTTACTGTTTATTAGTGTTTCTCTGTGTTATTGGGTGTCAGTGTGTGTTTGTTTGTGTTACTGGGTGTCAGTGTATGTCTTTGTTACTTGGTGTAACTGTGTGTCTGTGTTACTGGGTATCAGTGTCTGTCTTTGTTACTTGGTGTAAGTGTGTGTCTTTGTTACTTGGTGTAATTGTATGTCTTTGTTACTTGGTGTGAGTGTATGTCTGTGTTACTTGGTGTAAGTGTATGTCTTTGTTACTTGGTGTCAGTGTATGTCTGTGTTAGTTGGTGTAAGTGCATGTCTGTGTTACTGGTATCAGTGTATGTCTTTGTTACTTGGTGTCAGTGTATGACTGTGTTACTTGGTGTAAGTGTGTGTCTATGTTACTTGGAGTAAGTGTGTGTCTTTGTTACTTGGTGTCCGTGTATGTCTGTGTTACTTGGTGTAAGTGTGTGTCTGTGTTACTGGGTGTCAGTGTGAGCCTGTGTTACTGGGTATCAGTGTATTTCTTTGTTACTTGGTGTCAGTGTATGTCTGTGTTACTTGGTGTAAGTGTGTGTCTGTGTTACTGGGTGTCAGTGTGTGTCTGTGTTACTTGGTGTAAGTGTGTATCTTTGTTACTTGTTGTCCGTGTGTGTCTGTGTTACTGGGTGTCAGTGCATGTCTTTGTTACATGGTGTCAGTGTATATCTGTGTTACTTGGTCTAAGCGTGTGTCTTTGTTACTTGGTGTAATTGTATGTCTTTGTTACTTGGTGTCAGTGTTTGACTGTGTTACTTGGTGTAAGTGTATGTCTTTGTTACTTGGTGTAAGTGTGTGTCTGTATTACTTGGTGTAAGTGTGTGTCCATGTTCCTGGGTATCAGTGTATGTCTTTGTTACTTGGTGTCAGTGTATGTCTGTGTTACTTGGTGTAAGTGTGTGTCTGTGTTTCTGGGTATCAGTGTGTGTCTGTGTTACTTGGTGTAAGTCTGTGTCTTTGTTACTTGGTGTCCGTGTGTGCCTGTGTCACTGGGTGTCAATGTATGTCTTTGTTACAGGGTGTCAGTGTATGTCTTTGTTACTTGGTGTAAGTGTGTGTCTGTGTTACTGGGTGTACGTGTATGTCTTTGTTACTTGGTGTAAGTGTGTGTCTTTGTTACTGGGTATCAGTGTCTGTCTTTGTTATTTGGTGTAAGTGTATGTCTTTGTTACTTGGTGTCAGTGTATGTCTTTGTTACTTTGTGTCAGTGTATGTCTGTGTTACTTGGTGTAAGTGTGTGTCTTTGTTACTTGGTGTAAGTGTATGTCTTTGTTACTTGGTGTCAGTGTATGTCTTTGTGACTTTGTGTCACTGTATGTCTTTGTTACTGGGTGTCAGTGTGTGTCTTTGTGACTTGGTGTCAGTGTATGTCTGTGTTACTGTTTATTAGTGTTTCTCTGTGTTACTGGGTGTCAGTGTGTGTTTGTTTGTGTTACTGGGTGTCAGTGTATTTCTTTGTTACTTGGTGTAACTGTGTTTCTGTATTACTGGGTATCAGTGTCTGTCTTTGTTACTTGTTGTAAGTCTCTGTCTTTGTTATTTGGTGTAAGTGTATGTCTTTGTTACTTGGTGTCAGTGTATGTCTTTGTTACTTTGTGTCAGTGTATGTCTGTGTTACTTGGTGTAAGTGTGTGTCTTTGTTACTTGGTGTAAGTGTATGTCTTTGTTACTTGGTGTCAGTGTATGTCTTTGTTACTTGGTGTCATTGTGTGTCTGTGTTACTGGGTATCAGTGTATGTCTTTGTGACTTGGTATCAGGGTAACCATCAAGAAGATCACCCCCCTCAAATCTAAATCGGGGGACATAATCACTGACCAACGCAAACAGATGGACAGCTGGGTTGAGCACTACCTAGAACTGTACTCCAGGGAGAATGCTGTCACTGAGACTGCCCTCAATGCAGCCCAGCCTCTACCAGTCATGGATGAGCTGGACATACTGCCAACTAATTCGGAACTCAGTGATGCCATTGATTCCCTAGCCAGCGGAAAAGCCCCTGGAAAGGACAGCATTACCCCTGAAATAATCAAGAGTGCCAAGCCTGCTATACTCTCAGCACTACATGAACTGCTATGCCTGTGCTGGGACGAGGGAGCAGTACCCCAGGACATGCGCGATGCCAACATCATCACCCTCTATAAAAACAAAGGTGACCGCGGTGACTGCAACAACTACCGTGGAATATCCCTGCTCAGCATAGTGGGGAAAGTCTTTGCTCGAGTCGCTCTGAACAGGCTCCAGAAGCTGGCCGAGCGCGTCTACCCTGAGGCACAGTGTGGCTTTCGTGCAGAGAGATCGACTATTGACATGCTGTTCTCCCTTCGTCAGATACAGGAGAAATGCCGTGAACAACAGATGCCCCTCTACATTGCTTTCATTGATCTCACCAAAGCCTTTGACCTCGTCAGCAGACGTGGTCTCTTCAGACTACTAGAAAAGATCGGATGTCCACCAAAGCTACTAAGTATCATCACCTCATTCCATGACAATATGAAAGGCACAATTCAACATGGTGGCTCCTCATCAGAGCCCTTTCCTATCCTGAGTGGTGTGAAACAGGGCTGTGTTCTCGCACCCACACTTTTTGGGATTTTCTTCTCCCTGCTGCATTCACATGCGTTCAAATCCTCTGAAGAAGGAATTTTCCTCCACACAAGATCAGGGGGCAGGTTGTTCAACCTTGCCCGTCTAAGAGCGAAGTCCAAAGTACGGAAAGTCCTCATCAGAGAACTCCTCTTTGCTGACGATGCTGCTTTAACATCTCACACTGAAGAATGCCTGCAGAGACTCATCGACAGGTTTGCGTCTGCCTGCAATGAATTTGGCCTTACCATCAGCCTCAAGAAAACGAACATCATGGGGCAGGATGTCAGAAATGCTCCATCCATCAATATTGGCGACCACGCTCTGGAATAGGTTCAAGAGTTCACCTACCTAGGCTCAACTATCACCAGTAACCTGTCTCTAGATGCAGAAATCAACAAGCGTATGGGTAAGGCTTCCACTGCTATGTTCAGATTGTCCAAGAGAGTGTGGGAAAATGGCGCACTGACACGGAACACAAAAGTCCGAGTGTATCAGGCCTGTGTCCTCAGTACCTTGCTCTACGGCAGCGAGGCCTGGACAACGTATGCCAGCCAAGAGCGACGTCTCAATTCATTCCATCTTCGCTGCCTTCGGAGAATACTTGGCATCAGGTGGCAGGACTATATCTCCAACACAGAAGTCCTTGAAGCGGCCAACATCCCCAGCTTATACACACTACTGAGTCAGCGGCGCTTGAGATGGCTTGGCCATGTGAGCCGCATGGAAGATGGCAGGATCCCCAAAGACACATTGTACAGCGAGCTCGCCACTGGTATCAGACCCATCGGCTGTCCATGTCTCCGTTATAAAGACGTCTGCAAACGCGACATGAAATCGTGTGACATTGATCACAAGTCGTGGGAGTCAGTTGCCAGCATTCGCCAGAGCTGGCGGGCAGCCATAAAGACAGGGCTAAATTGTGGCGAGTCGAAGAGACTTAGTAGTTGGCAGGAAAAAAGACAGAGGCGCAAGGGGAGAGCCAACTGTGCAACAGCCCCAACAAACAACTTTATCTGCAGCACCTGTGGAAGAGCCTGTCACTCCAGAATTGGCCTTTATAGCCACTCCAGGCGCTGCTTCACAAACCACTGACCACCTCCAGGCGCGTATACATTGTCTCTCGAGATAAGGAGGCCCAAAAGATCAGGGTATGTCATTATTACTGGGTGTCAGTGTGTGTCTGTGTTACTGGGTATCAGTGTATGTCTTTGTGACTTGGTAGCAGTGTATGTCTGTGTTACTGGGTATCAGTGTATGTCTTTGTGACTTGGTATCAGTGTATGTCTTTGTGACTTTGTGTCACTGTATATCTTTGTTACTGGGTGTCAGTGTGTGTCTTTGTGACTTGGTGTCAGTGTATGTCTGTGTTACTGTTTATTAGTGTTTCTCTGTGTTACTGGGTGTCAGTGTCTGTTTGTTTGTGTTACTGGGTGTCAGTGTATGTCTTTGTTACTTGGTGTAACTGTGTTTCTGTATTATTGGGTATCAGTGTCTGTCTTTGTTACTTGGTGTAAGTGTGTGTCTTTGTTACTTGGTGTAATTGTATGCCTTTGTTACTTGGTGTCAGTGTATGCCTGTGTTACTTGGTGTCAGTGTGTGTCTTTGTTACTTGGTGTCAGTGTATGTCTGTGTTAGTTGTTGTAAGTGTGTGTCTTTGTTACTTGGTGTAAGTGTATGTCTTTGTTACTTGGTGTCTGTGTATGTCTTTGTTACTTGGTGTCGGTGTGTGTATGTGTTACTGGGTATCAGTGTATGTCTTTGTGACTTGGTATCAGAGTATGTCTTTGTTCCTGGGTGTCAGTGTGTGTCTGTGTTACTGGGTATCAGTGTACGTCTTTGTGACTTGGTATCAGTGTATGTCTTTGTGACATGGTATCAGTGTATATCTTTGTTACTGGGTGTCAGTGTGTGTCTGTGTTACTGGGTATCAGTGTATGTCTTTGTGACTTGGTATCAGTGTATGTCTTTGTTAATGGGTGTCAGTGTGTGTCTGTGTTACTGGGTATCCGTGTATGTCTTTGTTAATTTGTGTCAGTGTCTGTCAAAATACTTGGTGCAATTGTCTGTCTTTGTTACTTGGTGTAAGTGTATGTCTTTGTTACTTGGTGTAACTGTATGTCTTTGTTACTTGGTGTCAGTGTGTGTCTGTGTTACTGGGTGTCAGTGTGTGTCTGTGTTACTGGGTATCAGTGTATGTCTTTGTGACTTGGTGTCAGTGTATGTCTTTGTTACTGGGTGTCAGTGTGTGTCTTTGTGACTTGGTGTCAGTGTATGTCTGAGTTACTGTTTATTAGTGTTTCTCTGTGTTACTGGGTGTCAGTGTGTGTTTGTTTGTGTTACTGGGTGTCAGTGTATGTCTTTGTTATTTGGTGTAAGTGTGTGTCTGTGTTACTGGTTATCAGTGTCTGTCTTTGTTACTTGGTGTAAGTGTGTGTCTTTGTTACTTGGTGTAATTGTATTTCTTTGTTACTTGGTGTCAGTGTATATCTGTGTTACTTGGTGTAAGTGTATGTCTTTGTTACTTGGTGTAAGTGTGTGTCTGTGATACTTGGTATCAGTGTATGTCTGTTTTACTTGGTGTAAGTGTGTGTCTTTGTTACATGGTGTATGTGTATGACTGTGTTACTGGGTGTCAATGTATGTCTTTGTTACTTGGTGTCAGTGTATGTCTTTGTTACTTGGTGTCAGTGTGTGTCTGTGTTACTGGGTGTCAGTGTGTGTCTGTGTTACTGCGTATCAGTGTATGTCTTTGCGACTTGGTATCAGTGTATGTCTTTGTTACTGGGTGTCAGTGTGTGTCTTTCTGACTTGGTGTCAGTGTATGACTTTGTTACTGGGTGTCAGTGTGTGTCTTTGTGACTTGGTGTCAGTGTATGTCTGTGTTACTGTTTATTCGTGTTTCTCTCTGTTACTGGGTGTCAGTGTGTGTTTGTTTGTGTTACTGGGTGTCAGTGTATGTCTTTGTTACTTGGTGTAACTGTGTGTCTGTGTTACTGGTTATCAGTGTCTGTCTTTGTTACTTGGTGTAAGTGTGTGTCTTTGTTAGTTGGTGCAATTGTATGTCTTTGTTACTTGGTGTCAGTGTATGTCTGTGTTACTTGGTGTAAGTGTATGTCTTTGTTACTTGGTGTAAGTGTGTGTCTGTGTTACTTGGTGGAAGTGTGCGTCTTTGTTCCTTGGTATCAGTGTATGTCTTTGTTACTTGGTGTCAGTGTATGTCTGTGTTCGTTGGTGGAAGTGTGTGTCTGTGTTACTGGGTATCAGTGTATGTTTTTGTGACTTGGTATCATTCTATGTCTTTGTTACTGGGTGTCAGTGTGTGTCTTTGTGACTTGGTGTCAGTGTATGTCTTTGTTACTTGGTGTAAGTGTGTGTCTGTGTTACTGGGTATCAGTGTATGTCTTTGTTACTTGGTGTCAGTGTATGTCAAAATACTTGGTGTAAGTGTATGTCTTTGTTACTTGGTGTAATTGTCTGTCTTTGTTACTTGTTGTAAGTGTATGTGTTTGTTACTTGGTGTCAGTGTATGTCTTTGTTACTTGGTGTCAGTGTGTGTCTGTGTTACTGGGTATCAGTGTATGTCTTTGTGACTTGGTATCAGTGTCTGTCTTTGTTACCTGGTGTCAGTGTATGTCTTTGTTACTGGGTGTCAGTGTGTGAATGTGTTACTTGGTGTCAGTGTATGTCTTTGTTACTGTTTATTAGTGTTTCTCTGTGTTACTGGGTGTCTGCATGTGTTTGATTGTGTTGCTGGGTGACAGTGTATGTCTTTGTTAATTGGTGTAATTGTGTCTGTGTTACTGGGTATCAGTGTCTGTCTTTGTTACTTGGTGTAAGTGTGTGTCTTTGTTACTTGGTGTAATTGTATGTCTTTGTTACTTGGTGTCAGTGTATGTCTGTGTTACTTGGTGTTAGTGTATGTCTTTGTTACTTGGTGTAAGTGTGTGTCTGTGTTACTTGGTGTAAGTGTGTGTCTGTGTTACTGGGTGTCTTTGCATCTCTTTGTTACTTGGGGTCAGTGTATATCTGTGTTACTTGGTGTAAGTGTGTGTCTTTGTTACTTGGTGTAATTGTATGTCTTTGTTACTTGGTGTCAGTGTATGTCTGTGTTACATGGTGTAAGTGTATGTCTTTGTTACTGGGTGTAATTGTGTGTCTACGTTACTTGGTGTAAGTGTGTGTCTGTGTTCCTGGGTATCAGTGTATGTCCGTGTTACTGGGTGTCAGTGTATGTCTGTGTTACTTGGTGTCAGTGTGTGTCTGTGTTACTGGGTGTCAGTGTGTGTCTGTGTTACTGGGTATCAGTGTATGTCTTTGCGACTTGGTATCAGTGTATGTCTTTGTTACTGGGTGTCAGTGTGTGTCTTTCTGACTTGGTGTCAGTGTATGTCTTTGTTACTGGGTGTCAGTGTGTGTCTTTGTGACTTGGTGTCAGTGTATGTCTGTGTTACTGTTTATTCGTGTTTCTCTCTGTTACTGGGTGTCAGTGTGTGTTTGTTTGTGTTACTGGGTGTCAGTGTATGTCTTTGTTACTTGGTGTAACTGTGTGTCTGTGTTACTGGTTATCAGTGTCTGTCTTTGTTACTTGGTGTAAGTGTGTGTCTTTGTTAGTTGGTGCAATTGTATGTCTTTGTTACTTGGTGTCAGTGTATGTCTGTGTTACTTGGTGTAAGTGTATGTCTTTGTTACTTGGTGTAAGTGTGTGTCTGTGTTACTTGGTGGAAGTGTGCGTCTTTGTTCCTTGGTATCAGTGTATGTCTTTGTTACTTGGTGTCAGTGTATGTCTGTGTTCGTTGGTGGAAGTGTGTGTCTGTGTTACTGGGTATCAGTGTATGTTTTTGTGACTTGGTATCATTCTATGTCTTTGTTACTGGGTGTCAGTGTGTGTCTTTGTGACTTGGTGTCAGTGTATGTCTTTGTTACTTGGTGTAAGTGTGTGTCTGTGTTACTGGGTATCAGTGTATGTCTTTGTTACTTGGTGTCAGTGTATGTCAAAATACTTGGTGTAAGTGTATGTCTTTGTTACTTGGTGTAATTGTCTGTCTTTGTTACTTGTTGTAAGTGTATGTGTTTGTTACTTGGTGTCAGTGTATGTCTTTGTTACTTGGTGTCAGTGTGTGTCTGTGTTACTGGGTATCAGTGTATGTCTTTGTGACTTGGTATCAGTGTCTGTCTTTGTTACCTGGTGTCAGTGTATGTCTTTGTTACTGGGTGTCAGTGTGTGAATGTGTTACTTGGTGTCAGTGTATGTCTTTGTTACTGTTTATTAGTGTTTCTCTGTGTTACTGGGTTTCTGTATGTGTTTGATTGTGTTGCTGGGTGACAGTGTATGTCTTTGTTAATTGGTGTAATTGTGTCTGTGTTACTGGGTATCAGTGTCTGTCTTTGTTACTTGGTGTAAGTGTGTGTCTTTGTTACTTGGTGTAATTGTATGTCTTTGTTACTTGGTGTCAGTGTATGTCTGTGTTACTTGGTGTTAGTGTATGTCTTTGTTACTTGGTGTAAGTGTGTGTCTGTGTTACTTGGTGTAAGTGTGTGTCTGTGTTACTGGGTGTCTTTGCATCTCTTTGTTACTTGGGGTCAGTGTATATCTGTGTTACTTGGTGTAAGTGTGTGTCTTTGTTACTTGGTGTAATTGTATGTCTTTCTTACTTGGTGTGAGTGTATGTCTGTGTTACATGGTGTAAGTGTATGTCTTTGTTACTGGGTGTAATTGTGTGTCTACGTTACTTGGTGTAAGTGTGTGTCTGTGTTCCTGGGTATCAGTGTATGTCCGTGTTACTGGGTGTCAGTGTATGTCTGTGTTACTTGGTGTAAGTGTGTGTCTGTGTTGCTGGGTATCAGTGTATGACTTTGTTACTTGGTGTCAGTGTATGTCCGTGTTGCTTTGTGTAAGTGTGTGTCTGTGTTACTGGGTGTCAGTGTGTGTCTGAGTTACTTGGTGTAAGTGTGTGTCTTTGTTCCTTGGAGTCCGTGTGTGTCTGTGTTACTTGGTGTCAATGTATGTCTTTGTTACTGGGTGTCAGTGTATGTCTTTGTTACTTGGTGTAAGTGTGTGTCTGTGTTACTGGGTATCAGTGTCTGTCTTTGTTACTTGGTGTAAGTGTGTGTCTGTGTTACTGGGTATCAGTGTATGTCTTTGTTACTTGGTGACAGTGTATGTATGTGTTGCTTGGTGTAAGTGTGTTACTGTGTTACTTGGTATCTGTGTATGTCTTTGTGACTTTGTATCAGTGTATGTCTTTGAAACTGGGTGTCAGTGTGTGTCTTTGTGAAGTCGTGTCAGTGTATGTCTTTGTTACTTGGTGTAAGTGTGTGTCTGTGTTACTGGGTATCAGTGTATGTCTTTGTTACTTGGTGTCAGTGTCTGTCAAAATACTTGGTGTAACTGTATGTCTTTGTTACTTGGTGTAATTGTCTGTCTTTGTTACTTGGTGTAAGTGTATGTCTTTGTTACTTGGTGTAAGTGTGGGTCTTTGTTACTTGTTGTATGTGTATGTCTTTGTTACTTTGTGTCCGTGTATGTCTTTGTTACTCGGTGTCAGTGTGTGTCTGTGTTACTGGGTGTCAGTGTGTGTCTGTGTTACTGGGTATCAGTGTATGTCTTCGTGACTTGGTTTCAGTGTATGTCTTTTTTACTGGGTGTCAGTGTGTGTCTGTGTTCCTGGGTATCAGTGTATGTCTTTGTGACTTGGTGTCAGTGTATGTCTTTGTTACTGGGTGTCAGTGTGTGTCTTTGTGACTTGGTGTCATTGTATGACTGTGTTACTGTTTATTAGTGTTTCTCTATGTTACTGGGTGTCAGTGTGTGTTTGTTTGTGTTACTGGGTGTCAGTGTATGTCTTTGTTACTTGGTGTAAGTGTGTGTCTGTGTTACTGGGTATCAGAGTCTGTCTTTGTTACTTGGTGTAAGTGTGTGTCTTTGTTAATTGGTGTAATTGTATGTCTTTGTGACTTGGTGTCAGTGTATGTCTGTGTTACTTGGTGTAAGTGTGTGTCTGTGTTACTTGTTGTAAGTGTGTGTCTGTGTTCCTGGGTATCAGTGTATGTCTTTGTTACTTGGTGTCAGTGTATGTCTCTGTTAGTTGGTGTAAGTGTGTGTCTGTGTTACTGGGTATCAGTCTATGTGTTTGTTACTTGGTGTCAGTGGATGTCTGTGTTACTGGGTGTCAGTGTGTGTCTGTGTTACTTGGTGTAAGTGTGTGTCTTTGTTACTTGGTGCCGTGTGTGTCTGTGTTACTGGGTGTCAGTGCATGTCTTTGTTACTTGGTGTCAGTGAATATCTGTGTTACTTGGTGTAAGTGTGTGTCTTTGTTACTTGGTGTAATTGTATGTCTTTTTTACTTGGTTTCAGTGTATGTCTGTGTTACTTGGTTTCAGTGTATGCATTTGTTACTTGGTGTAAGTGTGTGTCTGTGTTACTTGGTGTAAGTGTGTGTCTGTGTTCCTGGGTATCAGTGTGTGTCTTTGTTACTTGGTGTCAGTGTATGTCTGTGTTACTTGGTGTAAGTGTGTGTCTGTGTTACTGGGTATCAGTGTATATCTTTGCTACTTGGTGTCAGTGTATGTCTGTGTAGCTTGGTGTAAGTGTGTGTCTGTGTTACTGGGTGTCAGTGTGTGTCTGTGTTACTTGGTGTAAGTGTGTGTCTTTGTTACTTGGTGTCCGTGTGTGTCTGTGTTACTGGGTGTCATTGTATGTCTTTGTTACTGGGTGTCAGTGTATGTCTTTGTTACTTGGTGTCAGTGTGTGTCTGTGTTACTGGGTATCAGTGCCTGTCTTTGTTATTTGGTGTAAGTGTGTGTCTGTGTTGCTGGGTATCAGTGTATGTCTTTGTGACTTGGTATCAGTCTATGTCTTTGTTATTGGGTGTCAGTGTGTATCTTTGTTACTTGGTGTAAGTGTGTGTCTGTGTTACTTGGTGGAAGTGTGCGTCTTTGTTCCTTGGTATCAGTGTATGTCTTTGTTACTTAGTGTAAGTATATGTCTTTGTAACTTGGTGTCAGTGTATGTCTTTGTTACTTGGTGCCATTGTATGTCTGTGTTACTTGGTGTAAGTGTGTGTCTTTGTTACTTGGTGTAATTGTATGTCTTTGTTACTTGGTGTCTGTGTATGTCTTTGTTACTTGGTGTCAGTGTGTGTCTGTGTTACTGGGTATCAGTGTATGACTGTGTTACTTGGTGTAAGTGTGTGTCTTTGTTACTGGGTATCAGTGTATGTCTTTGTTACTTGGTGTCAGTGTATGTCAAAATACTTGGTGTAAGTGTACGTCTTTGTTACTTGGTGTAATTGTCTGTCTTTGTTACTTTGTGTAAGTGTATGTCTTTGTTACTTGGTGTCAGTGTATGTCTTTCTTACTTGGTGTCAGTGCATGTCTGTGTTAGTTGGTGTAAGTGTGTGTCTTTGTTACTTGGTGGAAGTGTATGTCTTTGTTACTTGGTGTCAGTGCATGTATTTGTTACTTGGTGTCAGTGTGTGTCTGTGTTACTGGGTATCAGTGTATGTCTTTGTGACTTGGTATCAGTGTATATCTTTGTTACTGGGTGTCAGTGTGTGTCGGTGTTTCTGGGTATCAGTGTATGTCTTTGTGACTTGGTATCAGTGTATGTCTTTGTTACTGGGTGTCAGTGTGTGTCTGTGTTCCTGGGTATCAGTGTATGTCTTTGTGACTTAGTATCAGTGTATGTCTTTGTTACTGGGTGTCAGTGTGTGTCTTTGTGTCTTGGTGTCAGTGTATGTCATTGTTACTGTTTATTAGTGTTTCTCTGTGTTACTGGGTGTCAGTGTGTGTTTGTTTGTGTTACTGGGTGTCAGTGTATGTCTTTGTTACTTGGTGTAAGTGTGTGTCTGTGTTACTGGTTATCAGTGTTTGTCTTTGTTACTTAGTGTAATTGTGTGTGTTTGTTACTTGGTGTAATTGTATGTCTTTGTTACTTGGTGTAAGTGTGCGTCTGTGTTACTTGGTGTAAATGTGTGTCTTTCTTCCTTGGTATCAGTGTATGTCTTTGTTACTTGGTGTCAGTGTATGTCTGTGTTAGTTGGTGCAAGTGTGTGTCTGTGTTACTGGGTATCTGTGTATGTCTTTGTTACTTGGTGTCAGTGTATGTCTGTGTTACTTGGTGTAAGTGTGTGTCTGTGTTACTGGGTATCAGTGTTTGTCTTTGTGACTTGGTATCAGTCTATGTCTTTGTTACTGGGTGTCAGTGTGTGTCTTTGTGACTTGGTGTCAGTGTATGTCTTTGTTACTTGGTGTAAGTGTGTGTCTGTGTTAATGGGTATCGGTGTATGTCTTTGTTACTTGGTGTCAGTGGATGTCAAAATACTTGGTGTAAGTGTATGTCTGTGTGCCTGGATATCAGTGTATGTCTTTGTTACTTGGTGTCAGTGTATGTCTGCGTTACTTGGTGTAAGTGTGTGTCTGTGTGCCTGGATATCAGTGTATGTCTTTGTTACTTGGTGTCAGTGTATGTCTGTGTTGCTTGGTGTAAGTGTGTGTCTGTGTTAATGGGTGTCAGTGTGTGTCTGTGTTAATTGGTGTAACTGTGTGTCTTTGTTACTTGGTGTCCGTGTGTGTCTCTGTTACTGGGTGTCAGTGTATGTCTTTGTTACTGGGTGTCAGTGTATGTCTTTGTTACTTGGTGTAATTGTGTCTCTGTGTGACTGGGTATCAGTGTCTGTCTTTGTTACTTGGTGTAAGTGTGTGTCTGTGTTACTGGGTATGTGTGTGTCTTTGTTACTTGGTGTCAGTGTATGTCTTTGTTACTTGGAGTAATTGTCTGTCTTTGTTGCTTGGTGTAAGTGCATGTCTTTGTAACTTGGTGTCAGTGTCTGTCTTTGTTACTTGGTGTCAGTGTATGTCTCTGTTACTGGGTATCAGTGTATGTCTGTGTTACTTGGTGTCAGTGTAGTCTTTGTTACTTGGTGTAAGTGTGTGTCTGTGTTACTTGGTGTAAGTGTGTGTCTGTGTTCCTGGGTATCAGTGTCTGTCTTTGTTACTTTGTTTCAGAGTATGTCTGTGTTACTTGGTGTAAGTGCGTGTCTGTGTTACTGGGTATCATTGTCTGTCTTTGTTACTGGGTGGCAGTGTGTGTCTTTGTGACTTGGTGTCAGTGTATGTCTGTGTTACTGGGTATCAGTGAATGTCTGTGTTCCTGTGGGTCAGTGTATGTCTGTGTTACTTGGTGTCAGTGTATGTCTTTGTTACTTGGTGTAAGTCTGTGTCTGTGTTACTGGGTATCAGTGTTTGTCTTTGTTACTTGGTGTAAGTGTATCTCTTTGTTACTTGGTGTCAGTGTATGTGTTTGTGACTTGGTGTCATTGTATGTCTTAGTTACTGGGTGTCAGTGCATGTCTTTGTTACTTGGTGCAAGTGTATGTCTTTGTTACTTGTTGTCAGTTTGTGTCTGTCTGACTGGGGATCAGTGCATGTCTGTGTTACTGTGTATGAGTGCGTGTTACTGGGTGTCTGTGTGTGTCTGTGACTCCAGCTGTCAGTATTTCGTTTAGTTTCGAGATACAGCACTGAAACAGGCCCTTCGGCCCACCGAGTCTGTGCCGACCATCAACCAGCCATTTATACTAATCCTGCACGAATCCCATATTCCAATGACATCCCCACCGGTCCCGATATTTTTTCCCTGCCACCTACCTATACTGGGGGCAATTTATGATGGCCAATTAAACTACCAACCTGCAAGTCTTTGGCATGTGGGAGGAAACCGGAGCACCCGGAGGAAACCCAATCAGACGCAGGGAGAACTTGCAAACTCCGCACAGGCAGTGCCCAGAATCGAAACCGGATCCCTGGAGCTGAGAGGCTGCAGTGCTAACCACTGCGCCACTGTGCCGCCCACTGTGTATCTGTGTCACTTGTTGTCAGTGTGTGTCTCTGCTACTGGGTGTCAGTGTGTTTGTTTGTCTTACTGGCTGTCAGTGTGTGTCTGTGTTACTTGGTGTAAGTGTGTGTCTTTGTTACTTGATGTCCGTGTGTGTCTGTTTTACTGGGTGTCAGTGCATGTCATTGTTACTTCATGTAAGTGTGTGTCTGTGTTGCTGGGAATTAGTGTGTGTTTTTGTTACTTGGTGTAAGTGTGTGTCTGTGTTACTGGGTATCAGTGTATTTCATGTTACTGGGTATCAGTGTATGTCTTTGTGACTTGGTGACAGTGTATGTCTTTGTCACTGGGTGTCTGTGTGTGTCTTTGTGACTTGGTGTCAGTGTATGTCTTTGTTACTTGGTGTAAGTGTGTGTCTGTGTTACTGGGTTTCAGTGTATTTCTTTGTTACTTGGTGTCAGTGTATGTCTCTGTTACTGGGTGTCAGTGTGCATCTTTGTGACTTGGTGTCAGTGTATGTCTTTGTTACTTGGTGTAAGTGTGCGTCTGTGTTACTGGGTATCAGTGTATGTCTTTGTTACTTGGTGTAATTGTCTGTCTTTGTTCCTTGGTGTAAGTGTATGACTTTGTTACTTGGTGTCAGTGTATGTCTTTGTTACTTGGTGTCAGTGTGTGTCTGTGTTACTGGGCATCAGTGTATGTATTTGTGATTTGGTATCAGTGCATGTCTTTGTTACTTGGAGTCAGTGTATGTCTGTGTTCCTTGGTGTAAGTGTATGATGTCATTGTGACTTGGTGTCAGTGTATGTCTTTGTTACTTGGTGTCAGTGTGTGTCTGTGTTACTGGGTATCAGTGTATGTCTTTGTTACTTGGTGTCAGTGTAAGTTTGTTACTGGGTGTCAGTGTGTGTCTTTGTGACTTGGTGTCAGTGTATGTCAAAATACATGGTGTAAGTGTATGTCTTTGTGACTTGGTGTAATTGACTGTCTTTGTTACTTGGTGTAATTGTGTGTCTTTGTTACTTGGTGTCAGTGTATGTCTGTGTTCCTTGGTGTAAGTGTGTGTCTTTGTTAATTGGTGTAAGTGTATGTCTTTGTTACTTGGTGTCAGTGTATGTCTTTGTTACTTGGTGTCAGTGTAAGACTTTGTAACTGGGTGTCAGTGTGTGTCTTTGTGACTTGGTGTCAGTGTATGTCTTTGTTTCTTGGTGTCAGTGTGTGTCTGTGTTCCTGGGTGTCAGTGTGTTTGTTTGTCTGACTGGCTGTCAGTGTGTGTCTGTGTTACCTGGTGTAAGTGTGTGTCTTTGTTACTTGGTGTAAGTGTGTGTCTGTGTTACTGGGTATCAGTGTATGTCTTTGTTTCTTCGTGTCCGTGTATGTCTTTGTTACTTGGTGTCAGTGTATGTCAAAATACTTGGTGTAATTGTCTGTCTTTGTGTCTTGGTGTTAAAGTGTGTCTTTGTAACTTGGTGGCAATGTATGTCTGTGTTCCTTGGTGTAAGTGTGTGTCTTTATTTCTTGGTGTAAGTGTATGTCTTTGTTACTTGGTGTCAGTGTATGTCTTTGTCACTTTTTGTGAGTGTGTGTCTGTGATACTGGGTATCAGTGTATGTCTTTGTTACTTGGTGTCAGTGCATGTCTTTCTTAGAGGGTGTCAGTGTGTGTCTTTGTGAATTGGTGTCAGTGTCTGTGTTTGTGACTTGTTGTCAGTGTATGTCTGTGTTCCTGGGGGTCAGTGTATGTCTGTGTTACTTGGTGTCAGTGTATGTCTTTGTTACTTGGTGTAAGTCTGTGTCTGTGTTACTGGGTATCAGTGTTTGTCTTTGTTACTTGGTGTAAGTGTATCTCTTTGTTACTTGGTGTCAGTGTATGTGTTTGTGACTTGGTGTCATTGTATGTCTTAGTTACTGGGTGTCAGTGCATGTCTTTGTTACTTGGTGCAAGTGTATGTCTTTGTTACTTGTTGTCAGTTTGTGTCTGTCTGACTGGGGATCAGTGCATGTCTTTGTTACTGTGTATCAGTGCGTGTTACTGGGTGTCTGTGTGTGTCTGTGACTCCAGGTGTCAGTATTTCGTTTAGTTTCGAGATACAGCACTGAAACAGGCCCTTCGGCCCACCGAGTCTGTGCCGACCATCAACCAACCATTTATACTAATCCTACACGAATCCCATATTCCAATGACATCCCCACCGGTCCCGATATTTTTCCCTGCCACCTACCTATACTGGGGGCAATTTATGATGGCCAATTAACCTACCAACCTGCAAGTCTTTGGCATGTGGGAGGAAACCGGAGCACCAGGAGGAAACCCAATCAGACACAGGGAGAACTTGCAAACTCCGCACAGGCAGTACCCAGAATCGAAACCGGATCCCTGGAGCTGTGAGGCTGCAGTGCTAACCACTGCGCCACTGTGCCGCCCACTGTGTATCTGTGTCACTTGTTGCCAGTGTGTGTCTCTGCTACTGGGTGTCAGTGTGTTTGTTTGTCTTACTGGCTGTCAGTGTGTGTCTGTGTTACTTGGTGTAAGTGTGTGTCTTTGTTACTTGATGTCCGTGTGTGTCTGTGTTACTGGGTGTCAGTGCATGTCATTGTTACTTGATGTAAGTGTGTGTCTGTGTTACTGGGAATGAGTGTGTGTCTTTGTTACTTGGTGTAAGTGTGTGTCTGTGTTACTGGGTATCAGTGTATTTCTTTATTACTTGGTATCAGTGTATGTCTTTGTTACTTGGTGTAAGTGTGTGTCTGTGTTACTGGAAATTAGTGTGTGTCTTTGTGCCTGGGTATCAGTGTATGTCTTTGTGACTTAGTGTCAGTGTATGTCTTTGTTACTGGGTGTCAGTGTGTGTCTTTGTGACTTGGTGTCAGTGTATGTCTTTGTTACTTGGTGTAAGTGTGTGTCTGTGTTACCTGGTATCAGTGTATTTCTTTGTTACTTGGTGTCAGTGTATGTCTCTGTTACTGGGTGTCAGTGTGCGTCTTTGTGACTTGGTGTCAGTGTATGTCTTTGTTACTTGGTGTAAGTGTGCGTCTGTGATACTGGGTATCAGTGTATGTCTTTGTTACTTGGTGTCAGCGTATGTCAAAATACTTGGTGTAAGTGTATGTCTTTGTTACTTGGTGTAACTGTCTGTCTTTGTTACTTGGTGTAATTGTGTGCCTTTGTTACTTGGTGTCAGTGTATGTCTTTGTTCCTTGGTGTAAGTGTGTGTCTTTGTTACTTGGTGTAAGTGTATGTCTTTGTTACTTGGTGTCAGTGTATGTCTTTGTTACTTGGTGTCAGTGTGTGTCTGTGTTACTGGGTATCAGTGAATGTGTTTGTGACTTGGTATCAGTGTATGTCTTTGTTACTTGGTGTCAGTGTAAGTCTTTGTAACTGGGTGTCAGTGTGTGTCTTTGTGACTTGGTGTCAGTGTATGTCTTTTTTACTTGGTGTAAGTGTGTGTCTGTGTTACTGGGTATCAGTGTATGTCTTTGTTTCTTGGTGTCAGTGTGTGTCTGTGTTCCTGGGTGTCAGTGTGTTTCTTTGTCTGACGGGCTGTCAGTGTGTGTCTGTGTTACTTGGTGTAAGTGTGTGACTTTGTTACTTGGTGGAAGTGTGTGGCTGTGTTACTTGGTATCAGTGTATGTCTTTGTTACTTGGTGTCAGTGTATGTCAAAATACTTGGTGTAAGTGTATGTCTTTGTTTCTTGGTGTCCGTGTATGTCTTTGTTACTTGGTGTCAGTGTATGTCTTTGTTACTTGGTGTCAGTGTATGTCAAAATACTTGGTGTAATTGTCTGTCTTTGTTACTTGGTGTTAGTGTCTGTCTTTGTAACTTGGTGTCAGTGTATGTCTGTGTTCCTTGGTGTAAGTGTGTGTCTTTGTTTCTTGGTGTAAGTGTATGTCTTTGTTACTTGGTGTCAGTGTATGTCTTTGTTACTTGGTGTCAGTGTGTGTCTGTGATACTGGGTATCAGTGTATGTCTTTGTTACTTGCTGTCAGTGTATGTCTTTCTTACAGGGTGTCAGTGTGTGTCTTTGTGAATTGGTGTCAGTGTATGTGTTTGTGACTTGTTGTCAGTGGATGTCTTTGTTACTCGGTGTCAGTGTATGTCTTTGTTACCTGGTGACAGTGCATATCTTTGATACTTGGTGCAAGTGTCTGTCTGTGTTACTGGGTATCAGTGTATGTCTGTGTTCCTGGGGGTCAGTGTATGTCTGTGTTACTTGGTGTCAGTGTATGTCTTTGTTACTTGGTGTACGTCTGTGTCAGTGTTACTGGGTATCAGTGTTTGTCTTTGTTACTTGGTGTAAGTGTATCTCTTTGTTACTTGGTGTCAGTGTATGTGTTTGTGACTTGGTGTCATTGTATGTCTTAGTTACTGGGTGTCAGTGCATGTCTTTGTTACTTGGTGCAAGTGTATGTCTTTGTTACTTGTTGTCAGTTTGTGTCTGTCTGACTGGGGATCAGTGCATGTCTGTGTTACTGTGTATCAGTGCGTGTTACTGGGTGTCTGTGTGTGTCTGTGACTCCAGCTGTCAGTATTTCGTTTCGTTTCGAGATACAACACTGAAACAGGCCCTTCGGCCCACCGAGTCTGTGCCGACCATCAACCAACCATTTATACTAATCCTACACGAATCCCATATTCCAATGACATCCCCACCGGTCCCGATATTTTTCCCTGCCACCTACCTATACTGGGGGCAATTTATGATGGCCAATTAACCTACCAACCTGCAAGTCTTTGGCATGTGGGAGGAAACCGGAGCACCCGGAGGAAACCCAATCAGACACAGGGAGAACTTGCAAACTCCGCACAGGCAGTACCCAGAATCGAAACCGGATCCCTGGAGCTGTGAGGCTGCAGTGCTAACCACTGCGCCACTGTGCCGCCCACTGTGTATCTGTGTCACTTGTTGTCAGTGTGTGTCCATGCTACTGGGTGTCAGTGTGTTTGTTTGTCTTACTGGCTGTCAGTGTGTGTCTGTGTTACTTGGTGTAAGTGTGTGTCTTTGTTACTTGATGTCCGTGTGTGTCTGTGTTACTGGGAATTAGTGTGTGTCTTTGTTACTTGGTGTAAGTGTGTGTCTGTGTTACTGTGTATCAGTGTATTTCTTTGTTACTGGCTATCAGTGTATGTCTTTGTGACTTGGTGTCAGTGTATGTCTTTGTCACTGGGTGTCAGTGTGTGTCTTTGTTACTTCGTGTCATTGGATGTGTTTGTGACTTGTTGTCAGTGGATGTCTTTGTTACTGGGTGGCAGTGTTTGTCTTTGTTACTTGGTGTAAGTGTATGTCAAAATACTTGGTGTAAGTGTATGTCTGTGTTACTTGGTGTAAGTGTATGTCTTTGTTACTTGGTGTAAGTGTGCGTCTGTGATACTGGGTATCAGTGTATGTCTTTGTTACTGGGTATCAGTGTATGTCTTTGTTACTGGGTGTCAGTGTGCGTCTTTGTGACTTGGTGTCAATGTATGTCTTTGTTACTTGGTGTCAGAGTGTGTCTGTGTTACTGGGTATCAGTGTATGTCTTTGTGACTTGGTGTTAGTGTATGTCTTTGTTACTTGGTGTAAGTGTGTATCTGTGTTACTGGGTATCAGTGTATTTCTTTGTTACTTGGTGTCAGTGTGTGTCTGTGTTACTGGGCATCAGTGTATGTCTTTGTGACTTTGTATCAGTGTATGTCTTTGTTACTTGGAATCAGTGTAAGTCTTTGTTACTGGGTGTCAGTGTGTGTCTTTGTGACTTGGTGTCAGTATATGTCTTTGTTATTTGGTGTAAGTGTGTGTCTGTGTTACTGGGTATCAGTGTATGTCTTTGTTACTTGGTGTCAGTGTATGTCATAATACTTGGTGTCAGTGTATGTCTTTGATACTTGATGTAATTGTCTGTCTTTGTTACTTGGTGTAAGTGTGTGTCTGTGTTCCTTGGTGTAAGTGTATGTCTTTGTTACTTGGTGTCAGTGTATGTCTTTGTTACTTGGTGTCAGTGTATGTGTTTGTGACTTGGTGTCATTGTCTGTCTTAGTTACTGGGTGTCAGTGCATGTCTTTGTTACTTGGTGCAAGTGTATGTCAAAATACGTGGTGTAAGTGTATGTCTTTGTTACTTGGTGTAATTGTCTGTCTTTGTTTCTTGGTTTAAGTATGTGTCTTTGTTACTTGGTGGAAGTGTATGTCTTTGTTACTTGTTGTCGGTTTGTGTCTGTCTTACTGGGGATCAGTGTATGTCTGTGTTACTGTGTATCAGTGCGTGTTACTGGGTGTCAATGTGTGTCTGTGACTCCAGGTGTCAGTATTTAGTTTAGTTTAGAGATACAGCACTGCAACAGGCCCTTCGGCCCACCGAGTCTGTGCCGACCATCAACCAACCATTTATACTAATCCTACACGAACCCCATATTCCAATAACATCCCCACCGGTCCACATATTTTTCCCTACCACCTACCTATACTGGGGGCAATTTATGATTGCCAATTAACCTACCAACCTGCAAGTCTTTGGCATGTGGGAGGAAACCGGAGCACCCGGAGGAAACCCACGCAGACACAGGGAGATCTTGCAAACTCCGCACAGGCAGTACCCAGAATCGAACCCGGGTCCCTGGAGCTGTGATGCTGCATTGCTCACCACTGCGCCAGTGTGCCGCCCAGTGTGTACCTGTGTTACTTGTTGTCAGTGTGTGTCTCTGCTACTGGGTGTCAGTGTGTTTGTTTGTCTTACTGGCTGTCAGTGTGTGTCTGTGTTACTTGGTGTAAGTGTGTGTCTTTGTTACTTGGTGTCAGTGTGTGTCTGTGTTACTGGGTGTCAGTGCATGTCATTGTTACTTGGTGTAAGTGTGTGTCTGTGTTACTGGGAATTAGTGTGTGTCTTTGTGCCTGGGTATCAGTGTATGTCTTTGTGACTTAGTGTCAGTGTATGTCTTTGTTACTGGGTGTAAGTGTATGTCTTTGTTACTGCGTGTCAGTGTATGTCTTTGTTACTTGGTGTAAGTGTGTGTCTGTGTTACTGGGTATCAGTGTATTTCTTTGTTACTTGGTGTCAGTGTATGTCTCTGTTACTGGGTGTCAGTGTGCGTCTTTGTGACTTGGTGTCAGTGTATGTCTTTGTTACTTGGTGTAAGTGTGCGTCTGTGTTACTGGGTATCAGTGTATGTCTTTGTTACTTGGTGTCAGCGTATGTCAAAATACTTGGTGTAAGTGTATGTCTTTGTTACTTGGTGTAATTGTCTGTCTTTGTTACTTGGTGTAAGTGTGTGTCTTTGTTACTTGATGTCAGTGCATGTCTGTGTTCCTTGGTGTAAGTGTGTGTCTTTGTTACTTGGTGTAAGTGTATGTCTTTGTTACTTGGTGTCAGTGTATGTGTTTGTGACTTGTTGTCAGTGGATGTCTTTGTTACTGGGTGTCAGTGTTTGTCTTTGTTACTTGGTGTAAGTGGATGTCAAAATACTTGGTGTAAGTGAATGTCTGTGTTACTTGGTGTAAGTGTATGTCTTTGTTACTTGGTGTAAGTGTATGTCTTTGTTACTTGGTGTCAGTGTATGTCTTTGTTACTTGGTGTAAGTGTGTGTCTGTGTTACTGGGTATCAGTGTATTTCTTTGTTACTTGGTGTCAGTGTATGTCTCTGTTACTGGGTGTCAGTGTGCGTCTTTGTGACTTGGTGTCAGTGTATGTCTTTGTTACTTGGTGTAAGTGTGCGTCTGTGTTACTGGGTATCAGTGTATGTCTTTGTTACTTGGTGTCAGCGTATGTCAAAATACTTGGTGTAAGTGTATGTCTTTGTTACTTGGTGTAATTGTCTGTCTTTGTTACTTGGTGTAAGTGTGTGTCTTTGTTACTTGATGTCAGTGCATGTCTGTGTTCCTTGGTGTAAGTGTGTGTCTTTGTTACTTGGTGTAAGTGTATGTCTTTGTTACTTGGTGTCAGTGTATGTGTTTGTGACTTGTTGTCAGTGGATGTCTTTGTTACTGGGTGTCAGTGTTTGTCTTTGTTACTTGGTGTAAGTGGATGTCAAAATACTTGGTGTAAGTGAATGTCTGTGTTACTTGGTGTAAGTGTATGTCTTTGTTACTTGGTGTAAGTGTATGTCTTTGTTACTTGGTGTAAGTGTATGTCTTTGTTACTTGGTATCAGTGTATGTCTTTGTTACTTGGTGTCAGTGTATGTCTGTGTTCCTTGGTGTAAGTGTGTGTCTTTGTTACTTGGTGTAAGTGTATGTCTTTGTTACTTGGTGTCAGTGTATGTCTTTGTTACTTGGTGTAAGTGTGTGTCTGTGTTACAGGGTATCAGTTTATGTCTTTGTTACTTGGTGTCAGTGTGTGTCATAATACTTGGTGTCAGTGTATGCCTTTGATACTTGGTGTAATTGTCTGTCTTTGTTACTTGGTGTAAGTGTGTGTCTGTGTTCCTTGGTGTAAGTGTATGTCTTTGTTACTTGGTGTAAGTGTATGTCTTTGTTACTTGGTGTCAGATTGTGTCTGTGTTCCTGGGTATCAGTGTATGACTTTGTGACTTGGTGTCAGTGTATGTCTTTGTTACTGGCTGTCAGTGTGTGTCTTTGTGACTTGGTGTCAGTGTATGTCTTTGTTACTTGGTGTAAGTGTGTGTATGTGATACTGGGTATCGGTGTATGTCTTTGTTACTTGGTGTCAGTGTATGTGTTTGTGACTTGTTGTCAGTGGATGTCTTTGTTACTGGGTGTCAGTGTTTGTCTTTGTTACTTGGTGTAAGTGTATGTCAAAATACTTGGTGTAAGTGTATGTCTGTGTTACTTGGTGTAAGCGTATGTCTTTGTTACTTGGTGTAAGTGTGCGTCTGTGTTACTGGGTATCAGTGTATGTCTTTGTTACTGGGTATCAGTGTATGTCTTTGTGACTTGGTGTCAGTGTATGTCTTTGTTACTGGGTGTCCGTTTGTGTCTTTGTGACTTGGTGTCAGTGTATGTCTTTGTTACTTGGTGTCAGTGTGTGTCTGTGATACTGGGTATCAGTGTATGACTTTGTTACTTGGTGTCAGTGTATGTCTGCGTTACGTGGTGTAAGTGTATGTCTTTGTTACTTGGTGTCAGTGTATGTCTTTGTGTCTTGTTGTCAGTGGATGTCTTTGTTACTGGTTGTCAGTGTATGACTATGTTACTTGGTGTAAGTGTATTCCAAAATACTTGCTGTAAGTTTATGTCTGTGTTACTATGTGTAAGTTTATGTCTTTGTTACTTGGTGTATGTGTGCGTCTGTGTTACTGGGTATCAGTGAATGTCTTTGTTACTGGCTATCAGTGTATGTCTTTGTGACTTGGGGTCAGTGTATGTCTTTGTTACTGGGTGTCAGTGGGTGTCTTTGTCACTTGGTGTCATTGTATGTCTTTGTTACTTGTTGTAATTGTGTGTCTGTGATACTGGGTATCAGTGTATGTCTTTGTTACTTGGTGTCAGTGTATGTCTGTGTTAGTTGGTGTCAGTGTGTGTCTGTGTTACTGGGTATCAAAGTATGTCTTTGTTACTTTGTGTCAGTGTATGTTTGTTACTGGGTGTCAGTGTGTGTCATTGTGACTTGGTGTCAGTGTATGTCTTTGTTAGTTGGTGTCAGTGTGTGTCTGTGTTACTGGGTATCAGTTTATGTCTTTGTTACTTTGTTTCAGTGTAAGTTTGTTACTGGGTGTCAGTGTGTGTCTTTGTGACTTGGTGTCAGTGTATGTCTTTGTTACTTGGTGTAAGTGTGTGTCTGTGTTACTGGGTATCAGTGTATGTCTTTGTTACTTGGTGTCAGTGTATGTCAAAATACATGGTGTAAGTGTATGTCTTTGTTACTTGGTGTAATTGTCTGTCTTTGTTACTTGGTGTAATTGTGTGTCTTTGTTACTTGGTGTCAGTGTATGTCTGTGTTCCTTGGTGTAAGTGTGTGTCTTTGTTACTTGGTGTAAGTGTATGTCTTTGTTACTTGGTGTCAGTGTATGTCTTTGTTACTTGGTGACAGTGTATGTCTGTGTTACTGGGTATCAGTGTATGTCTTTGTTTCTTGGTGTCAGTGTGTGTCTGTGTTCCTGGGTGTCAGTGTGTTTGTTTGTCTCACTGGCTGTCAGTGTGTGTCTTTGTTACTTGGTGTAAGTGTGTGTCTTTGTTACTTGGTGTCCGTTTGTGTCTGTGTTACTGGCTGTCAGTGCATGACTTTGTTACTGGGTGTCAGTGTGCGTCTTTGTGACTTGGTGTCAGTGTATGTCTTTGTTACTTGGTGTAAGTGTGTGTCTATGTTACTGGGTATCAGTGTATGTCTTTGTGACTTGGTGTCAGTGTATGTCTTTGTTACTGGGTGTCAGTGTGTGTCTTTGTGAATTGTTGTCAGTGTGTGTCTTTGTTACTTGGTGTCAGTGTGTGTCTGTGTTACTGGGTGTCATAGAATGTCTTTTTTTACTTGGTGTCAATGTGTGTCTTTGTGACTTGCTGTCAGTGTATGTCTGTGTTACGGTGGGTCAGTGTGTGTCTGTGTTACTGGACATCAGTGTATTTCTTTGTTACTTGGTGTCAGTGTATGTCTCTGTTATTGGGTGTCATTGTGCGTCTTTGTGACTTGGTGTCAGTGTATGTCTTTGTTACTTGGTGAAAGTGTGCGTCTGAGTTTCTGGGTATCAGTGTATGTCTTTGTTACTTGGTGTCAGTGTATGTCAAAATACTTGGTGTAAGTGTATGTCTTTGTTACTTGGTGTAAGTGTGTGTCTGTGTTACTGGTTATCAGTGTTTGTCTTTGTTACTTGGTGTAAGTGTGTGTCTGTGTTACTGGGTATCAGTGTATGTCTTTGTTACTTGGTGTCAGTGTATGTCTGTGTTACTTGGTGCAAGTGTGTGTCTTTGTTACTAGTTGTAAGTGTATGTCTTTGTTACTTGGTGTCCTTGTGTGTCTGTGTTACTGGGTGTCAGTTTATGTCTTTGTTACTTGGTGTCAGTGTATGTCTTTGTTACTTGGCGTCATTGTATGCCTGTGTTACTTGACGTAAGTGTGTGTCTTTGTTACTTGGTGTAAGTGTATGTCTTTGTTACTTGGTATCAGTGTCTGTCTTTGTTACTTGGTGTAAGTGTGTGTCTGTGTTAATTGGTGTAAGTGTATGTCTTTGTTAAATGGTGCAAGTGTATGTCAAAATACTTGGTGCAAGTGTATGTCTTTGTTACTTGGTGTCAGTGTGTGTCTGTGTTACTGGGTATCAGTGTATGTCTTTGTTACTGGGTATCAATGTATGTCTTTGTGACTTGGTGTCAGTGTAAGTCTTTGTTACTGGGTGTCAGTGTGTGTCTTTGTGACTTGCTGTCAGTGTATGTCTTTGTTACATGGTGTAAGTGTGTGTCTTTGAAATTGGTGTAATTGTGTGTCTGTGACACTAGATGTCAGTATTTAGTTTAGTTCAGAGAGAGAGCACTGAAACATGCTCTTTGGCCCACCTGGTCTGAGCCGACCATCAACCAACCATTTATACTAATCCTACACGAATCCCATATTCCAATAACATCCCCACCGATCCCTATATATTTCCCTACCACCTACCTATACTAGGGGCAATTTATAATGGCCAACTAACCTACCAACCTGCAAGTCTTTGGCATGTGGGAGGAAACCGGAGCACCCGGAGGAAACCCACGCAGACAGCGGGAGAACTTGCAAACTCCGCACAGGCAGTACCCAGAATCGAACCCGGGTCCCTGGAGCTGTGAGGCTGCAGTGCCAACCACTGCGCCACTGTGCCGCCCAGTGTGTATCTGTGTAACTGGGTGTCAGTGTATGTCTTTGTAACTTGGAGTCAGTGTGTGTCTGTGTCTCTGGGTGTCAGTGCATGTCTTTGTGACTTGGTGTCAGTGTATATCTGTGTTACTTGGTGTAAGGGTGTGTCTTTGTTACTTGGTGTAATTGTATGTCTTTGTTACTTGTTGTCAGTGTATGTCTGTGTTACTTGGTGTCAGAGTATGTCTTTGTTACATGGTGTAAGTGTGTGTCTGTGTTACTTGGTGTAAGTGTGTGTCTGTGTTCCTGGGTATCAGTGTATGTCTTTGTTACTTGGTGTCAGTGTATGTCTTTGATACTTGGTGTAAGTGTGTGTCTGCGTTACTGGGTATCAGTGTATGTCTTTGTTACCTGGTGTCAGTGTATGTCAAAATACTTGGTGTAAGTGTATGTCTTTGTTACTTGGTGTAATTGTCTGTCTTTGTTACTTGGTGTCAGTGTATGTCTGTGTTACTTTGTGTAAGTGTGTCTTTGTTGCTGGGCATCAGTGTATGTCTTTGTGACTTGGTGTCAGTGTATTTCTTTTTTTACTGGGTGTCAGTGTGTGTTTGTTTGTGGGACTGGGTGTCAATGTGTATCTGTGACACTAGGTGTCAGTATTTAGTTTAGTTTCGAGATACAGCACTTAAACAGGACCTTCGGCCCACCGAGTCTGTGCCGACCATCAACCACACATTTATACTAATCATACACTAATCCCGTATTCCTATCACATCCCCACGTATCCCTATATATTTCCCTACCACCTACCTTTTCTAGGTGCAATTTATGATGGCCAATTAACCTATCAACCTGCAAGTCTTTGGCATGTGGGAGGAAACCCACGCAGACACAGGGAGAACTTGCAAACTCCGCACAGGCAGTACCCAGAATCGAACCCGGGTCCCTGGAGCTGTGAGGCTGCGGTGCTAAACACTGCGCCAATGTGCCCCCCAGTGTGTGCCTGTGTTGCTGGGTATCAGTGTATGTCTTTGTTACTTGGTGTCAGTGTATGTCAGTGTTACTTGGGGTCAGTGTGTTTGTTTGTGTTACTGGGTGTCAGTGTGTGTCTGTGTTATTTGGTGTAAGTGTGTGTCTTTGTGACTTGCTGTCAGTGTATGTCTGTGTTACGGTGGGTCAGTGTGTGTCTGTGTTACTGGGTATCAGTGTATTTCTTTGTTACTTGGTGTCCGTGTATGTCTTTGTTGCTTGGTGTAAGTGTGCGTCCGTGTTTCTGGGTATCAGCGTATGTCTTTGTTACTTGGTGTCAGTGTATGTCAAAATACCTGGTGTAAGTGTATGTCTTTGTTACTTGGTGTAATTGTCTGTCTTTGTTACTTGGTGTAAGTGTGTGTCTTTGTTACTTGATGTCAGTGTATGTCTGTGTTCCATGGTGTAAGTATGTGTCTTTGTTACTTGGTGTAAGTGTATGTCTTTGTTACTTGGTGTCAGTGTATGTATTTTTTACTTGGTGTCAGTGTGTGTCAGTGTTACTGGGCATCAGTGTATGTCTTTGTGACTTGATATCAGTGTATGTCTTTGTTACTTGGAGTCAGTGTAAGTCTTTGTTACTGGTGTCAGTGCGTGTCTTTGTGACTTGGTGTCAGTGTATGTCTTTGTTACTTGGTGTAAGTGTGCGTCTGTGTTACTGGGTATCAGTGTATGTCTTTGTTACTGGGTATCAGTGTATGTCTTTAAGACTTTGTATCAGTGTATGTCTTTGTTACTTGGAGTCAGTGTAAGACTTTGTTACTGGTGTCAGTGCGTGTCTTTGTGACTTGGTGTCAGTGGATGTCTTTGTTACTTGGTGTAAGTGTGTGTCTGTGTTACTGGGTATCAGTGTATGTCTTTGTTACTTGGTGTCAGTGTATGTCATAATACTTGGTGTCAGTGTATGTCTTTGATACTTGGTGTAATTGTCTCTCTTTGTTACTTGGTGTAAGTGTGTGTCTGTGTTCCTTGGTGTAAGTGTATGTCTTTGTTACTTGGTGTCAGAGTGTGTCTGTGTTACTGGGTATCAGTGTATGTCTTTGTGACATGGTGTCAGTGTATGTCTTTGTTACTGGGTGTCAGTGTGTGTCTTTGTGACTTGGTGTCAGTGTATGTCTTTGTTACTTGGTGTAAGTGTGTGTATGTGATAATGGGTATCAGTGTATGTCTTTGTTACTTGGTGTCAGTATATGTCTTTGTTACTTCGTGTCAGTGTATGTGTTTGTGACTTGTTGTCAGTGGATGTCTTTGTTACTGGGTGGCAGTGTTTGTCTTTGTTACTTGGTGTAAGTGTATGTCAAAATACTTGGTGTAAGTGTATGTCTGTGTTACTTGGTGTAAGTGTATGTCTTTGTTACTTGGTGTAAGTGTGCGTCTGTGATACTGGGTATCAGTGTATGTCTTTGTTACTGGGTATCAGTGTATGTCTTTGTTACTGGGTGTCAGTGTGTGTCTTTGTGACTTGGTGTCAGTGTATGTCTTTGTTACTTGGTGTCAGAGTGTGTCTGTGTTACTGGGTATCAGTGTATGTCTTTGTGACTTGGTGTTAGTGTATGTCTTTGTTACCTGGTGTAAGTGTATGTCTTTGTTACTTGGTGTCAGTGTATGTCTTTCTAACTTGGTGTCAGTGTGTGTCAGTGTTACTGGGCATCAGTGTATGTCTTTGTGACTTGGTATCAGTGTATGTCTTTGTTACTTGGAGTCAGTGTATGTCTTTGTTACTGGTGTCAGTGCGTGTCTTTGTGACTTGGTGTCAGTGTATGTCTTTGTTACTTGGTGTAAGTGTGTGTCTGTGTTACTGGGTATCAGTGTATGTCTTTGTTACTTGGTGTCAGTGTATGTCATAATACTTGGTGTCAGTGTATGTCATAATACTTGGTGTCAGTGTATGTCTTTGATACTTGGTGTAATTGTCTGTCTTTGTTACTTGGTGTAAGTTTGTGTCTGTGTTCCTTGGTGTAAGTGTATGTCTTTGTTACTTTATGTAAATGTATGTCTTTGTTACTTGGTGTCAGTGTATGTCTTTGTTACTTGGTGTCAGAGTGTGTCTGTGTTACTGGGTATCAGTGTATGTCTTTGTGACTTGGTGTCAGTGTATGTCTTTGTTACTGGGTGTCAGTGTGTGTCTTTGTGACTTGGTGTCAGTGTATGTCTTTGTTACTTGGTGTAAGTGTGTGTATGTGATACTGGGTATCAGTGTACGTCTTTGTTACTTGGTGTCAGTGTATGTCTTAGTTACTTCGTGTCAGTGTATGTGTTTGTGACTTGTTGTCAGTGGATGTCTTTGTTACTGGGTGGCAGTGTTTGTCTTTGTTATTTGGTGTAAGTGTATGTCAAAATACTTGGTGTAAGTGTATGTCTGTGTTACTTGGTGTAAGTGTATGTCTTTGTTACTTGGTGTAAGTGTGCGTCTGTGTTACTGGGTATCAGTGTATGTCTTTGTTACTGGGTATCAGTGTATGTCTTTGTTACTGGGTGTCAGTGTGTGTCTTTGTGACTTGGTGTCAGTGTATGTCTTTGTTACTTGGTGTCAGTGTTTGTCTGTGATACTGGGTATCAGTGTATGACTTTGTTACTGGGTGTCAGTGTATGTCTTTGTTACTTTGTGTCGGTGTATGTCAAAATACTTGGTGTAAGTGTATGTCTGTGTTACTTGGTGTAAGTGTATGTCTTTGTTACTTGGTGTAAGTGTGCGTCTGTGTTACTGGGTATCAGTGTATGTCTTTGTTACTGGGTATCAGTGTATGTCTTTAAGACTTGGTAAAAGTGTATGTCTTTGTTACTTGGAGTCAGTGTAAGTCTTTGTTACTGGTGTCAGTGCGTGTCTTTGTGACTTGGTGTCAGTGGATGTCTTTGTTACTTGGTGTAAGTGTGTGTCTGTGTTACTGGGTATCAGTGTATGTCTTTGTTACTTGGTGTCAGTGTATGTCATAATACTTGGTGTCAGTGTATGTCTTTGATACTTGGTGTAATTGTCTCTCTTTGTTACTTGGTGTAAATGTGTGTCTGTGTTCCTTGGTGTAAGTGTATGTCTTTGTTACTTGGTGTCAGAGTGTGTCTGTGTTACTGGGTATCAGTGTATGTCTTTGTGACATGGTGTCAGTGTATGTCTTTGTTACTGGGTGTCAGTGTGTGTCTTTGTGACTTGGTGTCAGTGTATGTCTTTGTTACTTGGTGTAAGTGTGTGTATGTGATAATGGGTATCAGTGTATGTCTTTGTTACTTGGTGTCAGTATATGTCTTTGTTACTTCGTGTCAGTGTATGTGTTTGTGACTTGTTGTCAGTGGATGTCTTTGTTACTGGGTGGCAGTGTGTGTCTTTGTTACTTGGTGTAAGTGTATGTCAAAATACTTGGTGTAAGTGTATGTCTGTGTTACTTGGTGTAAGTGTATGTCTTTGTTACTTGGTGTAAGTGTGCGTCTGTGATACTGGGTATCAGTGTATGTCTTTGTTACTGGGTATCAGTGTATGTCTTTGTTACTGGGTGTCAGTGTGTGTCTTTGTGACTTGGTGTCAGTGTATGTCTTTGTTACTTGGTGTCAGAGTGTGTCTGTGTTACTGGGTATCAGTGTATGTCTTTGAGACTTGGTGTTAGTGTATGTCTTTGTTACTTGGTGTCAGTGTATGTCTTTTTTACTTGGTGTCAGTGTGTGTCAGTGTTACTGGGCATCAGTGTATGTCTTTGTGACTTGGTATCAGTGTATGTCTTTGTTACTTGGAGTCAGTGTAAGTCTTTGTTACTGGTGTCAGTGCGTGTCTTTGTGACTTGGTGTCAGTGTATGTCTTTGTTACTTGGTGTAAGTGTGTGTCTGTGTTACTGGGTATCAGTGTATGTCTTTGTTACTTGGTGTCAGTGTATGTCATAATACTTGGTGTCAGTGTATGTCTTTGATACTTGGTGTAATTGTCTGTCTTTGTTACTTGGTGTAAATGTATGTCTTTGTTACTTGGTGTCAGTGTATGTCTTTGTTACTTGGTGTCAGAGTGTGTCTGTGTTACTGGGTATCAGTGTATGTCTTTGTGACTTGGTGTCAGTGTATGTCTTTGTTACTGGGTGTCAGTGTGTGTCTTTGTGACTTGGTGTCAGTGTATGTCTTTGTTACTTGGTGTAAGTGTGTGTATGTGATACTGGGTATCAGTGTACGTCTTTGTTACTTGGTGTCAGTGTATGTCTTAGTTACTTCGTGTCAGTGTATGTGTTTGTGACTTGTTGTCAGTGGATGTCTTTGTTACTGGGTGGCAGTGTTTGTCTTTGTTATTTGGTGTAAGTGTATGTCAAAATAATTGGTGTAAGTGTATGTCTGTGTTACCTGGTGTAAGTGTATGTCTTTGTTACTTGCTGTAAGTGTGCGTCTGTGTTACTGGGTATCAGTGTATGTCTTTGTTACTGGGTATCAGTGTATGTCTTTGTTACTGGGTGTCAGTGTGTGTCTTTGTGACTTGGTGTCAGTGTATGTCTTTGTTACTTGGTGTCAGTGTGTGTCTGTGATACTGGGTATCAGTGTATGACTTTGTTACTGGGTGTCAGTGTATGTCTTTGCTACTTTGTGTCGGTGTATGTCAAAATACTTGGTGTAAGTGTATGTCTGTGTTACTTGGTGTAAGTGTATGTCTTTGTTACTTGGTGTAAGTGTGTGTCTGTGTTACTGGGTATCAGTGTATGTCTTTGTTACTGGGTATCAGTGTATGTCTTTAAGACTTGGTATCAGTGTATGTCTTTGTTACTTGGAGTCAGTGTAAGTCTTTGTTACTGGTGTCAGTGCGTGTCTTTGTGACTTGGTGTCAGTGGATGTCTTTGTTACTTGGTGTAAGTGTGTGTCTGTGTTACTGGGTATCAGTGTATGTCTTTGTTACTTGGTGTCAGTGTATGTCATAATACTTGGTGTCAGTGTATGTCTTTGATACTTGGTGTAATTGTCTGTCTTTGTTACTTGGTGTAAATGTATGTCTTTGTTACTTGGTGTCAGTGTATGTCTTTGTTACTTGGTGTCAGAGTGTGTCTGTGTTACTGGGTATCAGTGTATGTCTTTGTGACTTGGTGTCAGTGTATGTCTTTGTTACTGGGTGTCAGTGTGTGTCTTTGTGACTTGGTGTCAGTGTATGTCTTTGTTACTTGGTGTAAGTGTGTGTATGTGATACTGGGTATCAGTGTACGTCTTTGTTACTTGGTGTCAGTGTATGTCTTAGTTACTTCGTGTCAGTGTATGTGTTTGTGACTTGTTGTCAGTGGATGTCTTTGTTACTGGGTGGCAGTGTTTGTCTTTGATACTTGGTGTAATTGTCTCTCTTTGTTACTTGGTGTAAGTGTGTGTCTGTGTTCCTTGGTGTTAATGTATGTCTTTGTTACTTGGTGTCAGTGTGTGTCTGTGTTACTGGGTATCAGTGTATGTCTTTGTGACATGGTGTCAGTGTATGTCTTTGTTACTGGGTGTCAGTGTGTGTCTTTATGACTTGGTGTCAGTGTATGTCTTTGTTACTTGGTGTAAGTATGTGTATGTGATACTGGGTATCAGTGTATGTCTTTGTTACTTGGTGTCAGTATATGTCTTTGTTACTTCGTGTCAGTGTATGTGTTTGTGACTTGTTGTCAGTGGATGTCTTTGTTACTGGGTGGCAGTGTGTGTCTTTGTTACTTGGTGTAAGTGTATGTCAAAATACTTGGTGTAAGTGTATGTCTGTGTTACTTGGTGTAAGTGTATGTCTTTGTTACTTGGTGTAAGTGTGCGTCTGTGTTACTGGGTATCAGTGTATGTCTTTGTTACTGGGTATCAGTGTATGTCTTTGTTACTGGGTGTCAGTGTGTGTCTTTGTGACTTGGTGTCAGTGTATGTCTTTGTTACTTGGTGTCAGAGTGTGTCTGTGTTACTGGGTATCAGTGTATGTCTTTGAGACTTGGTGTTAGTGTATGTCTTTGTTACTTGGTGTCAGTGTATGTCTTTTTTACTTGGTGTCAGTGTGTGTCAGTGTTACTGGGCATCAGTGTATGTCTTTGTGACTTGGTATCAGTGTATGTCTTTGTTACTTGGAGTCAGTGTAAGTCTTTGTTACTGGTGTCAGTGCGTGTCTTTGTGACTTGGTGTCAGTGTATGTCTTTGTTACTTGGTGTAAGTGTGTGTCTGTGTTACTGGGTATCAGTGTATGTCTTTGTTACTTGGTGTCAGTGTATGTCATAATACTTGGTGTCAGTGTATGTCTTTGATACTTGGTGTAATTGTCTGTCTTTGTTACTTGGTGTAAATGTATGTCTTTGTTACTTGGTGTCAGTGTATGTCTTTGTTACTTGGTGTCAGAGTGTGTCTGTGTTACTGGGTATCAGTGTATGTCTTTGTGACTTGGTGTCAGTGTATGTCTTTGTTACTGGGTGTCAGTGTGTGTCTTTGTGACTTGGTGTCAGTGTATGTCTTTGTTACTTGGTGTAAGTGTGTGTATGTGATACTGGGTATCAGTGTACGTCTTTGTTACTTGGTGTCAGTGTATGTCTTAGTTACTTCGTGTCAGTGTATGTGTTTGTGACTTGTTGTCAGTGGATGTCTTTGTTACTGGGTGGCAGTGTTTGTCTTTGTTATTTGGTGTAAGTGTATGTCAAAATAATTGGTGTAAGTGTATGTCTGTGTTACCTGGTGTAAGTGTATGTCTTTGTTACTTGCTGTAAGTGTGCGTCTGTGTTACTGGGTATCAGTGTATGTCTTTGTTATTGGGTATCAGTGTATGTCTTTGTTACTGGGTGTCAGTGTGTGTCTTTGTGACTTGGTGTCAGTGTATGTCTTTGTTACTTGGTGTCAGTGTGTGTCTGTGATACTGGGTATCAGTGTATGACTTTGTTACTGGGTGTCAGTGTATGTCTTTGTTACTTTGTGTCGGTGTATGTCAAAATACTTGGTGTAAGTGTATGTCTGTGTTACTTGGTGTAAGTGTATGTCTTTGTTACTTGGTGTAAGTGTGCGTCTGTGTTACTGGGTATCAGTGTATGTCTTTGTTACTGGGTATCAGTGTATGTCTTTAAGACTTGGTATCAGTGTATGTCTTTGTTACTTGGAGTCAGTGTAAGTCTTTGTTACTGGTGTCAGTGCGTGTCTTTGTGACTTGGTGTCAGTGGATGTCTTTGTTACTTGGTGTAAGTGTGTGTCTGTGTTACTGGGTATCAGTGTATGTCTTTGTTACTTGGTGTCAGTGTATGTCATAATACTTGGTGTCAGTGTATGTCTTTGATACTTGGTGTAATTGTCTGTCTTTGTTACTTGGTGTAAATGTATGTCTTTGTTACTTGGTGTCAGTGTATGTCTTTGTTACTTGGTGTCAGAGTGTGTCTGTGTTACTGGGTATCAGTGTATGTCTTTGTGACTTGGTGTCAGTGTATGTCTTTGTTACTGGGTGTCAGTGTGTGTCTTTGTGACTTGGTGTCAGTGTATGTCTTTGTTACTTGGTGTAAGTGTGTGTATGTGATACTGGGTATCAGTGTACGTCTTTGTTACTTGGTGTCAGTGTATGTCTTAGTTACTTCGTGTCAGTGTATGTGTTTGTGACTTGTTGTCAGTGGATGTCTTTGTTACTGGGTGGCAGTGTTTGTCTTTGATACTTGGTGTAATTGTCTCTCTTTGTTACTTGGTGTAAGTGTGTGTCTGTGTTCCTTGGTCTTAATGTATGTCTTTGTTACTTGGTGTCAGTGTGTGTCTGTGTTACTGGGTATCAGTGTATGTCTTTGTGACATGGTGTCAGTGTATGTCTTTGTTACTGGGTGTCAGTGTGTGTCTTTATGACTTGGTGTCAGTGTATGTCTTTGTTACTTGGTGTAAGTATGTGTATGTGATACTGGGTATCAGTGTATGTCTTTGTTACTTGGTGTCAGTATATGTCTTTGTTACTTCGTGTCAGTGTATGTGTTTGTGACTTGTTGTCAGTGGATGTCTTTGTTACTGGGTGGCAGTGTTTGTCTTTGTTACTTGGTGTAAGTGTATGTCAAAATACTTGGTGTAAGTGTATGTCTGTGTTACTTGGTGTAAGTGTATGTCTTTGTTACTTGGTGTAAGTGTGCGTCTGTGATACTGGGTATCAGTGTATGTCTTTGTTACTGGCTATCAGTGTATGTCTTTGTTACTGGGTTTCAGTGTGTGCCTTTGTGACTTGGTGTCAGTGTATGTCTTTGTTACTTGGTGTCAGAGTGTGTCTGTGTTACTGGGTATCAGTGTATGTCTTTGTGACTTGGTGTAAGTGTGTGTATGTGACAATGGGTATCAGTGCACGTCTTTGTTACTTGGTGTCAGTGTATGTCTTAGTTACTTCGTGTCAGTGTATGTGTTTGTGACTTGTTGTCAGTGGATGTCTTTGTTTCTGGGTGGCAGTGTTTGTCTTTGTTACTTGGTGTAAGTGTATGTCAAAATACTTGGTGTAAGTGTATGTCTGTGTTACTTGGTGTAATTGTATGTCTTTGTTACTTGGTGTAAGTGTGCGTCTGTGTTACTGGGTATCAGTGTATGTCTTTGTTACTGGGTATCAGTGTATGTCTTTGTTACTGGGTGTCAGTGTGTGTCTTTGGGACTTGGTGTCAGTGTATGTCTTTGTTACTTGGTGTCAGTGTGTGTCTGTGATACTGGGTATCAGTGTATGACTTTGTTACTGGGTGTCAGTGTATGTCTTTGTTACTTTGTGTCGGTGTATGTCAAAATACTTGGTGTAAGTGTATGTCTGTGTTTCTTGGTGTAAGTGTATGTCTTTGTTACTTGGTGTAAGTGTGCGTCTGTGTTACTGGGTATCAGTGTATGTCTTTGTTACTGGGTATCAGTGTATGTCTTTAAGACTTGGTATCAGTGTATGTCTTTGTTACTTGGAGTCAGTGTAAGTCTTTGTTACTGGTGTCAGTGCGTGTCTTTGTGACTTGGTGTCAGTGTATGTCTTTGTTACTTGTTGTAAGTGTGTGTCTGTGTTACTGGGTATCAGTGTATGTCTTTGTTACTTGGTGTCAGTGTATGTCATAATACTTGGTGTCAGTGTATGTCTTTGATACTTGGTGTAATTGTCTGTCTTTATTACTTGGTGTAAGTGTGTGTCTGTGTTCCTTGGTGTAAGTGTATGTCTTTGTTACTTGGTGTCAGAGTGTGTCTGTGTTACTGGGTATCAGTGTATGTCTTTGTGACTTGGTGTCAGTGTATGTCTTTGTTACTGGGTGTCAGTGTGTGTCTTTGTGACTTGGTGTCAGTGTATGTCTTTGTTACTTGGTGAAAGTTTGTGTATGTGATACTGGGTATCAGTGTATGTCTTTGTTACTTGGTGTCAGTGTATGTCTTTGAAACTTCGTGTCAGTGTATGTGTTTGTGACTTGTTGTCAGTGGATGTCTTTCTTACTGGGTGGCAGTGTTTGTCTTTGTTACTTGGTGTAAGTGTATGTCAAAATACTTGGTGTAAGTGTATGTCTGTGTTACTTGGTGTAAGTGTATGTCTTTGTTACTTGGTGTAAGTGTGCGTCTGTGATACTGGGTATCAGTGTATGTCTTTGTTACTGGGTATCAGTGTATGTCTTTGTTACTGTATGTCAGTGTGTGTCTTTGTGACTTGGTGTCAGTGTATGTCTTTGTTACTTAGTGTCAGTGTGTGTCTGTGATACTGGGTATCAGTGTATGACTTTGTTACTTGGTGTCAGTGTATGTCTTTGTGACTTGGTGTAAGTGTATGTCTTTGTTACTTGGTGTCAGTGGATGTGTTTGTGACTTGTTGTCAGTGGATGTCTTTGTTACTGGGTGTCAGTGTATGTCTTTGTTACTTGGTGTAAGTGTATGTCAAAATACCTGGTGTAAGTGTATGTCTGTGTTACTTGGTGTAAGTGTATGTCTTTGTTACTTGGTGTAAGTGTGCGTCTGTGTTACTGGGTATTAGTGTATGTCTTTGTTACTGGGTATCAGTGTATGTCTTTAAGACTTGGTATCAGTGTATGTCTTTGTTACTTGGAGTCAGTGTAAGTCTTTGTTACTGGTGTCAGTGCGTGTCTTTGTGACTTGGTGTCAGTGGATGTCTTTGTTACTTGGTGTAAGTGTGTGTCTGTGTTACTGGGTATCAGTGTATGTCTTTGTTACTTGGTGTCAGTGTATGTCATAATACTTGGTGTCAGTGTATGTCTTTGATACTTGGTGTAATTGTCGGTCTTTGTTACTTGGTGTAAGTGTGCGTCTGTGTTCCTTGGTGTAAGTGTATGTCTTTGTTACTTGGTGTAAATGTATGTCTTTGTTACTTGGTGTCGGTGTATGTCTTTGTTACTTGGTGTCAGAGTGTGTCTGTGTTACTGGGTATCAGTGTATGTCTTTGTTACTGGGTGTCAGTGTGTGTCTTTGTGACTTGGTGTCAGAGCGTGTCTGTGTTACTGGGTGTCAGTGCATGTCTTTGTGACTTGGTGTCAGTGTATATCTGTGTTACTGGGTGTCAGTGCATGTCTTTGTGACTTGGTGTCAGTGTATATCTGTGTTACTTGGTGTAAGTGTGTGTCTTTGTTACTTGGTGTAATTGTATGTCTTTGTTACTTGTTGTCAGTGTATGTCTGTGTTACTTGGTGTCAGTGTATGTCTTTGTTACATGGTGTAAGTGTGTGTCTGTGTTACTTGGTGTAAGTGTGTGTCTGTGTTCCTGGGTATCAGTGTATGTCTTCGTTACTTGGTGTCAGTGTATGTCTTTGTTACTTGGTGCAAGTGTGTGTCTGTGTTACTTGGTGTAAGTGTGTGTCTGCGTTACTGGGTATCAGTGTATGTCTTTGTTACTTGGTGTCAGTGTATGTCAAAATACTTGGTGTAAGTGTATGTCTTTGTTACTTGGTGTAATTGTCTGTCTTTGTTACTTGGTGTCAGTGTATGTCTGTGTTACTTGGTGTAAGTGTGTGTCTTTGTTGCTGGGTATCAGTGTATGTCTTTGTGACTTGTTGTAAGTGTATGTCTTTGTTACTTGGTGTCAGTGTATGTGTTTGTGACTTGTTTTCAGTGGATGTCTTTGTTACTGGGTGTCTGTGTTTGTCTTTGTTACTTGGTGTAAGTGTATGTCAAATTATTGGTGTAAGTGCATGTCTGTGTTACTCGGTGAAAGTGTATGTCTTTGTTAGTTGGTGTAAGTGTGTGTCTGTGTTACTTGGTGTCAGTGTATGCCTGTGTTACTTGGTGTAAATATCTGTCTTTGTTACTTGGTGTAAGTCTATGTCTTTGTTACTTGGTGTCAGTGTGTGTCTGCGTTACTGGGTGTCAGTGTGTTTGTTTGTCTTACTGGCAGTCAGTGTGTGTCTGTGTTACTTGGTGTAAGTGTGTGTCTTTGTTACTTGGTGTCCGTGTGTGTCTGTGTTACTGGCTGTCAGTGCATGTCTTTGTTACTGGGTGTCAGTGTATGTCTTTGTTACTTGGTGTAAGTATGTGTCTGTGTTCCTGGGTATCAGTGTGTGTCTTTGTTACTTGGTGTCGGTGTGCGTCTTTGTGACTTGGTGTCAGTGTATTTCTTTGTTATTTGGTGTAAGTGTGTGTCTGTGTTACTGGGTATCAGTGTATGTCTTTGTTACTTGGTGTCAGTGAATGTCAAAATACTTGGTGTAAGTGTATGTCTTTGTTCCTTGGTGTCCGTGTATGTCTTTGTTACTTGGTGACAGTGTATGTCTTTGTTGCTTGGTGTCAGTGTATGTCTTTGTTACTTGGTGTAAGTGTGTGTCTGTGTTACTGGGTATCAGTGTATGTCTTTGTTACTTGGTGTCAGTGTGTGTCTGTGATACTGGGTATCAGTGTATGACTTTGTTACTGGGTGTCAGTGTATGTCTTTGTTACTTTGTGTCGGTGTATGTCAAAATACTTGGTGTAAGTGTATGTCTGTGTTTCTTGGTGTAAGTGTATGTCTTTGTTACTTGGTGTAAGTGTGCGTCTGTGTTACTGGGTATCAGTGTATGTCTTTGTTACTGGGTATCAGTGTATGTCTTTAAGACTTGGTATCAGTGTATGTCTTTGTTACTTGGAGTCAGTGTAAGTCTTTGTTACTGGTGTCAGTGCGTGTCTTTGTGACTTGGTGTCAGTGTATGTCTTTGTTACTTGTTGTAAGTGTGTGTCTGTGTTACTGGGTATCAGTGTATGTCTTTGTTACTTGGTGTCAGTGTATGTCATAATACTTGGTGTCAGTGTATGTCTTTGATACTTGGTGTAATTGTCTGTCTTTGTTACTTGGTGTAAGTGTGTGTCTGTGTTCCTTGGTGTAAGTGTATGTCTTTGTTACTTGGTGTCAGAGTGTGTCTGTGTTACTGGGTATCAGTGTATGTCTTTGTGACTTGGTGTCAGTGTATGTCTTTGTTACTGGGTGTCAGTGTGTGTCTTTGTGACTTGGTGTCAGTGTATGTCTTTGTTACTTGGTGTAAGTGTGTGTATGTGATACTGGGTATCAGTGTATGTCTTTGTTACTTCGTGACAGTGTATGTGTTTGTGACTTGTTGTCATTGGATGTCTTTCTTACTGGGTGGCAGTGTTTGTCTTTGTTACTTGGTGTAAGTGTATGTCAAAATACTTGGTGTAAGTGTATGTCTGTGTTACTTGGTGTAAGTGTATGTCTTTGTTACTTGGTGTAAGTGTGCGTCTGTGATACTGGGTATCAGTGTATGTCTTTGTTACTGGGTATCAGTGTATGTCTTTGTTACTGTATGTCAGTGTGTGTCTTTGTGACTTGGTGTCAGTGTATGTCTTTGTTACTTAGTGTCAGAGTGTGTCTGTGATACTGGGTATCAGTGTATGACTTTGTTACTTGGTGTCAGTGTATGTCTTTGTGACTTGGTGTAAGTGTATGTCTTTGTTACTTGGTGTCAGTGGATGTGTTTGTGACTTGTTGTCAGTGGATGTCTTTGTTACTGGGTGTCAGTGTATGTCTTTGTTACTTGGTGTAAGTGTATGTCAAAATACTTGGTGTAAGTGTATGTCTGTGTTACTTGGTGTAAGTGTATGTCTTTGTTACTTGGTGTAAGTGTGCGTCTGTGTTACTGGGTATTAGTGTATGTCTTTGTTACTGGGTATCAGTGTATGTCTTTGTTACTTGGTGTCAGTGTATGTCATAATACTTGGTGTCAGTGTATGTCTTTGATACTTGGTGTAATTGTCGGTCTTTGTTACTTGGTGTAAGTGTGTGTCTGTGTTCCTTGGTGTAAGTGTATGTCTTTGTTACTTGGTGTAAATGTATGTCTTTGTTACTTGGTGTCGGTGTATGTCTTTGTTACTTGGTGTCAGAGTGTGTCTGTGTTACTGGGTATCAGTGTATGTCTTTGTTACTGGGTGTCAGTGTGTGTCTTTGTGACTTGGTGTCAGAGCGTGTCTGTGTTACTGGGTGTCAGTGCATGTCTTTGTGACTTGGTGTCAGTGTATATCTGTGTTACTGGGTGTCAGTGCATGTCTTTGTGACTTGGTGTCAGTGTATATCTGTGTTACTTGGTGTAAGTGTGTGTCTTTGTTACTTGGTGTAATTGTATGTCTTTGTTACTTGTTGTCAGTGTATGTCTGTGTTACTTGGTGTCAGTGTATGTCTTTGTTACATGGTGTAAGTGTGTGTCTGTGTTACTTGGTGTAAGTGTGTGTCTGTGTTCCTGGGTATCAGTGTATGTCTTCGTTACTTGGTGTCAGTGTATGTCTTTGTTACTTGGTGCAAGTGTGTGTCTGTGTTACTTGGTGTAAGTGTGTGTCTGCGTTACTGGGTATCAGTGTATGTCTTTGTTACTTGGTGTCAGTGTATGTCAAAATACTTGGTGTAAGTGTATGTCTTTGTTACTTGGTGTAATTGTCTGTCTTTGTTACTTGGTGTCAGTGTATGTCTGTGTTACTTGGCGTAAGTGTGTGTCTTTGTTGCTGGGTATCAGTGTATGTCTTTGTGACTTGTTGTAAGTGTATGTCTTTGTTACTTGGTGTCAGTGTATGTGTTTGTGACTTGTTTTCAGTGGATGTCTTTGTTACTGGGTGTCTGTGTTTGTCTTTGTTACTTGGTGTAAGTGTATGTCAAATTATTGGTGTAAGTGCATGTCTGTGTTACTCGGTGAAAGTGTATGTCTTTGTTAGTTGGTGTAAGTGTGTGTCTGTGTTACCTGGTGTCAGTGTATGCCTGTGTTACTTGGTGTAAATATCTGTCTTTGTTACTTGGTGTAAGTGTATGTCTTTGTTACTTGGTGTCAGTGTGTGTCTGCGTTACTGGGTGTCAGTGTGTTTGTTTGTCTTACTGGCAGTCAGTGTGTGTCTGTGTTACTTGGTGTAAGTGTGTGTCTTTGTTACTTGGTGTAAGTGTGCGTCTGTGATACTGGGTATCAGTGTATGTCTTTGTTACTGGGTATCAGTGTATGTCTTTAAGACTTGGTATCAGTTTATGTCTTTGTTACTTGGAGTCAGTGTAAGTCTTTGTTACTGGTGTCAGTGCGTGTCTTTGTGACTTGGTGTCAGTGGATGTCTTTGTTACTTGGTGTAAGTGTGTGTCTGTGTTACTGGGTATCAGTGTATGTGTTTGTTACTTGGTGTCAGTGTATGTCATAATACTTGGTGTCAGTGTATGTCTTGATACTTGGTGTAATTGTCTGTCTTTGTTACTTGGTGTAAATGTATGTCTTTGTTACTTGGTGTCAGTGTATGTCTTTGTTACTTGGTGTCAGAGTGTGTCTGTGTTACTGGGTATCAGTGTATGTCTTTGTGACTTGGTGTCAGTGTATGTCTTTGTTACTGGGTGTCAGTGTGTGTCTTTGTGACTTGGTGTCAGTGTATGTCTTTGTTACTTGGTGTAAGTGTGTGTATGTGATACTGGGTATCAGTGTACGTCTTTGTTACTTGGTGTCAGTGTATGTCTTAGTTACTTCGTGTCAGTGTATGTGTTTGTGACTTGTTGTCAGTGGATGTCTTTGTTACTGGGTGGCAGTGTTTGTCTTTGATACTTGGTGTAATTGTCTCTCTTTGTTACTTGGTGTAAGTGTGTGTCTGTGTTCCTTGGTGTTAATGTATGTCTTTGTTACTTGGTGTCAGTGTGTGTCTGTGTTACTGGGTATCAGTGTATGTCTTTGTGACATGGTGTCAGTGTATGTCTTTGTTACTGGGTGTCAGTGTGTGTCTTTATGACTTGGTGTCAGTGTATGTCTTTGTTACTTGGTGTAAGTATGTGTATGTGATACTGGGTATCAGTGTATGTCTTTGTTACTTGGTGTCAGTATATGTCTTTGTTACTTCGTGTCAGTGTATGTGTTTGTGACTTGTTGTCAGTGGATGTCTTTGTTACTGGGTGGCAGTGTTTGTCTTTGTTACTTGGTGTAAGTGTATGTCAAAATACTTGGTGTAAGTGTATGTCTGTGTTACTTGGTGTAAGTGTATGTCTTTGTTACTTGGTGTAAGTGTGCGTCTGTGATACTGGGTATCAGTGTATGTCTTTGTTACTGGCTATCAGTGTATGTCTTTGTTACTGGGTGTCAGTGTGTGCCTTTGTGACTTGGTGTCAGTGTATGTCTTTGTTACTTGGTGTCAGAGTGTGTCTGTGTTACTGGGTATCAGTGTATGTCTTTGTGACTTGGTGTAAGTGTGTGTATGTGATAATGGGTATCAGTGCACGTCTTTGTTACTTGGTGTCAGTGTATGTCTTAGTTACTTCGTGTCAGTGTATGTGTTTGTGACTTGTTGTCAGTGGATGTCTTTGTTTCTGGGTGGCAGTGTTTGTCTTTGTTACTTGGTGTAAGTGTATGTCAAAATACTTGGTGTAAGTGTATGTCTGTGTTACTTGGTGTAATTGTATGTCTTTGTTACTTGGTGTAAGTGTGCGTCTGTGTTACTGGGTATCAGTGTATGTCTTTGTTACTGGGTATCAGTGTATGTCTTTGTTACTGGGTGTCAGTGTGTGTCTTTGGGACTTGGTGTCAGTGTATGTCTTTGTTACTTGGTGTCAGTGTGTGTCTGTGATACTGGGTATCAGTGTATGACTTTGTTACTGGGTGTCAGTGTATGTCTTTGTTACTTTGTGTCGGTGTATGTCAAAATACTTGGTGTAAGTGTATGTCTGTGTTTCTTGGTGTAAGTGTATGTCTTTGTTACTTGGTGTAAGTGTGTGTCTGTGTTACTGGGTATCAGTGTATGTCTTTGTTACTGGGTATCAGTGTATGTCTTTAAGACTTGGTATCAGTGTATGTCTTTGTTACTTGGAGTCAGTGTAAGTCTTTGTTACTTGGTGTCAGTGCGTGTCTTTGTGACTTGGTGTCAGTGTATGTCTTTGTTACTTGTTGTAAGTGTGTGTCTGTGTTACTGGGTATCAGTGTATGTCTTTGTTACTTGGTGTCAGTGTATGTCATAATACTTGGTGTCAGTGTATGTCTCTGATACTTGGTGTAATTGTCTGTCTTTATTACTTGGTGTAAGTGTGTGTCTGTGTTCCTTGGTGTAAGTGTATGTCTTTGTTACTTGGTGTCAGAGTGTGTCTGCGTTACTGGGTATCAGTGTATGTCTTTGTGACTTGGTGTCAGTGTATGTCTTTGTTACTGGGTGTCAGTGTGTGTCTTTGTGACTTGGTGTCAGTGTATGTCTTTGTTACTTGGTGTAAGTGTGTGTATGTGATACTGGGTATCAGTGTATGTCTTTGTTACTTGGTGTCAGTGTATGTCTTTGTTACTTCGTGTCAGTGTATGTGTTTGTGACTTGTTGTCAGTGGATGTCTTTCTTACTGGGTGGCAGTGTTTGTCTTTGTTACTTGGTGTAAGTGTATGTCAAAATACTTGGTGTAAGTGTATGTCTGTGTTACTTGGTGTAAGTGTATGTCTTTGTTACTTGGTGTAAGTGTGCGTCTGTGATACTGGGTATCAGTGTATGTCTTTGTTACTGGGTATCAGTGTATGTCTTTGTTACTGTATGTCAGTGTGTGTCTTTGTGACCTGGTGTCAGTGTATGTCTTTGTTACTTAGTGTCAGTGTGTGTCTGTGATACTGGGTATCAGTGTATGACTTTGTTACTTGGTGTCAGTGTATGTCTTTGTGACTTGGTGTCAGTGGATGTGTTTGTGACTTGTTGTCAGTGGATGTCTTTGTTACTGGGTGTCAGTGTATGTCTTTGTTACTTGGTGTAAGTGTATGTCAAAATACTTGGTGTAAGTGTATGTCTGTGTTACTTGGTGTAAGTGTATGTCTTTGTTACTTGGTGTAAGTGTGCGTCTGTGTTACTGGGTATTAGTGTATGTCTTTGTTACTGGGTATCAGTGTATGTCTTTGAGACTTGGTATCAGTGTATGTCTTTGTTACTTGGAGTCAGTGTAAGTCTTTGTTACTGGTGTCAGTGCGTGTCTTTGTGACTTGGTGTCAGTGGATGTCTTTGTTACTTGGTGTAAGTGTGTGTCTGTGTTACTGGGTATCAGTGTATGTCTTTGTTACTTGGTGTCAGTGTATGTCATAATACTTGGTGTCAGTCTATGTCTTTGATACTTGGTGTAATTGTCGGTCTTTGTTACTTGGTGTAAGTGTGTGTCTGTGTTCCTTGGTGTAAGTGTATGTCTTTGTTACTTGGTGTAAATGTATGTCTTTGTTACTTGGTGTCGGTGTATGTCTTTGTTACTTGGTGTCAGAGTGTGTCTGTGTTACTGGGTATCAGTGTATGTCTTTGTTACTGGGTGTCAGTGTGTGTCTTTGTGACTTGGTGTCAGAGCGTGTCTGTGTTACTGGGTGTCAGTGCATGTCTTTGTGACTTGGTGTCAGTGTATATCTGTGTTACTGGGTGTCAGTGCATGTCTTTGTGACTTGGTGTCAGTGTATATCTGTGTTACTTGGTGTAAGTGTGTGTCTTTGTTACTTGGTGTAATTGTATGTCTTTGTTACTTGTTGTCAGTGTATGTCTGTGTTACTTGGTGTCAGTGTATGTCTTTGTTACATGGTGTAAGTGTGTGTCTGTGTTACTTGGTGTAAGTGTGTGTCTGTGTTCCTGGGTATCAGTGTATGTCTTCGTTACTTGGTGTCAGTGTATGTCTTTGTTACTTGGTGCAAGTGTGTGTCTGTTTTACTTGGTGTAAGTGTGTGTCTGCGTTACTGGGTATCAGTGTATGTCTTTGTTACTTGGTGTCAGTGTATGTCAAAATACTTGGTGTAAGTGTATGTCTTTGTTACTTGGTGTAATTGTCTGTCTTTGTTACTTGGTGTCAGTGTATGTCTGTTTTACTTGGTGTAAGTGTGTGTCTTTGTTGCTGGGTATCAGTGTATGTCTTTGTGACTTGTTGTAAGTGTATGTCTTTGTTACTTGGTGTCAGTGTATGTGTTTGTGACTTGTTTTCAGTGGATGTCTTTGTTACTGGGTGTCTGTGTTTGTCTTTGTTACTTGGTGTAAGTGTATGTCAAATTATTGGTGTAAGTGCATGTCTGTGTTACTCGGTGAAAGTGTATGTCTTTGTTAGTTGGTGTAAGTGTGTGTCTGTGTTACTTGGTGTCAGTGTATGCCTGTGTTACTTGGTGTAAATATCTGTCTTTGTTACTTGGTGTAAGTCTATGTCTTTGTTACTTGGTGTCAGTGTGTGTCTGCGTTACTGGGTGTCAGTGTGTTTGTTTGTCTTACTGGCAGTCAGTGTGTGTCTGTGTTACTTGGTGTAAGTGTGTGTCTTTGTTACTTGGTGTCCGTGTGTGTCTGTGTTACTGGCTGTCAGTGCATGTCTTTGTTACTGGGTGTCAGTGTATGTCTTTGTTACTTGGTGTAAGTATGTGTCTGTGTTCCTGGGTATCAGTGTGTGTCTTTGTTACTTGGTGTAAGCGTGTGTCTGTGTTACTGGGTATCAGTGTATGTCTTTGTTTCTGGGTGTCAATATATGTCTTTGTGACTTGGTGTCAGTGTATGTCTTTGTTACTTGGTGTAAGTGTGTGTCTGTGTTACTGGGTATCTGTGTATGTCTTCGTTACCTGGTGTCGGTGTGCGTCTTTGTGACTTGGTGTCAGTGTATTTCTTTGTTATTTGGTGTAAGTGTGTGTCTGTGTTACTGGGTATCAGTGCATGTCTTTGTTTCTGGGTGTCAATATATGTCTTTGTGACTTGGTGTCAGTGTATGTCTTTGTTACTTGGTGTAAGTGTGTGTCTGTGTTACTGGGTATCAGTGTATGTCTTTGTTACTTGGTGTCAGTGAATGTCAAAATACTTGGTGTAAGTGTATGTCTTTGTTCCTTGGTGTCCGTGTATGTCTTTGTTACTTGGTGACAGTGTATGTCTTTGTTGCTTGGTGTCAGTGTATGTCTTTGTTACTTGGTGTAAGTGTGTGTCTGTGTTACTGGGTATCAGTGTATGTCTTTGTTACTTGCTGTCAGTGTGTGTCTGTGATACTGGGTATCAGTGTATGACTTTGTTACTGGGTGTCAGTGTATGTCTTTGTTACTTTGTGTCGGTGTATGTCAAAATACTTGGTGTAAGTGTATGTCTGTGTTTCTTGGTTTAAGTGTATGTCTTTGTTACTTGGTGTAAGTGTGCGTCTGTGTTACTGGGTATCAGTGTATGTCTTTGTTACTGGGTATCAGTGTATGTCTTTAAGACTTGGTATCAGTGTATGTCTTTGTTACTTGGAGTCAGTGTAAGTCTTTGTTACTGGTGTCAGTGCGTGTCTTTGTGACTTGGTGTCAGTGTATGTCTTTGTTACTTGTTGTAAGTGTGTGTCTGTGTTACTGGGTATCAGTGTATGTCTTTGTTACTTGGTGTCAGTGTATGTCATAATACTTGGTGTCAGTGTATGTCTTTGATACTTGGTGTAATTGTCTGTCTTTGTTACTTGGTGTAAGTGTGTGTCTGTGTTCCTTGGTGTAAGTGTATGTCTTTGTTACTTGGTGTCAGTCTATGTCTTTGTTACTGGGTGTCAGTGTGTGTCTTTGTGACTTGGTGTCAGTGTATGTCTTTGTTACTTGGTGTAAGTGTGTGTATGTGATACTGGGTATCAGTGTATGTCTTTGTTACTTGGTGTCAGTGTATGTCTTTGTTACTTCGTGTCAGTGTATGTGTTTGTGACTTGTTGTCAGTGGATGTCTTTCTTACTGGGTGGCAGTGTTTGTCTTTGTTACTTGGTGTAAGTGTATGTCAAAATACTTGGTGTAAGTGTATGTCTGTGTTACTTGGTGTAAGTGTATGTCTTTGTTACTTGGTGTAAGTGTGCGTCTGTGATACTGGGTATCAGTGTATGTCTTTGTTACTGGGTATCAGTGTATGTCTTTGTTACTGTATGTCAGTGTGTGTCTTTGTGACTTGGTGTCAGTGTATGTCTTTGTTACTTAGTGTCAGTGTGTGTCTGTGATACTGGGTATCAGTGTATGACTTTGTTACTTGGTGTCAGTGTATGTCTTTGTGACTTGGTGTAAGTGTATGTCTTTGTTACTTGGTGTCAGTGGATGTGTTTGTGACTTGTTGTCAGTGGATGTCTTCGTTACTGGGTGTCAGTGTATGTCTTTGTTACTTGGTGTAAGTGTATGTCAAAATACTTGGTGTAAGTGTATGTCTGTGTTACTTGGTGTAAGTGTATGTCTTTGTTACTTGGTGTAAGTGTGCGTCTGTGTTACTGGGTATTAGTGTATGTCTTTGTTACTGGGTATCAGTGTATGTCTATAAGACTTGGTATCAGTGTATGTCTTTGTTACTTGGAGTCAGTGTAAGTCTTTGTTACTGGTGTCAGTGCGTGTCTTTGTGACTTGGTGTCAGTGGATGTCTTTGTTACTTGGTGTAAGTGTGTGTCTGTGTTACTGGGTATCAGTGTATGTCTTTGTTACTTGGTGTCAGTGTATGTCATAATACTTGGTGTCAGTGTATGTCTTTGAAACTTGGTGTAATTGTCGGTCTTTGTTACTTGGTGTGAGTGTGTGTCTGTGTTCCTTGGTGTAAGTGTCTGTCTTTGTTACTTGGTGTAAATGTATGTCTTTGTTACTTGGTGTCGGTGTATGTCTTTGTTACTTGGTGTCAGAGTGTGTCTGTGTTACTGGGTATCAGTGTATGTCTTTGTTACTGGGTGTCAGTGTGTGTCTTTGTGACTTGGTGTCAGAGCGTGTCTGTGTTACTGGGTGTCAGTGCATGTCTTTGTGACTTGGTGTCAGTGTATATCTGTGTTACTGGGTGTCAGTGCATGTCTTTGTGACTTGGTGTCAGTGTATATCTGTGTTACTTGGTGTAAGTGTGTGTCTTTGTTACTTGGTGTAATTGTATGTCTTTGTTACTTGTTGTCAGTGTATGTCTGTGTTACTTGGTGTCAGTGTATGTCTTTGTTACATGGTGTAAGTGTGTGTCTGTGTTACTTGGTGTAAGTGTGTGTCTGTGTTCCTGGGTATCAGTGTATGTCTTCGTTACTTGGTGTCAGTGTATGTCTTTGTTACTTGGTGCAAGTGTGTGTCTGTGTTACTTGGTGTAAGTGTGTGTCTGCGTTACTGGGTATCAGTGTATGTCTTTGTTACTTGGTGTCAGTGTATGTCAAAATACTTGGTGTAAGTGTATGTCTTTGTTACTTGGTGTAATTGTCTGTCTTTGTTACTTGGTGTCAGTGTATGTCTGTGTTACTTGGTGTAAGTGTGTGTCTTTGTTGCTGGGTATCAGTGTATGTCTTTGTGACTTGTTGTAAGTGTATGTCTTTGTTACTTGGTGTCAGTGTATGTGTTTGTGACTTGTTTTCAGTGGATGTCTTTGTTACTGGGTGTCTGTGTTTGTCTTTGTTACTTGGTGTAAGTGTATGTCAAATTATTGGTGTAAGTGCATGTCTGTGTTACTCGGTGAAAGTGTATGTCTTTGTTAGTTGGTGTAAGTGTGTGTCTGTGTTACCTGGTGTCAGTGTATGCCTGTGTTACTTGGTGTAAATACCTGTCTTTGTTACTTGGTGTAAGTGTATGTCTTTGTTACTTGGTGTCAGTGTGTGTCTGCGTTACTGGGTGTCAGTGTGTTTGTTTGTCTTACTGGCAGTCAGTGTGTGTCTGTGTTACTTGGTGTAAGTGTGTGTCTTTGTTACTTGGTGTCCGTGTGTGTCTGTGTTACTGGCTGTCAGTGCATGTCTTTGTTACTGGGTGTCAGTGTATGTCTTTGTTACTTGGTGTAAGTATGTGTCTGTGTTCCTGGGTATCAGTGTGTGTCTTTGTTACTTGGTGTAAGCGTGTGTCTGTGTTACTGGGTATCAGTGTATGTCTTTGTTTCTGGGTGTCAATATATGTCTTTGTGACTTGATGTCAGTGTATGTCTTTGTTACTTGGTGTAAGTGTGTGTCTGTGTTACTGGGTATCTGTGTATGTCTTCGTTACCTGGTGTCGGTGTGCGTCTTTGTGACTTGGTGTCAGTGTATTTCTTTGTTATTTGGTGTAAGTGTGTGTCTGTGTTACTGGGTATCAGTGTATGTCTTTGTTACTTGGTGTCAGTGAATGTCAAAATACTTGGTGTAAGTGTATGTCTTTGTTCCTTGGTGTCCGTGTATGTCTTTGTTACTTGGTGACAGTGCATGTCTTTGTTGCTTGGTGTCAGTGTATGTCTTTGTTACTTGGTGTAAGTGTGTGTCTGTGTTACTGGGTATCAGTGTATGTCTTTGTTACTTGGTGTCAGTGTATGTCTTTGTTACTTGGTGTAAGTGTGTGTCTGTGTATCAGTGTATGTCTTTGTGACCAGGTGTCAGTGTATGTATTTGTTACTGGGTGTCATTGTGTGTCTTTGTTCCTTGGTGTCAGTGTATGTCTGTGTTACTGGGGGTCAGTGTTTGTCTGTGTTACTGGGGTTCAGTGTGTTTTTCTAACTGGGTGTCAGTGTGTGTCTGTGTTACTGGGTATCAGAGTCTATCTTTGTTACTTGGTGTAAGTGTGTGTCTTTGTTACTTGGTGTAATTGTATGTCTTTGTTACTTGGTGTCAGTGTATGTCTTTGTTACTTGGTGTATGTGTGTGTCTGTGTTACTTGGTGTAAGTGTGTGTGTGTGTGCCTGGGGTTCATTCTATGTCTTTGTTACTTGGTGTCGGTGTATGTCTGTGTTACTTGGTGTCAGTGTGTTTGTTTGTGTTACTGGGTGTCAGTGTGTGTCTGTGTTATTTGGTGTAAGTGTGTTTGTTTGTGTTACTGGGTGTCATTGTGTGTCTGTGTTATTTGGTGTAAGTGTGTGTCTTTGTGACTTGCTGTCAGTGTGTGTTTGTGTTACTGGGTGTCAGTGTGTGTCTCTGTCATTGGGTGTCAGTGTGCGTCTTTGTGACTTGGTGTCAGTGTATGTCTTTGTTACTTGGTGTAAGTGTGCGTCCGTGTTTCTGGGTATCAGCGTATGTCTTTGTTACTTGGTGTCAGTGTATGTCAAAATACCTGGTGTAAGTGTATGTCTTTGTTACTTGGTGTAATTGTCTGTCTTTGTTACTTGGTGTAAGTGTGTGTCTTTGTTACTTGATGTCAGTGTATGTCTGTGTTCCTTGGTGTAAGTATGTGTCTTTGTTACTTGGTGTAAGTGTATGTCTTTGTTACTTGGTGTCAGTGTATGTCTTTTTTACTTGGTGTCAGTGTGTGTCAGTGTTACTGGGCATCAGTGTATGTCTTTGTGACTTGATATCAGTGTATGTCTTTGTTACTTGGAGTCAGTGTAAGTCTTTGTTACTGGTGTCAGTGCGTGTCTTTGTGACTTGGTGTCAGTGTATGTCTTTGTTACTTGGTGTAAGTGTGCGTCTGTGTTACTGGGTATCAGTGTATGTCTTTGTTACTGGGTATCAGTGTATGTTTTTAAGACTTGGTATCAGTGTATGTCTTTGTTACTTGGAGTCAGTGTAAGTCTTTGTTACTGGTGTCAGTGCGTGTCTTTGTGACTTGGTGTCAGTGTATGTCTTTGTTACTTGGTGTAAGTGTGTGTCTGTGTTACTGGGTATCAGTGTATGTCTTTGTTACTTGGTGTCAGTGTATGTCATAATACTTGGTGTCAGTGTATGTCTTTGTTACTTGGTGTCAGTGGATGTGTCTGTGATACTGGGTATCAGTGTATGACTTTGTTACTGGGTGTCAGTGTATTTCTTTGTTACTTTGTGTCGGCGTATGTCAAAATACTTGGTGTAAGTGTATGTCTGTGTTACTTGGTGTAAGTGTATGTCTTTGTTACTTGGTGTAAGTGTGCGTCTGTGTTACTGGGTATCAGAGTATGTCTTTGTTACTGGGTATCAGTGTATGTCTTTAAGACTTGGTATCAGTGTATGTCTTTGTTACTTGGAGTCAGTGTAAGTCTTTGTTACTGGTGTCAGTGCGTGTCTTTGTGACTTGGTGTCAGTGGATGTCTTTGTTACTTGGTGTAAGTGTGTGTCTGTGTTACTGGGTATCAGTGTATGTCTTTGTTACTTGGTGTCAGTGTATGTCATAATACTTGGTGTCAGTGTATGTCTTTGATACTTGGTGTAATTGTCTCTCTTTGTTACTTGGTGTAAATGTGTGTCTTTGTTCCTTGGTGTAAGTGTATGTCTTTGTTACTTGGTGTCAGAGTGTGTCTGTGTTACTGGGTATCAGTGTATGTCTTTGTGACATGGTGTCAGTGTATGTCTTTGTTACTGGGTGTCAGTGTGTGTCTTTGTGACTTGGTGTCAGTGTCTGTCTTTGTTACTTGGTGTAAGTGTGTGTATGTGATAATGGGTATCAGTGTATGTCTTTGTTACTTGGTGTCAGTATATGTCTTTGTTACTTCGTGTCAGTGTATGTGTTTGTGACTTGTTGTCAGTGGATGTCTTTGTTACTGGGTGGCAGTGTGTGTCTTTGTTACTTGGTGTAAGTGTCTGTCAAAATACTTGGTGTAAGTGTATGTCTGTGTTACTTGGTGTAAGTGTATGTCTTTGTTACTTGGTGTAATTGTGCGTCTGTGATACTGGGTATCAGTGTATGTCTTTGTTACTGGGTATCAGTGTATGTCTTTGTTACTGGGTGTCAGTGTCTGTCTTTGTGACTTGGTGTCTGTGTATGTCTTTGTTACTTGGTGTCAGAGTGTGTCTGTGTTACTGGGTATCAGTGTATGTCTTTGTGACTTGGTGTTAGTGTATGTCTTTGTTACTTGGTGTCAGTGTATGTCTTTTTTACTTGGTGTCAGTGTGTGTCAGTGTTACTGGGCATCAGTGTATGTCTTTGTGACTTGGTATCAGTGTATGTCTTTGTTACTTGGAGTCAGTGTAAGTCTTTGTTACTGGTGTCAGTGCGTGTCTTTGTGACTTGGTGTCAGTGTATGTCTTTGTTACTTGGTGTAAGTGTGTGTCTGTGTTACTGGGTATCAGTGTATGTCTTTGTTACTTGGTGTCAGTGTATGTCATAATACTTGGTGTCAGTGTATGTCTTTGATACTTGGTGTAATTGTCTGTCTTTGTTACTTGGTGTAAATGTATGTCTTTGTTACTTGGTGTCAGTGTATGTCTTTGTTACTTGGTGTCAGAGTGTGTCTGTGTTACTGGGTATCAGTGTATGTCTTTGTGACTTGGTGTCAGTGTATGTCTTTGTTACTGGGTGTCAGTGTGTGTCTTTGTGACTTGGTGTCAGTGTATGTCTTTGTTACTTGGTGTAAGTGTGTGTATGTGATACTGGGTATCAGTGTACGTCTTTGTTACTTGGTGTCAGTGTATGTCGTAGTTACTTCGTGTCAGTGTATGTGTTTGTGACTTGTTGTCAGTGGATGTCTTTGTTACTGGTGGCAGTGTTTGTCTTTGTTATTTGGTGTAAGTGTATGTCAAAATACTTGGTGTAAGTGTATGTCTGTGTTACTTGGTGTAAGTGTATGTCTTTGTTACTTGGTGTAAGTGTGCGTCTGTGTTACTGGGTATCAGTGTATGTCTTTGTTACTGGGTATCAGTGTATGTCTTTGTTACTGGGTGTCAGTGTGTGTCTTTGTGACTTGGTGTCAGTGTATGTCTTTGTTACTTGGTGTCAGTGTGTGTCTGTGATACTGGGTATCAGTGTATGACTTTGTTACTGGGTGTCAGTGTATGTCTTTGTTACTTTGTGTCGGTGTATGTCAAAATACTTGGTGTAAGTGTATGTCTGTGTTACTTGGTGTAAGTGTATGTCTTTGTTACTTGGTGTAAGTGTGCGTCTGTGTTACTGGGTATCAGTGTATGTCTTTGTTACTGGGTATCAGTGTATGTCTTTAAGAGTTGGTATCAGTGTATGTCTTTGTTACTTGGAGTCAGTGTAAGTCTTTGTTACTGGTGTCAGTGCGTGTCTTTGTGACTTGGTGTCAGTGGATGTCTTTGTTACTTGGTGTAAGTGTGTGTCTGTGTTACTGGGTATCAGTGTATGTCTTTGTTACTTGGTGTCAGTGTATGTCATAATACTTGGTGTCAGTGTATGTCTTTGATACTTGGTGTAATTGTCTCTCTTTGTTACTTGGTGTAAGTGTGTGTCTGTGTTCCTTGGTGTAAGTGTATGTCTTTGTTACTTGGTGTCAGAGTGTGTCTGTGTTACTGGGTATCAGTGTATGTCTTTGTGACATGGTGTCAGTGTATGTCTTTGTTACTGGGTGTCAGTGTGTGTCTTTATGACTTGGTGTCAGTGTATGACTTTGTTACTTGGTGTAAGTATGTGTATGTGATACTGGGTATCAGTGTATGTCTTTGTTACTTGGTGTCAGTATATGTCTTTGTTACTTCGTGTCAGTGTATGTGTTTGTGACTTGTTGTCAGTGGATGTCTTTGTTACTGGGTGGCAGTGTTTGTCTTTGTTACTTGGTGTAAGTGTATGTCAAAATACTTGGTGTAAGTGTATGTCTGTGTTACTTGGTGTAAGTGTATGTCTTTGTTACTTGGTGTAAGTGTGCGTCTGTGATACTGGGTATCAGTGTATGTCTTTGTTACTGGGTATCAGTGTATGTCTTTGTTACTGGGTGTCAGTGTGTGTCTTTGTGACTTGGTGTCAGTGTATGTCTTTGTTACTTGGTGTCAGAGTGTGTCTGTGTTACTGGGTATCAGTGTATGTCTTTGTGACTTGGTGTAAGTGTGTGTATGTGATAATGGGTATCAGTGCACGTCTTTGTTACTTGGTGTCAGTGTATGTCTTAGTTACTTCGTGTCAGTGTATGTGTTTGTGACTTGTTGTCAGTGGATGTCTTTGTTTCTGGGTGGCAGTGTTTGTCTTTGTTACTTGGTGTAAGTGTATGTCAAAATACTTGGTGTAAGTGTATGTCTGTGTTACTTGGTGTAAGTGTATGTCTTTGTTACTTGGTGTAAGTGTGCGTCTGTGTTACTGGGTATCAGTGTATGTCTTTGTTACTGGGTATCATTGTATGTCTTTGTTACTGGGTGTCAGTGTGTGTCTTTGTGACTTGGTGTCAGTGTATGTCTTTGTTACTTGGTGTCAGTGTGTGTCTGTGATACTGGGTATCAGTGTATGACTTTGTTACTGGGTGTCAGTGTATGTCTTTGTTACTTTGTGTCGGTGTATGTCAAAATACTTGGTGGAAGTGTATGTCTGTGTTTCTTGGTGTAAGTGTATGTCTTTGTTACTTGGTGTAAGTGTGCGTCTGTGTTACTGGGTATCAGTGTATGTCTTTGTTACTGGGTATCAGTGTATGTCTTTAAGACTTGGTATCAGTGTATGTCTTTGTTACTTGGAGTCAGTGTAAGTCTTTGTTACTGTTGTCAGTGCGTGTCTTTGTGACTTGGTGTCAGTGTATGTCTTTGTTACTTGTTGTAAGTGTGTGTCTGTGTTACTGGGTATCAGTGTATGTCTTTGTTACTTGGTGTCAGTGTATGTCATAATACTTGGTGTCAGTGTATGTCTTTGATACTTGGTGTAATTGTCTGTCTTTGTTACTTGGTGTAAGTGTGTGTCTGTGTTCCTTGGTGTAAGTGCATGTCTTTGTTACTTGGTGTCAGAGTGTGTCTGTGTTACTGGGTATCAGTGTATGTCTTTGTGACTTGGTGTCAGTGTATGTCTTTGTTACTGGGTGTCAGTGTGTGTCTTTGTGACTTGGTGTCAGTGTATGTCTTTGTTACTTGGTGTAAGTGTGTGTATGTGATACTGTGTATCAGTGTATGTCTTTGTTACTTGGTGTCAGTGTATGTCTTTGTTACTTCGTGTCAGTGTATGTGTTTGTGACTTGTTGTCAGTGGATGTCTTTCTTACTGGGTGGCAGTGTTTGTCTTTGTTACTTGGTGTAAGTGTATGTCAAAATACTTGGTGTAAGTGTATGTCTGTGTTACTTGGTGTAAGTGTATGTCTTTGTTACTTGGTGTAAGTGTGCGTCTGTGATACTGGGTATCAGTGTATGTCTTTGTTACTGGGTATCAGTGTATGTCTTTGTTACTGTGTGTCAGTGTGTGTCTTTGTGACTTGGTGTCAGTGTATGTCTTTGTTACTTAGTGTCAGTGTGTGTCTGTGATACTGGGTATCAGTGTATGACTTTGTTACTTGGTGCCAGTGTATGTCTTTGTGACTTGGTGTAAGTGTATGTCTTTGTTACTTGGTGTCAGTGGATGTGTTTGTGACTTGTTGTCAGTGGATGTCTTTGTTACTGGGTGTCAGTGTATGTCTTTGTTACTTGGTGTAAGTGTATGTCAAAATACTTGGTGTAAGTGTAGGTCTGTGTTACTTGGTGTAAGTGTATGTCTTTGTTACTTGGTGTAAGTGTGCGTCTGTGTTACTGGGTATTAGTGTATGTCTTTGTTACTGGGTATCAGTGTATGTCTTTAAGACTTGGTATCAGTGTATGTCTTTGTTACTTGGAGTCAGTGTAAGTCTTTGTTACTGGTGTCAGTGCGTGTCTTTATGACTTGGTGTCAGTGTATGTCTTTGTTTCTTGGTGTAAGTGTGTGTCTGTGTTACTGGGTATCAGTGTATGTCTTTGTTACTTGGTGTCAGTGTATGTCATAATACTTGGTGTCAGTGTATGTCTTTGATACTTGGTGTAATTGTCGGTCTTTGTTACTTGGTGTAAGAGTGTGTCTGTGTTCCTTGGTGTAAGTGTATGTCTTTGTTACTTCGTGTAAATGTATGTCTTTGTTACTTGGTGTCGGTGTATGTCTTTGTTACTTGGTGTCAGAGTGTGTCTGTGTTACTGGGTGTCAGTGCATGTCTTTGTGACTTGGTGTCAGTGTATATCTGTGTTACTGGGTGTCAGTGCATGTCTTTGTGACTTGGTGTCAGTGTATATCTGTGTTACTTGGTGTAAGTGTGTGTCTTTGTTACTTGGTGTAATTGTATGTCTTTGTTACTTGTTGTCAGTGTATGTCTGTGTTACTTGGTGTCAGTGTATGTCTTTGTTACATGGTGTAAGTGTGTGTCTGTGTTACTTGGTGTAAGTGTGTGTCTGTGTTCCTGGGTATCAGTGTATGTCTTCGTTACTTGGTGTCAGTGTATGTCTTTGTTACTTGGTGCAAGTGTGTGTCTGTGTTACTTGGTGTAAGTGTGTGTCTGCGTTACTGGGTATCAGTGTATGTCTTTGTTACTTGGTGTCAGTGTATGTCAAAATACTTGGTGTAAGTGTATGTCTTTGTTACTTGGTGTAATTGTCTGTCTTTGTTACTTGGTGTCAGTGTATGTCTGTGTTACTTGGTGTAAGTGTGTGTCTTTGTTGCTGGGTATCAGTGTATGTCTTTGTGACTTGGTGTAAGTGTATGTCTTTGTTACTTGGTGTCAGTGTATGTCTTTGTTACTTGCTGTAAGTGTGTGTATGTGATACTGGGTATCAGTGTATGTCTTTGTTACTTGGTGTCAGTGTATGTCTTTGTTACTTCGTGTCAGTGTATGTGTTTGTGACTTGTTGTCAGTGGATGTCTTTGTTACTGGGTGGCATTGTTTGTCTTTGTTACTTGGTGTAAGTGTATGTCAAAATACTTGGGGTAAGTGTATGTCTGTGTTACTTGGTGTAAGTGTGCGTCTGTGTTACTGGGTATCAGTGTATGTCTTTGTTACTGGGTATCAGTGTACGTCTTTGTTACTGGGTATCAGTGTATGTCTTTAAGACTTGGTATCAGTGTATGTCTTTGTTACTTGGAGTCAGTGTAAGTCTTTGTTACTGGTGTCAGTGCGTGTCTTTGTGACTTGGTGTCAGTGTATGTCTTTGTTACTTGGTGTAAGTGTGTGTCTGTGTTACTGGGTATCAGTGTATGTCTTTGTTACTTGGTGTCAGTGTATGTCATAATACTTGGTGTCAGTGTATGTCTTTGATACTTGGTGTCAGAGTGTGTCTGTGTAACTGGGTATCAGTGTATCTCTTTGTGACTTGGTGTCAGTGTATGTCTTTGTTACTGGGTGTCAGTGTGTGTCTTTGTGACTTGGTGTCAGTGTATGTCTTTGTTACTTGGTGTAAGTGTATGTCAAAATACTTGGTGTAAGTGTGCGTCTGTGTTACTGGGTACCAGTGTATGTCTTTGTTACTGGGTATCAGTGTATGTCTTTGTTACTTGGTGTCAGTGTATGTCAAAATACTTGGTGTAAGTGTATGTCTTTGTTACTTGGTGTAATTGTCTGTCTTTGTTACTTGGTGTCAGTGTATGTCTGTGTTACTTGGTGTAAGTGTGTGTCTTTGTTGCTGGGTATCAGTGTATGTCTTTGTGACTTGGTGTAAGTGTATGTCTTTGTTACTTGGTGTCAGTGTATGTCTTTGTTACTTGCTGTAAGTGTGTGTATGTGATACTGGGTATCAGTGTATGTCTTTGTTACTTGGTGTCAGTGTATGTCTTTGTTACTTCGTGTCAGTGTATGTGTTTGTGACTTGTTGTCAGTGGATGTCTTTGTTACTGGGTGGCATTGTTTGTCTTTGTTACTTGGTGTAAGTGTATGTCAAAATACTTGGGGTAATTGTATGTCTGTGTTACTTGGTGTAAGTGTGCGTCTGTGTTACTGGGTATCAGTGTATGTCTTTGTTACTGGGTATCAGTGTACGTCTTTGTTACTGGGTATCAGTGTATGTCTTTAAGACTTGGTATCAGTGTATGTCTTTGTTACTTGGAGTCAGTGTAAGTCTTTGTTACTGGTGTCAGTGCGTGTCTTTGTGACTTGGTGTCAGTGTATGTCTTTGTTACTTGGTGTAAGTGTGTGTCTGTGTTACTGGGTATCAGTGTATGTCTTTGTTACTTGGTGTCAGTGTATGTCATAATACTTGGTGTCAGTGTATGTCTTTGATACTTGGTGTCAGAGTGTGTCTGTGTTACTGGGTATCAGTGTATCTCTTTGTGACTTGGTGTCAGTGTATGTCTTTGTTACTGGGTGTCAGTGTGTGTCTTTGTGACTTGGTGTCAGTGTATGTCTTTGTTACTTGGTGTAAGTGTATGTCAAAATACTTGGTGTAAGTGTGCGTCTGTGTTACTGGGTACCAGTGTATGTCTTTGTTACTGGGTATCAGTGTATGTCTTTGTTACTTGGAGTCAGTGTAAGTCTTTGTTACTGGTGTCAGTGCGTGTCTTTGTGACTTGGTGTCAGTGTATGTCTTTGTTACTTGGTGTAAGTGTGTGTCTGTGTTACTGGGTATCAGTGTATGTCATAATACTTGGTGTCAGTGTATCTCTATGATACTTGGTGTAATTGTCTGTCTTTGTTACTTGGTGTAAGTGTGTGTCTGTGTTCCTTGGTGTAAGTGTATGTCTTTGTTACTTGGTGTCAGAGTGTGTCTGTGCTACTGGGTATCAGTGTATGTCTTTGTGACTTGGTATCAGTGTATGTCTTAGTTACTGGGTGTCAGTGTGTGTCTTTGTGACTTGGTGTCAGTGTATGTCTTTGTTACTTGGTGTAAGTGTGTGTATGTGATACTGGGTATCAGTGTATGTCTTTGTTACTTGGTGTCAGTGTATGTCTTTGTTACTTCGTGTCAGTGTATGTGTTTGTGACTTGTTGTCAGTGGATGTCTTTGTTACTGGGTAGCAGTGTTTGTCTTTGTTACTTGGTGTAAGTGTATGTCAAAATACTTGGGGTAAGTGTATGTCTGTGTTACTTGGTGTAAGTGTGCGTCTGTGTTACTGGGTATCAGTGTATGTCTTTGTTACTGGGTATCAGTGTATGTCTTTGTTACTGGGTGTCAGTGTGTGTCTTTGTGACTTGGTGTCAGTGTATGTCTTTGTTACTTGGTGTCAGTGTTTGTCTGTGATACTGGGTATCAGTGTATGACTTTGTTACTTGGTGTCAGTGTATGTCTTTGTGACTTGGTGTAAGTGTATGTCTTTGTTACTTGGTGTCAGTGTATGTGTTTGTGACTTGTTGTCAGTGGATGTCTTTGTTACTGGGTGTCAGTGTATGTCTTTGTTACTTGGTGTAAGTGTATGTCAAAATACTTGGTGAAAGTGTAAGTATGTGTTACTTGGTGTCAGTATATGTCTTTGCTACTTGGTGTAAGTGTCCGTCTGTGTTACTGGGTATCAGTGTATGTCTTTGTTACTGGGTATCAGTGTATGTCTTTAAGACTTGGTATCAGTGTATGTCTTTGTTACTTGGAGTCAGTGTAAGTCTTTGTTACTGGTGTCAGTGCGTGTCTTTGTGACTTGGTGTCAGTGTCTGTCTTTGTTACTTGGTGTAAGTGTGTGTCTGTGTTACTGGGTATCAGTGTATGTCTTTGTTACTTGGTGTCAGTGTACGTCATAATACTTGGTGTCAGTGTATGTCTTTGATACTTGGTGTAATTGTCTGTCTTTGTTACTTTTTGCAAGTATGTGTCTGTGTTCCTTGGTGTAAGTGTATGTCTTTGTTACTTGGTGTAAATGTATGTCTTTGTTACTTGGTGTCAGTGTATGTCTTTGTTACTTGGTGTCAGAGTGTGTCTGTGTTACTGGGTATCAGTGTATGTCTTTGTGACTTGGTGTCAGTGTATGTCTTTGTTACTGGGTGTCAGTGTGTGTCTTTGTGACTTGGTGTCAGTGCGTGTCTGTGTTACTGGGTGTCAGTGCATGTCTTTGTGACTTGGTGTCAGTGTATATCTGTGTTACTGGGTGTTAGTGCATGTCTTTGTGACTTGGTGTCAGTGTATATCTGTGTTACTTGGTGTAAGTGTGTGTCTTTGTTACTTGGTGTAATTGTATGTCTTTGTTACTTGTTGTCAGTGTATGTCTGTGTTACTTGGTGTCAGTGTATGTCTTTGTTACTTGCTGTAAGTGTGTGTCTGTGTTACTTGGTGTAAGTGTTTGTCTGCGTTACTGGGTATCAGTGTATGTCTTTGTTACTTGGTGTCAGTGTATGTCAAAATACTTGGTGTAAATGTATGTCTTTGTTACTTGGTGTCAGTGTATGTCTTTGTTACTTGGTCTCAGAGTGTGTCTGTGTTACTGGGTATCAGTGTATGTCTTTGTGACTTGATGTCAGTGTATGTCTTTGTTACTGGGTGTCAGTGTGTGTCATTGTGACTTGGTGTCAGTGCGTGTCTGTGTTACTGGGTGTCAGTGCATGTCTTCGTGACTTGGTGTCAGTGTATATCTGTGTTACTGGGTGTCAGTGCATGTCTTTGTGACTTGGTGTCAGTGTATATCTGTGTTACTTGGTGTAAGTGTGTGTCTTTGTTACTTGTTGTCAGTGTATGTCTGTGTTACTTGGTGTCAGTGTATGTCTTTGTTACATGGTGTAATTGTGTGTCTGTGTTACTTGGTGTAAGTGTGTGTCTGTGTTCCTGGGTATCAGTGTATGTCTTTGTTACTTGGTGTCAGTGTATGTCTGTGTTACTTGGTGTAAGTGTGTGTTTTTGTTGCTGGGCATCAGTGTATGTCTTTGTGACTTGGTGTAAGTGTATGTCTTTGTTACTTGGTGTCAGTGTATGTGTTTGTGACTTGTTGTCAGTGGATGTCTTTGTTACTGTGTGTCAGTGTTTGTCTTTGTTACTTGGTGTAAGTGTATGTCAAATTATTGGTGTAAGTGTATGTCTGTGTTACTCGGTGTAAGTGTATGTCTTTGTCACTTGGTGTCAGTGTATGTCTTTGTTACTGGGTGTCAGTGTGTGTCATTGTGACTTGGTGTCAGTGCGTGTCTGTGTTACTGGGTGTCAGTGCATGTCTTCGTGACTTGGTGTCAGTGTATATCTGTGTTACTGGGTGTCAGTGCATGTCTTTGTGACTTGGTGTCAGTGTATATCTGTGTTACTTGGTGTAAGTGTGTGTCTTTGTTACTTGTTGTCAGTGTATGTCTGTGTTACTTGGTGTCAGTGTATGTCTTTGTTACATGGTGTAATTGTGTGTCTGTGTTACTTGGTGTAAGTGTGTGTCTGTGTTCCTGGGTATCAGTGTATGTCTTTGTTACTTGGTGTCAGTGTATGTCTGTGTTACTTGGTGTAAGTGTGTGTTTTTGTTGCTGGGCATCAGTGTATGTCTTTGAGACTTGGTGTAAGTGTATGTCTTTGTTACTTGGTGTCGGTGTATGTCTTTGTGACTTGGTGTCAGTGTATGTCTTTGTTACTGGGTGTCAGTGTGTGTCTTTGTGACTTGGTGTCAGTGCGTGTCTGTGTTACTGGGTGTCAGTGCATGTCTTTGTGACTTGGTGTCAGTGTATATCTGTGTTACTGGGTGTTAGTGCATGTCTTTGTGACTTGGTGTCAGTGTATATCTGTGTTACTTGGTGTAAGTGTGTGTCTTTGTTACTTGGTGTAATTGTATGTCTTTGTTACTTGTTGTCAGTGTATGTCTGTGTTACTTGGTGTCAGTGTATGTCTTTGTTACTTGCTGTAAGTGTGTGTCTGTGTTACTTGGTGTAAGTGTTTGTCTGCGTTACTGGGTATCAGTGTATGTCTTTGTTACTTGGTGTCAGTGTATGTCAAAATACTTGGTGTAAATGTATGTCTTTGTTACTTGGTGTCAGTGTATGTCTTTGTTACTTGGTCTCAGAGTGTGTCTGTGTTACTGGGTATCAGTGTATGTCTTTGTGACTTGATGTCAGTGTATGTCTTTGTTACTGGGTGTCAGTGTGTGTCATTGTGACTTGGTGTCAGTGCGTGTCTGTGTTACTGGGTGTCAGTGCATGTCTTCGTGACTTGGAGTCAGTGTATATCTGTGTTACTGGGTGTCAGTGCATGTCTTTGTGACTTGGTGTCAGTGTATATCTGTGTTACTTGGTGTAAGTGTGTGTCTTTGTTACTTGTTGTCAGTGTATGTCTGTGTTACTTGGTGTCAGTGTATGTCTTTGTTACATGGTGTAATTGTGTGTCTGTGTTACTTGGTGTAAGTGTGTGTCTGTGTTCCTGGGTATCAGTGTATGTCTTTGTTACTTGGTGTCAGTGTATGTCTGTGTTACTTGGTGTAAGTGTGTGTTTTTGTTGCTGGGCATCAGTGTATGTCTTTGTGACTTGGTGTAAGTGTATGTCTTTGTTACTTGGTGTCAGTGTATGTGTTTGTGACTTGTTGTCAGTGGATGTCTTTGTTACTGGGTGTCAGTGTTTGTCTTTGTTACTTGGTGTAAGTGTATGTCAAATTATTGGTGTAAGTGTATGTCTGTGTTACTCGGTGTAAGTGTATGTCTTTGTCACTTGGTGTCAGTGTATGTCTTTGTTACTGGGTGTCAGTGTGTGTCATTGTGACTTGGTGTCAGTGCGTGTCTGTGTTACTGGGTGTCAGTGCATGTCTTCGTGACTTGGTGTCAGTGTGTATCTGTGTTACTGGGTGTCAGTGCATGTCTTTGTGACTTGGTGTCAGTGTATATCTGTGTTACTTGGTGTAAGTGTGTGTCTTTGTTACTTGTTGTCAGTGTATGTCTGTGTTACTTGGTGTCAGTGTATGTCTTTGTTACATGGTGTAATTGTGTGTCTGTGTTACTTGGTGTAAGTGTGTGTCTGTGTTCCTGGGTATCAGTGTATGTCTTTGTTACTTGGTGTCAGTGTATGTCTGTGTTACTTGGTGTAAGTGTGTGTTTTTGTTGCTGGGCATCAGTGTATGTCTTTGAGACTTGGTGTAAGTGTATGTCTTTGTTACTTGGTGTCAGTGTATGTGTTTGTGACTTGTTGTCAGTGGATGTCTTTGTTACTGGGTGTCAGTGTTTGTCTTTGTTACTTGGTGTAAGTGTATGTCAAATTATTGGTGTAAGTGTATGTCTGTGTTACTCGGTGTAAGTGTATGTCTTTGTTACTTGGTGCAAGTGTGTGTCTGTGTTACTTGGTGTCAGTGTATGCCTGTGTTACTTGGTGTAAGTATCTGTCTTTGTTACTTGGTGGAAGTGTATGTCTTTGTTACTTGGTGTCAGTGTGTGTCTGCGTTACTGGGTGTCAGTGTGTTTGTTTGTCTTACTGGCAGTCAGTGTGTGTCTGTGTGACTTGGTGTAAGTGTGTGTCTTTGTTACTTGGTGTCCGCGTGTGTCTGTGTTACTGGGTATCAGTGTATGTCTTTGTTACTGGGTGTCAATGTATGTCTTTGTGACTTGGTGTCAGTGTATGTCTTTGTTACTTGGTGTAAGTGTGTGTCTGTGTTACTGGGTATCTGTGTATGTCTTCGTTACTTGGTGTCAGTGTGTGTCTTTGTGACTTGGTGTCAGTGTATTTCTTTGTTACTTGGTGTAAGTGTGTGTCTGTGTTACTGGGTATCAGTGTATGTCTTTGTTACTTGGTGTCAGTGAATGTCAAAATACTTGGTGTAAGTGTATGTCTTTGTTACTTGGTGTCCTTGTATGTCTTTGTTACTTGGTGTCAGTGTGTGTCTCTGTTACTGAGTATCAGTGTATGTCTTTCTTACTCAGTGTCCTTATGTGTCTGTGTTACTGGGTGTCAGTTTATGTCTTTGCTACTTGGTGTCAGTGTATGTCTTTGTTATTTGGTGTAAGTGTGTGTCTGTGTTACTGGGTATCAGTGTATGTCTTTGTTACTTGGTGTCAGTGTATGTATTTGTTACTTGGTGTCAGTGTACGTCTGTGTTACTTGGTGTAAGTGTGTGACTGTGTATCAGTGTATGTCTTTGTGACTATGTGTCAGTGTATGTCTTTGTTACTGGGTATCAGTGTATGTCTGTGTTACTGGGTTTCAGTGCATGTCTTTGTTACTTGGTGTCATTGTGTATCTGTGTTTCTTGGTGTAAGTGTGTGTCTTTGTTACTTGGTGTAAGTGTGCGTCTGTGTTACTGGGTATCAGTGTATGTCTTTGTTACTGGGTATCAGTGTACGTCTTTGTTACTGGGTATCAGTGTATGTCTTTAAGACTTGGTATCAGTGTATGTCTTTGTTACTTGGAGTCAGTGTAAGTCTTTGTTACTGGTGTCAGTGTATGTCATAATACTTGGTGTCAGTGTATGTCTTTGATACTTGGTGTCAGAGTGTGTCTGTGTTACTGGGTATCAGTGTATCTCTTTGTGACTTGGTGTCAGTGTATGTCTTTGTTACTGGGTGTCAGTGTGTGTCTTTGTGACTTGGTGTCAGTGTATGTCATAATACTTGGTGTCAGTGTATGTCTTTGATACTTGGTGTCAGAGTGTGTCTGTGTTACTGGGTATCAGTGTATCTCTTTGTGACTTGGTGTCAGTGTATGTCTTTGTTACTGGGTGTCAGTGTGTGTCTTTGTGACTTGGTGTCAGTGTATGTCTTTGTTACTTGGTGTAAGTGTATGTCAAAATACTTGGTGTAAGTGTGCGTCTGTGTTACTGGGTATCAGTGTATGTCTTTGTTACTGGGTATCAGTGTATGTCTTTGTTACTTGGAGTCAGTGTAAGTCTTTGTTACTGGTGTCAGTGCGTGTCTTTGTGACTTGGTGTCAGTGTATGTCTTTGTTACTTGGTGTAAGTGTGTGTCTGTGTTACTGGGTATCAGTGTATGTCATAATACTTGGTGTCAGTGTATCTCTATGATACTTGGTGTAATTGTCTGTCTTTGTTACTTGGTGTAAGTGTGTGTCTGTGTTCCTTGGTGTAAGTGTATGTCTTTGTTACTTGGTGTCAGAGTGTGTCTGTGCTACTGGGTATCAGTGTATGTCTTTGTGACTTGGTATCAGTGTATGTCTTAGTTACTGGGTGTCAGTGTGTGTCTTTGTGACTTGGTGTCAGTGTATGTCTTTGTTACTTGGTGTAAGTGTGTGTATGTGATACTGGGTATCAGTGTATGTCTTTGTTACTTGGTGTCAGTGTATGTCTTTGTTACTTCGTGTCAGTGTATGTGTTTGTGACTTGTTGTCAGTGGATGTCTTTGTTACTGGGTAGCAGTGTTTGTCTTTGTTACTTGGTGTAAGTGTATGTCAAAATACTTGGGGTAAGTGTATGTCTGTGTTACTTGGTGTAAGTGTGCGTCTGTGTTACTGGGTATCAGTGTATGTCTTTGTTACTGGGTATCAGTGTATGTCTTTGTTACTGGGTGTCAGTGTGTGTCTTTGTGACTTGGTGTCAGTGTATGTCTTTGTTACTTGGTGTCAGTGTTTGTCTGTGATACTGGGTATCAGTGTATGACTTTGTTACTTGGTGTCAGTGTATGTCTTTGTGACTTGGTGTAAGTGTATGTCTTTGTTACTTGGTGTCAGTGTATGTGTTTGTGACTTGTTGTCAGTGGATGTCTTTGTTACTGGGTGTCAGTGTATGTATTTGTTACTTGGTGTAAGTGTATGTCAAAATACTTGGTGAAAGTGTAAGTATGTGTTACTTGGTGTCAGTATATGTCTTTGCTACTTGGTGTAAGTGTCCGTCTGTGTTACTGGGTATCAGTGTATGTCTTTGTTACTGGGTATCAGTGTATGTCTTTAAGACTTGGTATCAGTGTATGTCTTTGTTACTTGGAGTCAGTGTAAGTCTTTGTTACTGGTGTCAGTGCGTGTCTTTGTGACTTGGTGTCAGTGTCTGTCTTTGTTACTTGGTGTAAGTGTGTGTCTGTGTTACTGGGTATCAGTGTATGTCTTTGTTACTTGGTGTCAGTGTACGTCATAATACTTGGTGTCAGTGTATGTCTTTGATACTTGGTGTAATTGTCTGTCTTTGTTACTTTTTGCAAGTATGTGTCTGTGTTCCTTGGTGTAAGTGTATGTCTTTGTTACTTGGTGTAAATGTATGTCTTTGTTACTTGGTGTCAGTGTATGTCTTTGTTACTTGGTGTCAGAGTGTGTCTGTGTTACTGGGTATCAGTGTATGTCTTTGTGACTTGGTGTCAGTGTATGTCTTTGTTACTGGGTGTCAGTGTGTGTCTTTGTGACTTGGTGTCAGTGCGTGTCTGTGTTACTGGGTGTCAGTGCATGTCTTTGTGACTTGGTGTCAGTGTATATCTGTGTTACTGGGTGTTAGTGCATGTCTTTGTGACTTGGTGTCAGTGTATATCTGTGTTACTTGGTGTAAGTGTGTGTCTTTGTTACTTGGTGTAATTGTATGTCTTTGTTACTTGTTGTCAGTGTATGTCTGTGTTACTTGGTGTCAGTGTATGTCTTTGTTACTTGCTGTAAGTGTGTGTCTGTGTTACTTGGTGTAAGTGTTTATCTGCGTTACTGGGTATCAGTGTATGTCTTTGTTACTTGGTGTCAGTGTATGTCAAAATACTTGGTGTAAATGTATGTCTTTGTTACTTGGTGTCAGTGTATGTCTTTGTTACTTGGTCTCAGAGTGTGTCTGTGTTACTGGGTATCAGTGTATGTCTTTGTGACTTGATGTCAGTGTATGTCTTTGTTACTGGGTGTCAGTGTGTGTCATTGTGACTTGGTGTCAGTGCGTGTCTGTGTTACTGGGTGTCAGTGCATGTCTTCGTGACTTGGTGTCAGTGTATATCTGTGTTACTGGGTGTCAGTGCATGTCTTTGTGACTTGGTGTCAGTGTATATCTGTGTTACTTGGTGTAAGTGTGTGTCTTTGTTACTTGTTGTCAGTGTATGTCTGTGTTACTTGGTGTCAGTGTATGTCTTTGTTACATGGTGTAATTGTGTGTCTGTGTTACTTGGTGTAAGTGTGTGTCTGTGTTCCTGGGTATCAGTGTATGTCTTTGTTACTTGGTGTCAGTGTATGTCTGTGTTACTTGGTGTAAGTGTGTGTTTTTGTTGCTGGGCATCAGTGTATGTCTTTGTGACTTGGTGTAAGTGTATGTCTTTGTTACTTGGTGTCAGTGTATGTGTTTGTGACTTGTTGTCAGTGGATGTCTTTGTTACTGGGTGTCAGTGTTTGTCTTTGTTACTTGGTGTAAGTGTATGTCAAATTATTGGTGTAAGTGTATGTCTGTGTTACTCGGTGTAAGTGTATGTCTTTGTCACTTGGTGTCAGTGTATGTCTTTGTTACTGGGTGTCAGTGTGTGTCATTGTGACTTGGTGTCAGTGCGTGTCTGTGTTACTGGGTGTCAGTGCATGTCTTCGTGACTTGGTGTCAGTGTATATCTGTGTTACTGGGTGTCAGTGCATGTCTTTGTGACTTGGTGTCAGTGTATATCTGTGTTACTTGGTGTAAGTGTGTGTCTTTGTTACTTGTTGTCAGTGTATGTCTGTGTTACTTGGTGTCAGTGTATGTCTTTGTTACATGGTGTAATTGTGTGTCTGTGTTACTTGGTGTAAGTGTGTGTCAGTGTTCCTGGGTATCAGTGTATGTCTTTGTTACTTGGTGTCAGTGTATGTCTGTGTTACTTGGCGTAAGTGTGTGTTTTTGTTGCTGGGCATCAGTGTATGTCTTTGAGACTTGGTGTAAGTGTATGTCTTTGTTACTTGGTGTCAGTGTATGTGTTTGTGACTTGTTGTCAGTGGATGTCTTTGTTACTGGGTGTCAGTGTTTGTCTTTGTTACTTGGTGTAAGTGTATGTCAAATTATTGGTGTAAGTGTATGTCTGTGTTACTCGGTGTAAGTGTATGTCTTTGTTACTTGGTGCAAGTGTGTGTCTGTGTTACTTGGTGTCAGTGTATGCCTGTGTTACTTGGTGTAAGTATCTGTCTTTGTTACTTGGTGGAAGTGTATGTCTTTGTTACTTGGTGTCAGTGTGTGTCTGCGTTACTGGGTGTCAGTGTGTTTGTTTGTCTTACTGGCAGTCAGTGTGTGTCTGTGTGACTTGGTGTAAGTGTGTGTCTTTGTTACTTGGTGTCCGCGTGTGTCTGTGTTACTGGGTATCAGTGTATGTCTTTGTTACTGGGTGTCAATGTATGTCTTTGTGACTTGGTGTCAGTGTATGTCTTTGTTACTTGGTGTAAGTGTGTGTCTGTGTTACTGGGTATCTGTGTATGTCTTCGTTACTTGGTGTCAGTGTGTGTCTTTGTGACTTGGTGTCAGTGTATTTCTTTGTTACTTGGTGTAAGTGTGTGTCTGTGTTACTGGGTATCAGTGTATGTCTTTGTTACTTGGTGTCAGTGAATGTCAAAATACTTGGTGTAAGTGTATGTCTTTGTTACTTGGTGTCCTTGTATGTCTTTGTTACTTGGTGTCAGTGTGTGTCTCTGTTACTGAGTATCAGTGTATGTCTTTCTTACTCGGTGTCCTTATGTGTCTGTGTTACTGGGTGTCAGTTTATGTCTTTGCTACTTGGTGTCAGTGTATGTCTTTGTTATTTGGTGTAAGTGTGTGTCTGTGTTACTGGGTATCAGTGTATGTCTTTGTTACTTGGTGTCAGTGTATGTATTTGTTACTTGGTGTCAGTGTACGTCTGTGTTACTTGGTGTAAGTGTGTGACTGTGTATCAGTGTATGTCTTAGTGACTATGTGTCAGTGTATGTCTTTGTTACTGGGTATCAGTGTATGTCTGTGTTACTGGGTTTCAGTGCATGTCTTTGTTACTTGGTGTCATTGTATATCTGTGTTTCTTGGTGTAAGTGTGTGTCTTTGTTACTTGGTGCAATTGTATGTCTTTGTTACTTGGTGTCAGTGTATGTCTGTGTTACTTGGTGTAAGTGTATGTCTTTGTTACTTGGTGTAAGTGTGTGTCTGTGTTACTTGGTGGAAGTGTTTGTCTGTTTTCCTGGGTATCAGTGTCTGTCTTTGTTACTTGGTGTCAGTGTATGTCTGTGTTACTTGGTGTAAGTGTGTGTCTGTGTTACTGGGTATCAGTGTGTGTCATTGTTACTTGGTGTCAGTGTATGTCTGTGTTACTTGGTGTAAGTGTGTGTCTGTGTGACTGGGTGTCAGTGTATGTCTTTGTTACTGGGTGTCAGTGTGTGTCTTTGTGACTTGGTGTCAGTGTTTGTCTGTGTTACTTCGTGTAAGTGTGTGTCTGTGTTACTGGGTGTCAGTGTATGTCTTTGTTACTGGGTGTCAGTGTGTGTCTTTGTGACTTGGTGTCAGTGTTTGTCTGTGTTACTTCGTGTAAGTGTGTGTCTGTGTTACTGGGTATCAGTGTATGTCTGTGTTACTTGTTGTCAGTGTATGTCAGAATACTTGGTGTAAGTGTATGTCTTTGTTACTTGGTGTAATTGTCTGTCTTTGTTACTGGGTGTAAGTGTGTGTCTTTGTTACTTGGTGTCAGTGTATGTCTGTATTCCTTGGTGTAAGTGTGTGTCTTTGTTACTGGCTGTAAGTGTATGTCTTTGTTACTTGGTGTCAGTGTATGTCTTTGTTACTTGGTGTCAGTGCGTGTCAGTGTTACTGGGTATCAGTGTATGTCTTTGTTACTTGGTGTCCTTGTGTGTCTGTGTTACTGGGTGTCAGTTTATGTCTTTGTTACTTGGTGTCAGTGTATGTCTTTGTTATTTGGTGTAATTGTGTGTCAGTGTTACTGGGTATCAGTGTCTGTCTTTGTTACTTGGTGTAAGTGTGTGTCTGTGTTACTGGGTATCAGTGTATGTCTTTGTTACTTTGTGTCAGTGTATGTCTGTGTTACTTGGTGTAGGTTTGTGTCTGTGTTACTGTGTATCAGTGTATGTCTTTGTTACTTGGTATCAGTGTCTGTCTTTGTTACTTGTTGTAAGTGTATGTCTTTGTTACTTGGTGTCAGTGTATGTCTTTGTTACTTGGTGTAATTGTGTGTCTGTGTTACTGGGTATCAGTGTATGTCTTTGTAACTTGGTGTCAGTGTATGTCTGTGTTACTTGGTGTAAGCGTGTGTCTGTGTATCAGTGTATGTCTTTGTGACTAGGTGTCAGTGTATGTCTTTGTTACTGGGTGTCATTGTGTGTCTTTGTGACTTGGTGTCAGTGTATGTCTGTGTTACTGGGGGTCTGTGTTTGTCTGTGTTACTGGGGTTCAATGTGTGTTTCTAACTGGGTGTCAGTGTGTGTCTGTGTTACTGGGTATCAGAGTCTGTCTTTGTTACTTGGTGTAAGTGTGTGTCTTTGTTACTTGGTGTAATTGTATGTCTTTGTTACTTGGTGTCAGTGTATGTCGTTGTTACTTGGTGTATGTGTGTGTCTGTGTTACTTGGTGTAAGTGTGTGTATGTGTGCCTGGGTTTCATTGTATGTCTTTGTTACTTGGTGTCAGTGTATGTCTGTGTTCTTTGTTGTAAGTGTGTGTCTGTTTTACTGGGAGTCAGTTTATGTCTTTGTTACTTGGTGTCAGTGTATGTCTTTGTTACTTGGTGTCAGTGTATGGCTGTGTTACTTGATGTAAGTGTGTGTCTTAGTTAATTGGTGTAAGAGTATGTCTTTGTTACTTGGTATCAGTGTCTGTCTTTGTTAATTGGTGTAAGTGTGTGACTCTGTTAATTGGTGTAAGTGTATGTCTTTGTTAGATGGTGCAAATGTATGTCAAAATACTTGGTGCAAGTGTATGTCTTTGTTACTTGTTGTCGGTGTATGTCTGTGTTACTTGGTTTAGGTATGTGTCCTTGTTACTTGGTGCAAGTGTATGTCTTTGTTACTTGGTGTCAGTGTGTGTCTGTGTTACTGGGTATCAGTGCGTGTCTTTGTTACTTGGTGTCAGCGTGTGTCTGTGTTACTGGGTGTCAGTGTATGTCTTTGTTACAGGGTATCAATGTATGTCTTTGTGACTTGGTGTAAGTGTAAGTCTTTGTTACTAGGTGTCAGTGTGTGTCTTTGTGACTTGGTGTCAGTGTATGTCTTTGTTACTTGGTGTAAGTGTGTGTCTGTGTTACTGGGTATCAGGGTATGTCTTTGTTACTTGGTGTCAGTGTAAGTCTTTGTTACTGGGTGTCAGTGTGTGTCTTTGTGACTTGCTGTCAGTGTATGTCTTTGTTACTTGGTGTAAGTGTGTGTCTGTGTTACTGGGTATCAGTGTATGTCTTTGTTACTTGGTGTCAGTGTATGTCTTTGCTACTGGGTGTCAGTGTGCGTCTTTGTGACTTGGTGTCAGTGTATGTCTTTGTTACTTGGTGTAAGTGTGTGTCTGTGTTACTGGGTATCAGTGTATGTCTTTGTTACTTGGTGTCATTGTATGTCAAAATACTTGGTGTCAGTGTATGTCTTTGTTACTTGGTGTCAGTGTATGTCTGTGTTCCTTGGTGTAAGTGTGTGACTTTGTTACTTGGTGTAAGTGTATTTCTTTGTTGCTTGGTGTCAGTGTATGTCTTTGTTGCTGGGTGTCAGTGTGTGTCTGTGTTACTGGGTATCAGTGTATATCTTTGTGACTTGGTATCAGTGTATGTCTTTGTTACTGGGTGTCAGTGTGTGTCTGTGTTACTGGGTATCAGTGTATGTCTTTGTGTCTTGGTATCAGTGTGTGTCTGTGTTCCTGGGTATCAGTGTATGTATTTGTGACTTGGTGTCAGTGTATGTCTTTGTGACTGGGTGTCAGTGTGTGTCTTTGTGAATTGGTGTCAGTGTATGTCTTTGTTACTTGGTATCAGTGTATGTCTTTGTTACTTGGTGTAAGTGTATGTCTTTGTTGCTTGGTGTCAGTGTATGTCTTTGTTACTTGGTGCAAGTGTGTGTCTGTGTTACTGGGTATCAGTGTATGTCTTTGTTACTTGGTGTCAGTGTATTTCTGTGTTACTTGGTGTAAGTGTGTGTATGTGTATCAGTGTATGTCTTTTTGACTAGGTGTCAGTGTATGTCTTTGTTACTGGTTGTCATTGTGTGTCTTTGTTACTTGGTGTCAGTGTATGTCTGTGTTACTGGGGGTCAGTGTTTGTCTGTGTTACTGGGGTTCAGTGTGTGTTTCTAACTGGGTGTCAGTGTGTGTCTGTGTTACTGGGTATCAGAGTCTGTCTTTGTTACTTGGTGTAAGTGTGTGTCTTTGTTACTTGGTGTAATTGTATGTCTTTGTTACTTGGTGTCAGTGTATGTCGTTGTTACTTGGTGGATATGTGTGTCTGTGTTACTTGGTGTAAGTGTGTGTCTGTGTGCCTGGGTTTCATTCTATGTCTTTGTTACTTGGTGTCAGTGTATGTCTGTGTTCTTTGGTGTAAGTGTGTGTCTGATTTACTGGGAGTCAGTGTGTGTCAGTGTTACTTGGTGTAAGTGTGTGTCTTTGTTACTTGGTGTCAGTGTATGCCTTTGTTACTGGGTGTCAGTGCATGTCTTTGTTACTTGGTGTCAGTGTATATCAGCGGCGCTTGAGATGGCTTGGCCATGTGAGCCGCATGGAAGATGGCAGGATCCCCAAAGACACATTGTACAGCGAGCTCGCCACTGGGATCAGACCCACCGGCCGTCCATGTCTCCGTTATAAAGACGTCTGCAAACGCGACATGAAATCTTGTGACATTGATCACAAGTCGTGGGAGTCAGTTGCCAGCATTCGCCAGAGCTGGCGGGCAGCCATAAAGACAGGGCTAAATTGTGGCGAGTCGAAGAGACTTAGTAGTTGGCAGGAAAAAAGACAGAGGCGCAAGGGGAGAGCCAACTGTGCAACAGCCCCAACAAACAAATTTCTCTGCAGCACCTGTGGAAGAGCCTGTCACTCCAGAATTGGCCTTTATAGCCACTCCAGGCGCTGCTTCACAAACCACTGACCACCTCCAGGCGCATATCCATTGTCTCTCGAGATAAGGAGGCCCAAAAGAGAAAAAAAAAAAAGAATATCTGTGTTACTTGGTGTAAGTATGTGTCTTTGTTACTTGGTGCAATTGTATTTCTTTGTTACTTGGTGTCAGTGTATGTCTTTGTTGCTTGGTGTAAGTGTGTGTCTTTGTTACTTGGTGTCAGTGTATATCTGTGTTACTTGGTGTAAGTGTGTGTCTGTGTTACTTGGTGTCAGTGTTTGTCTGTTTTCCTGGGTATCAGTGTCTGTCTTTGTTACTTGGTGTCAGTGTATGTCTGTGTTACTTGGTGTAAGTGTGTGTCTGTGTCACTGGGTGTCAGTGTATGTCTTTGTTACTTGGTGTCAGTGTATGTCTTTGTTACTTGGTGTAAGTGTGTGTCTGTGTTACTGGGTATCAGTGTATGGCTTTGTGACTTGGTGTCAGTGTATGACAAAATACTTGGTGTAATTGTATGTCTTTGTTACTTGGTGTTATTGTCTGTCTTTGTTACTAGTTGTCAGTGTATGTCTTTGTTACTTGGTGTCCTTGTGTGTCTGTGTTACTGGGTGTCAGTTTATGTCTTTGTTACTTGGTGTCAGTGTACGGCTTTGTTACTTGGTTTCAGTGTATGGCTGTGTTACTTGATGTAAGTGTGTGTCTTTGTTACTTGGTGCAAGTGTATGTCTTTGTTACTTGGTATCAGTGTCTGTCTTTGTTAATTTGTGTAAGTGTGTGTCTGTGTTAATTGGTGTAAGTGTATGTCTTTGTTAAATGGTGCAAGTGTATGTAAAAATACTTGGTGCAAGTGTATGTCTTTGTTACTTGGTGTCAGTGTATGTCTTTGTTACTTGGTGTAAGCGTGTGTCTGTGTTACTGGGTGTCAGTGTATGTCTTTGTTACTGGGTATCAATGTATGTCTTTGTGACTTGGTGTCAGTGTATATCTGTGTTACTCTGTGTAAGTGTTTGTCTGTTTTCCTGGGTATCAGTGTCTGTCTTTGTACTTGGTATCAGTGTATGTCTCTGTTACTTGGGGTAAGTGAGTGTCTGTGTCACTGGGTGTCAGTGTATGTCTTTGTTACTTGGTGTCCTTGTGTGTCTGTGTTACTGGGTGTCAGTTTATGTCTTTGTTACTTGGTGTCAGTGTATGTCTTTGTTATTTGGAGTAAGTGTGTGTCTGTGTTACTGGGTATCAGTGTCTGTCTTTGTTACTTGTTGTAAGTGTGTGTCTGTGTTACTGGGTATCAGTGTATGCCTTTGTTACTTGGTGTCAGTGTATGTCTGTGTTACTTGGTGCAAGTGTGTGTCTGTGTTACTGGGTATCAGTGCATGTCTTTGTTAATTGGTGTCAGTGTATGTCTGTGTTACCTGGTGTAAGTGTGTGTCTTTGTTACTGGGTATCAGTGTATGTTTTGTTACTTGGTGTAAGTGTTTGTCTATGTTACTGTGTACCAGTGTATGTCTTTGTTACTTGGTGTCAATGTATGTCTTTGTTACTTGGTGTCAATGAACGTCTGTGTTACTTGGTGTAAGTGTGTGTCTGTGTATCAGTGTATGTCTTTGTGACCAGGTGTCAGTGTATGTCTTTGTTACTGGGGGTCAGTGTGTGTCTGTTTTACTGGGAGTCAGTGTATGTCTGTGTTACTTGGTGTAAGTGTGTGTCTTTGTTACTTGGTGTCCGTGTGTGTCTTTGTTACTGGGTTTCAGTGCATGTCTTTGTTACTTGGTGTCATTGTATATCTGTGTTACTTGGTGTAAGTGTGTGTCTTTGTTACTTGGTGCAATTGTATGTCTTTGTTACTTGGTGTCAGTGTATGTCTGTGTTACTTGGTGTAAGTGTATGTCTTTGTTACTTGGTGTAAGTGTGTGTCTTTGTTACTTGGTGTAAGTGTTTGTCTGTTTTCCTGGGTATCAGTGTCTGTCTTTGTTACTTGGTGTCAGTGTATGTCTGTGTTACTTGGTGTAAGTGTGTGTCTGTGTTACTGGGTATCAGTGTATGTCTTTGTTACTTGGTGTCAGTGTATGTCTGTGTTACTTGGTGTAAGTGTGTGTCTGTGTTACTGGGTGTCAGTGTCTTTCTGTGTTACTTGGTTTAAGTGTGTGTCTCTGTTACTTGGTGTCCGTGTGTGTCTGTGTTACTTGGTGTCAGTGTATGTCTTTGTTACTGGGTGTCAGTGTGTGTCTTTGTGACTTGGTGTCAGTGTATGTCTTTGGTACTTGGTGTAAGTGTGTGTCTGTGTTACTAGGTATCAGTGTATGTCTTTGTTACTTGGTGTCTGTGTAAGTCTTTGTTACTGGGTGTCAGTGTGCGTCTTTGTGACTTGGTCTCTGTGTATGTCTTTGTTACTTGGTTTAAGTGTGTGTCTGTGTTACTGGGTATCAGTGTATGTCTTTGTTACTTGGTGTCAGTGTATGTCTTTGTTATTTGGTGTAAGTGTGTGTCAGTGTTACTGGATATCAGTGTCTGTCTTTGTTACTTGGTGTAAGTGTGTGTCTGTGTTACTGGGTATCAGTGTATGTCTTTGTTACTTTGTGTCAGTGTATGTCTGTGTTACTTGGTGTAAGAGTGTGTCTGTGTTACTGTGTATCAGTGTATGTCTTTGTTACTTGGTATCAGTGTATGTCTTTGTTACTTGGTGTCAGTGTCTGTCTTTGCTACTTGGTGTCAGTGTCTGTCTTTGCTACTTGGTGTAAGTGTGTGTCTGTGTTACTGGGTATCAGTGTATGTCTTTGTTACTTGGTGTCAGTGTATGTCTGTGTTACTTGGTGTGAATGTGTGTCTGTGTATCAGTGTATGTCTTTGTGACTAGGTGTCAGTGTATGTCTTTGTTACTGGGTGTCTTTGTGTGTCTGTGTGACTTGGTGTCAGTGTATGTCTGTGTTACTGGGGGTCAGTGTTTGTCTGTGTTACTGGGGTTCAGTGTGTGTTTCTAACTGGGTGTCAGTGTGTGTCTGTGTTACTGGGTATCAGAGTCTGTCTTTGTTACTTGGTGTAAGTGTGTGTCTTTGTTACTTGGTGTAATTGTATGTCTTTGTTACTTGGTGTCAGTGTATGTCTTTGTTACTTGGTGTATGTGTGTGTCTGTGTTACTTGGTGTAAGTGTGTGTCTGTGTGCCTGGGTTACATTGTATGTCTTTGTTACTTGGTGTCAGTGTATGTCTGTGTTCTTTGGTGTAAGTGTGTGTCTGTTTTACTGGGAGTCAGTGTGTGTCAGTGTTACTTGGTGTAAGGGTGTGTCTTTGTTACTTGGTGTCAGTGTGTGCCTTTGTTACTGGGTGTCAGTGCATGTCTTTGTTACTTGGTGTCAGTGTATATCTGTGTTACTAGGTGTAAGTGTGTGTCTTTGTTACTTGGTGCAATTGTATGTCTTTGTTACTTGGTGTCAGTGTATGTCTGTGTTGCTTGGTGTAAGTGTATGTCTTTGTTACTTGGTGTCAGTGCATAACTGTGTTACTTGGTGTTAGTGTGTGTCTGTGTTACTTGGTGTAAGTGTTTGTCTGTTTTCCTGGGTATCAGTGTCTGTCTTTGTTACTTGGTGTCAGTGTATGTCTGTGTTACTTGGTGTAAGTGTGTGTCTGTGTCACTGGGTGTCAGTGTATGTCTTTGTTACTTGGTGTCTGTGTATGTCTTTGTTACTTGGGGTAATGTGTTTCTGTGTTACTGGGTATCAGTGTATGGCTTTGTTACTTGGTGTCAGAGTATGACAAAATACTTGGTGTGATTGTATGTCTTTGTTACTTGGTGTTATTGTCTGTCTTTGTTACTAGTTGTCAGTGTATGTCTTTGTTACTTGGTGTCCTTGTGTGTCTATGTTACTGGGTGTCAGTTTATGTCTTTGTTACTTGGTGTCAGTGTATGTCTTTGTTACTTGGTGTCAGTGTATGGCTGTGTTACTTGATGTAAGTGTGTGTCTTTGTTACTTGGTGTAAGTGTATGTCTTTGTTACTTGGTATCAGTGTCTGTCTTTGTTAATTGGTGTAAGTGTATGTCTTTGTTAAATTGTGCAAGTGTATGTCAAAATACTTGGTGCAAGTGTATGTCTTTGTTACTTGGTGTCAGTGTATGTCTGTGTTACTTGGTTTAAGTATGTGTCCTTGTTACTTTCCGTAAGTGTAAGTCTTTGTTACTTGGTGTCAGTGTGTGTCTGTGTTACTGGGTATCAGTGCGTGTCTTTGTTACTTGGTGCAACTTGTGTCTGTTTTACTGGGTGTCAGTGTATGTCTTTGTTACTGGGTATCAATGTATGTCTTTGTGACTTGGTGTAAGTGTATGTCTTTGTTACTGGGTGTCAGTCTGTGTCTTTGTGACTTGGTGTCAGTGTATGTCTTTGTTACTTGTTGTAAGTGTGTGTCTGTGTTACTGGGTATCAGGGTATGTCTTTGTTACTTGGTGTCAGTGTAAGTCTTTGTTACTGGGTGTCAGTGTGTGTCTTTGTGACTTGCTGTCAGTGTATGTCTTTGTTACTTGGTGTAAGTGTGTGTCTGTGTTACTGGCTATCAGTGTATGTCTTTGTTACTTGGTGTCAGTGTATGTCTTTGTTACTGGGTGTCAGTGTGCGTCTTTGTGACTTGGTGTCAGTGTATGTCTTTGTTACTTGGTGTAAGTGTGTGTCTGTGTTACTGGGTATCAGTGTATGTCTTTGTTACTTGGTGTCCTTGTGTGTCTGTGTTAATGGGTGTCAGTTTATGTCTTTGTTACTTGGTGTCAGTGTATGTCTTTGTTATTTGGTGTAAGTGTGTGTCAGTGTTACTGGGTATCAGTGTCTGTCTTTGTTACTTGGTGTAAGTGTGTGTCTGTGTTACTGGGTATCAGTGTATGTCTTTGTTACTTTGTGTCACTGTATGTCTGTGTTAATTGGTGTATGAGTGTGTCTGTGTTACTGTGTATCAGTATATGTCTTCGTTACTTGGTATCAGTGTATGTCTTTGTTACTTGGTGTAAGTGTATGTCTTTGTTACTTCGTGTCAGTGTATGTCTTTGTTACTTGGTGTAAGTGTGTGTCTTTGTTACTTGGTGTAATTGTATGTCTTTGTTACTTGGTGTCAGTGTATGTCGTTGTTACTTGGTGTATGTGTGTGTCTGTGTTACTTGGTGTAAGTGTGTGTCTGTGTGCCTGGGTTTCATTGTATGTCTTTGTTACTTGGTGTCAGTGTATGTCTGTGTTCTTTGGTGTAAGTGTGTGTCTGTTTTACTGGGAGTCAGTGTGTGTCAGTGTTACTTGGTGTAAGGGTGTGTCTTTGTTACTTGGTGTCAGTGTGTGCCTTTGTTACTGGGTGTCAGTGCATGTCTTTGTTACTTGGTGTCAGTGTATATCTGTGTTACTTGGTGTAAGTGTGTGTCTTTGTTACTTGGTGCAATTGTATGTCTTTGTTACTTGGTGTCAGTGTATGTCTGTGTTGCTTGGTGTAAGTGTATGTCTTTGTTACTTGGTGTCAGTGCATAACTGTGTTACTTGGTGTTAGTGTGTGTCTGTGTTACTTGGTGTAAGTGTTTGTCTGTTTTCCTGGGTATCAGTGTCTGTCTTTGTTACTTGGTGTCAGTGTATGTCTGTGTTACTTGGTGTAAGTGTGTGTCTGTGTCACTGGGTGTCAGTGTATGTCTTTGTTACTTGGTGTCTGTGTATGTCTTTGTTACTTGGGGTAATGTGTTTCTGTGTTAATGGGTATCAGTGTATGGCTTTGTTACTTGGAGTCAGTGTATGACAAAATACCTGGTGCAATTGTATGTCTTTGTTACTTGGTGTTATTGTCTGTCTTTGTTACTAGTTGTCAGTGTATGTCTTTGTTACTTGGTGTCCTTGTGTGTCTGTGTTACTGGGTGTCAGTTTATGTCTTTGTTACTTGGTGTCAGTGTATGTCTTTGTTAATTGGTGTCAGTGTATGTCTTTGTTACTTGGTGTCAGTGTATGGCTGTGTTACTTGATGGAAGTGTGTGTCTTTGTTACTTGGTGTAAGCGTATGTCTTTGTTACTTATTATCAGTGTCTTTCTTTGTTAATTGGTGTAAGTGTGTGTCTGTGTTAATTGGTGTAAGTGTATGTCTTTGTTAAATGGTGCAAGTGTATGTCAAAATACTTGGTGCAAGTGTATGTCTTTGTTACTTGGTGTCAGTGTATGTCTGTGTTACTTGGTTTAAGTATGTGTCCTTGTTACTTGGTGTAAGTGTATGTCTTTGTTACTTGGTGTTAGTGTGTGTCTGTGTTACTGGGTATCAGTGCGTGTCTTTGTTACTTGGTGTAAGCGTGTGTCTGTTTTACTGGGTGTCAGTGTATGTCTTTGTTACTGGGTATCAATGGATGTCTTTGTGACTTGGTGTAAGTGTATGTCTTTGTTACTGGGTGTCAGTGTGTGTCTTTGTGACTTGGTGTCAGTGTATGTCTTTGTTACTTGGTGTAAGTGTGTGTCTGTGTTACTGGGTATCAGGGTATGTCTTTGTTACTTGGTGTCAGCGTAAGTCTTTGTTACTGGGTGTCAGTGTGTGTCTTTGTGACTTGCTGTCAGTGTATGTCTTTGTTACTTGGTGTAAGTGTATGTCTTTGTTACTTCGTGTCAGTGTATGTCTTTGTTACTTGGTGTAAGTGTGTGTCTTTGTTACTTGGTGTAATTGTATGTCTTTGTTACTTGGTGTCAGTGTATGTCGTTGTTACTTGGTGTATGTGTGTGTCTGTGTTACTTGGTGTAAGTGTGTGTCTGTGTGCCTGGGTTTCATTGTATGTCTTTGTTACTTGGTGTCAGTGTATGTCTGTGTTCTTTGGTGTAAGTGTGTGTATTTTTTACTGGGAGTCAGTGTGTGTCAGTGTTACTTGGTGTAAGGGTGTGTCTTTGTTACTTGGTGTCAGTGTGTGCCTTCGTTACTGGGTGTCAGTGCATGTCTTTGTTACTTGGTGTCAGTGTATATCTGTGTTACTTGGTGTAAGTGTGTGTCTTTGTTACTTGGTGCAATTGTATGTCTTTGTTACTTGGTGTAAGTGTGTGTCTGTGTTACTGGGTATCAGGGTATGTCTTTGTTACTTGGTGTCAGCGTAAGTCTTTGTTACTGGGTGTCAGTGTGTGTCTTTGTGACTTGCTGTCAGTGTATGTCTTTGTTACTTGGTGTAAGTGTGTGTCTGTGTTACTGGGTATCAGTGTATGTCTTTGTTACTTGGTGTCAGTGTATGTCTTTGTTACTGGGTGTCAGTGTGCGTCTTTGTGACTTGGTGTCAGTGTATGTCTTTCTTACTTGGTGTAAGTGTGTGTCTGTGTTACTGGGTATCAGTGTATGTCTTTGTTACTTGGTGTCAGTGTATGTCAAAATACTTGGTGTCAGTGTATGTCTTTGTTACTTGGTGTCAGTGTATGTCTGTGTTCCTTGGTGTAAGTGTTTGTCTTTGTTACTTGGTGTAAGTGTATTTCTTTGTTGCTTGGTGTCAGTGTATGTCTTTGTTGCTGGGTGTCAGTGTGTGTCTGTGTTACTGGGTATCAGTGTATGTCTTTGTGACTTGGTATCATTGCATGTCCTTGTTACTGGGTGTCAGTGTGTGTCTGTGTTACTGGGTATCAGTGTATGTCTTTGTGTCTTGTTATCAGTGTGTGTCTGTGTTCCTGGGTATCAGTGTATGTCTTTGTGATTTGGTGTCAGTGTATGTCTTTGTTGCTGGGTGTCAGTGTGTGTCTGTGTTACTTGGTATCAGTGTATGTCTTTGTGACTTGGTATCAGTGCATGTACTTGTTACTGGGTGTCAGTGTGTGTCTGTGTTACTGGGTATCAGTGTATGTCTTTGTGTCTTGGTATCAGTGTGTGTCTTTGTTACTTGGTATCAGTGTATGTCTTTGTTACTTGGTGTAAGTGTATGTCTTTGTTACTTGGTGTCAGTGTATGTCTTTGTTACTTGGTGTAAGTGTGTGTCTGTGTTACTGGATATCAGTGTATGTCTTTGTTAGTTGGTGTCAGTGTATGTCTGTGTTACTTGGTGTAAGTGTGTGACTGTGTATCAGTGTATGTCTTTGTGACTAGGTGTCAGTGTATGTCTTTGTTACTGGGTGTCATTGTGTGTCTTTGTGACTTGGTGTCAGTGTATGTCTGTGTTACTGGGGGTCAGTGTTTGTCTGTGTTACTGGGGTTCAGTGTGTGTTTCAAACTGGGTGTCAGTGTGTGTCTGTGTTACTGGGTATCAGAGTCTGTCTTTGTTACTTGGTGTCAGTGTATGTCGTTGTTACTTGGTGTATGTGAGCGTCTGTGATAATGGGTATCATTGTATGTCTTTGTTACTTGGTGTCATTGGATGTCTGTGTTACTTGGTTTAAGTGTGTGTCTTTGTGACTTGGTGTCAGTGGATGTCAAAATACTTGGTGTAAGTGTATGTCTTTGTTACTGGGTGTCAGTGTGTGTCTTTGTGACTTGGTGTAATTGTCAGTCTTTGTTACTTGGTGTCAGTGTATGTCTGTGTTACTTGGTGTACGTGTATGCCTTTGTTACTTGGTGTCAGTGTATGTCTTTGTTACTTGGTGTCAGTGTGCGTCTGTGCTACTGGGTATCAGTGTATGTCTTAGTGACTTGGTATCAGTGTATGTCAAAATACTTGGTGTAAGTGTATGTCTTTGTTGCTTGGTGTAATTGTCTGTCTTTGTTACTTGGTGTCAGTGTATGTCTTTGTTACTTGGTGTCAGTGTATGGATGTGTTACTGGGTATCAGTGCGTGTCTTTGTTACTTGGTGTAAGCGTGTGTCTGTTTTACTGGGTGTCAGTGTATGTCTTTGTTACTGGGTATCAATGTATGTCTTTGTGACTTGGTGTAAGTGTATGTCTTTGTTACTGGGTGTCAGTGTGTGTCTTTGTGACTTGTTGTCAGTGTATGTCTTTGTTACTTGGTGTAAGTGTGTGTCTGTGTTACTGGGTATCAGGGTATGTCTTTGTTACTTGGTGTCAGCGTAAGTCTTTGTTACTGGGTGTCAGTGTGTGTCTTTGTGACTTGCTGTCAGTGTATGTCTTTGTTACTTGGTGTAAGTGTGTGTCTGTGTTACTGGGTATCAGTGTATGTCTTTGTTACTTGGTGTCAGTGTATGTCTTTGTTACTGGGTGTCAGTGTGCGTCTTTGTGACTTGGTGTCAGTGTATGTCTTTCTTACTTGGTGTAAGTGTGTGTCTGTGTTACTGGGTATCAGTGTATGTCTTTGTTACTTGGTGTCAGTGTATGTCAAAATACTTGGTGTCAGTGTATGTCTTTGTTACTTGGTGTCAGTGTGTGTCTGTGTTCCTTGGTGTAAGTGTTTGTCTTTGTTACTTGGTGTAAGTGTATTTCTTTGTTGCTGGGTGTCAGTGTGTGTCTGTGTTACTTGGTATCAGTGTATGTCTTTGTGACTTGGTATCAGTGCATGTCCTTGTTACTGGGTGTCAGTGTGTGTCTGTGTTACTGGGTATCAGTGTATGTCTTTGTGTCTTGGTATCAGTGTGTGTCTGTGTTCCTGGGTATCAGTGTATGTCTTTGTGAATTGGTGTCAGTGTATGTCTTTGTTACTTAGTATCAGTGTATGTCTTTGTTACTTGGTGTAAGTGTATGTCTTTGTTACTTGGTGTCAGTGTATGTCTTTGTTACTTGGTGTAAGTGTGTGTCTGTGTTACTGGGTATCAGTGTATGTCTTTGTTAGTTGGTGTCAGTGTATGTCTGTGTTACTTGGTGTAAGTGTGTGTCTGTGTATCAGTGTATGTCTTTGTGACTAGGTGTCAGTGTATGTCTTTGTTACTGGGTGTCATTGTGTGTCTTTGTGACTTGGTGTCAGTGTATGTCTGTGTTACTGGGGGTCAGTGTTTGTCTGTGTTACTGGGGTTCAGTGTGTGTTTCAAACTGGGTGTCAGTGTGTGTCTGTGTTACTGGGTATCAGAGTCTGTCTTTGTTACTTGGTGTCAGTGTATGTCGTTGTTACTTGGTGTATGTGAGCGTCTGTGATACTGGGTATCATTGTATGTCTTTGTTACTTGGTGTCATTGGATGTCTGTGTTACTTGGTTTAAGTGTGTGTCTTTGTGACTTGGTGTCAGTGGATGTCAAAATACTTGGTGTAAGTGTATGTCTTTGTTACTGGGTGTCAGTGTGTGTCTTTGTGACTTGGTGTAATTGTCTGTCTTTGTTACTTGGTGTCAGTGTATGTCTGTGTTACTTGGTGTACGTGTATGCCTTTGTTACTTGGTGTCAGTGTATGTCTTTGTTACTTGGTGTCAGTGTGCGTCTGTGCTACTGGGTATCAGTGTATGTCTTAGTGACTTGGTATCAGTGTATGTCAAAATACTTGGTGTAAGTGTATGTCTTTGTTGCTTGGTGTAATTGTCTGTCTTTGTTACTTAGTGTCAGTGTATGTCTTTGTTACTTGGTGTCAGTGTATGGCTGTGTTACTTGATGTAAGTGTGTGTCTTTGTTACTTGGTGTAAGTGTATGTCTTTGTTACTTGGTATCAGTGTCTGTCTTTGTTAATTGGTGTAAGTGTGTGTCTGTGTTAATTGGTGTAAGTGTATGTCTTTGTTAAATGGTGCAAGTGTATGTCAAAATACTTGGTGCAAGTGTATGTCTTTGTTACTTGGTGTCAGTGTATGTCTGTGTTACCTGGTTTAAGTATGTGTCCTTGTTACTTGGTGTAAGTGTATGTCTTTGTTACTTGGTGTCAGTGTGTGTCTGTGTTACTGGGTATCAGTGCGTGTCTTTGTTACTTGGTGTAAGCGTGAGTCTGTTTTACTGGGTGTCAGTGTATGTCTTTGTTACTGGGTATCAATGTATGTCTTTGTGACTTGGTGTAAGTGTATGTCTGTGTTACTGGGTATCAGTGTATGTCTTTGTGACTTGGTATCAGTGTATGTCCTTGTTACTGGGTGTCAGTGTGTGTCTTTGTGAATTGGTGTCAGTGTATGTCTTTGTTACTTGGTATCAGTGTATGTCTTTGTTACTTGGTGTAAGTGTATGTCTTTGTTACTTGGTGTCAGTGTATGTCTTTGTTACTTGGTGTAAGTGTGTGTCTGTGTTACTGGGTATCAGTGTATGTCTTTGTTAGTTGGTGTCAGTGTATGTCTGTGTTACTTGGTGTAAGTGTGTGTCTGTGTTACTTGGTGTCAGTTTATGTCTTTGTTACTTGGTGTCAGTGTATGTCTTTGTTACTTGGTGTAAGTGTGTTTCTGTGTTACTGGGTATCAGTGTATGTCTTTGTTACTTGGTGTCAGTGTATGTCTGTGTTACTTGGTGTAAGTGTGTGACTGTGTTCCTGGGTATCAGTTTATGTCTTTGTTACTTGGTGTAAGTGTGTGTCTGTGTTACTGGGTTTCAGTTATTTCTTTGTTACTTGGTGTCAGTGTATGTCTTTGTTACTTGGTGTCAGTGTATGTCTTTGTTACTTGGTTGAAGTGTGTGTCTGTGTTACTGGGTGTCAGTGTGTGTCTGTGTTACTGGGTGTAAGTGTGTGTCCGTGTTACTGGGTATCAGTGTATGTCTTTGTTACTTGGTGTCAGTTTATGTCAAAATACCTGGTGTAAGTGTCTGTCTTTGTTACTTGGTGTAATTGTCTCTCTTTGTTACTTGGTGTCAGTGTATGTCTGTGTTACTTGGTGTACGTGTGTGTCTTTGTTCCTTGGTGTAAGTGTTTGCCTTTGTTACTTGGTATCAGTGCATGTCCTTGTTACTGGGTGTAAGTGTGTGTCTGTGTTACTGGGTATCAGTGTATGTCTTTGTTACTTGGTGTCAGTGTATGTCAAAATACTTGGTGTCAGTGTATGTCTTTGTTACTTGGTGTCAGTGTATGTCTGTGTTCCTTGGTGTAAGTGTTTGTCTTTGTTACTTCGTGTAAGTGTATTTCTTTGTTGCTGGGTGTCAGTGTGTGTCTGTGTTACTTGGTATCAGTGTATGTCTTTGTGACTTGGTATCAGTGCATGTCCTTGTTACTGGGTGTCAGTGTGTGTCTGTGTTACTGGGTATCAGTGTATGTCTTTGTGTCTTGGTATCAGTGTGTGTCTGTGTTCCTGGGTATCAGTGTATGTCTTTGTGAATTGGTGTCAGTGTATGTCTTTGTTACTTAGTATCAGTGTATGTCTTTGTTACTTGGTGTAAGTGTATGTCTTTGTTACTTGGTGTCAGTGTATGTCTTTGTTACTTGGTGTAAGTGTGTGTCTGTGTTACTGGGTATCAGTGTATGTCTTTGTTAGTTGGTGTCAGTGTATGTCTGTGTTACTTGGTGTAAGTGTGTGTCTGTGTATCAGTGTATGTCTTTGTGACTAGGTGTCAGTGTATGTCTTTGTTACTGGGTGTCATTGTGTGTCTTTGTGACTTGGTGTCAGTGTATGTCTGTGTTACTGGGGGTCAGTGTTTGTCTGTGTTACTGGGGTTCAGTGTGTGTTTCAAACTGGGTGTCAGTGTGTGTCTGTGTTACTGGGTATCAGAGTCTGTCTTTGTTACTTGGTGTCAGTGTATGTCGTTGTTACTTGGTGTATGTGAGCGTCTGTGATACTGGGTATCATTGTATGTCTTTGTTACTTGGTGTCATTGGATGTCTGTGTTACTTGGTTTAAGTGTGTGTCTTTGTGACTTGGTGTCAGTGGATGTCAAAATACTTGGTGTAAGTGTATGTCTTTGTTACTGGGTGTCAGTGTGTGTCTTTGTGACTTGGTGTAATTGTCTGTCTTTGTTACTTGGTGTCAGTGTATGTCTGTGTTACTTGGTGTACGTGTATGCCTTTGTTACTTGGTGTCAGTGTATGTCTTTGTTACTTGGTGTCAGTGTGCGTCTGTGCTACTGGGTATCAGTGTATGTCTTAGTGACTTGGTATCAGTGTATGTCAAAATACTTGGTGTAAGTGTATGTCTTTGTTGCTTGGTGTAATTGTCTGTCTTTGTTACTTAGTGTCAGTGTATGTCTTTGTTACTTGGTGTCAGTGTATGGCTGTGTTACTTGATGTAAGTGTGTGTCTTTGTTACTTGGTGTAAGTGTATGTCTTTGTTACTTGGTATCAGTGTCTGTCTTTGTTAATTGGTGTAAGTGTGTGTCTGTGTTAATTGGTGTAAGTGTATGTCTTTGTTAAATGGTGCAAGTGTATGTCAAAATACTTGGTGCAAGTGTATGTCTTTGTTACTTGGTGTCAGTGTATGTCTGTGTTACCTGGTTTAAGTATGTGTCCTTGTTACTTGGTGTAAGTGTATGTCTTTGTTACTTGGTGTCAGTGTGTGTCTGTGTTACTGGGTATCAGTGCGTGTCTTTGTTACTTGGTGTAAGCGTGAGTCTGTTTTACTGGGTGTCAGTGTATGTCTTTGTTACTGGGTATCAATGTATGTCTTTGTGACTTGGTGTAAGTGTATGTCTGTGTTACTGGGTATCAGTGTATGTCTTTGTGACTTGGTATCAGTGTATGTCCTTGTTACTGGGTGTCAGTGTGTGTCTTTGTGAATTGGTGTCAGTGTATGTCTTTGTTACTTGGTATCAGTGTATGTCTTTGTTACTTGGTGTAAGTGTATGTCTTTGTTACTTGGTGTCAGTGTATGTCTTTGTTACTTGGTGTAAGTGTGTGTCTGTGTTACTGGGTATCAGTGTATGTCTTTGTTAGTTGGTGTCAGTGTATGTCTGTGTTACTTGGTGTAAGTGTGTGTCTGTGTTACTTGGTGTCAGTTTATGTCTTTGTTACTTGGTGTCAGTGTATGTCTTTGTTACTTGGTGTAAGTGTGTTTCTGTGTTACTGGGTATCAGTGTATGTCTTTGTTACTTGGTGTCAGTGTATGTCTGTGTTACTTGGTGTAAGTGTGTGACTGTGTTCCTGGGTATCAGTTTATGTCTTTGTTACTTGGTGTAAGTGTGTGTCTGTGTTACTGGGTTTCAGTTATTTCTTTGTTACTTGGTGTCAGTGTATGTCTTTGTTACTTGGTTGAAGTGTGTGTCTGTGTTACTGGGTGTCAGTGTGTGTCTGTGTTACTGGGTGTAAGTGTGTGTCCGTGTTACTGGGTATCAGTGTATGTCTTTGTTACTTGGTGTCAGTTTATGTCAAAATACCTGGTGTAAGTGTATGTCTTTGTTACTTGGTGTAATTGTCTCTCTTTGTTACTTGGTGTCAGTGTATGTCTGTGTTACTTGGTGTACGTGTGTGTCTTTGTTACTTGGTGTAAGTGTATGCCTTTGTTACTTGGTGTCAGTGTATGTCTTTGTTACTTGGTGTCAGTGTGCGTCTGTGCTACTGGGTATCAGTGTATGTCTTTGTGACTTGCTATAGTGTATGCCAAATACTTGGTGTAAGTGTATGTCTTTGTTACTTGGTGTAATTGTCTGTCTTTGTTACTTGGTGTCAGTGTATGTCTGTGTTACTTGGTGTACGTGTGTGTCTTTGTTACTTGGTGTAATTGACTGTCTTTGTTACTTGGTGTCAGTGTGTGTCTGTGTTACGTGGTGCCAGTGTATGTCTCTGTTACTTTGTGTCAGTGTATGTCTTTGTTACTGAGTGTCAGTGTGTTTCTGTGTTACTTGGTGTCAGTGTCTGTCTTTGTTACTGTGTTTCAGTGGTTCTCTGTGTTACTGGGTGTCAGTGTGTCTTTGTTTGTGTAACTGGCTGTCAGTGTGTGTCTGTGACACTAGGTGTCAGTATTTAGATTAGTTTAGATATACAGCACTTAAACTGGCCCTTCGTCCCTCCGAGTCTGTGCCGACCATCAACCAACCATTTATACTAATCCTACACAAATCCCGTATTTCGATCACATCCCCACCTGTCCCTATATATTTCCCTACCACCTACCTATACTAGGGTCTATTTCTAAAGGCCAATTAACCTATCAACCTGCAAGTCTTTGGCATGTGGCAGGAAACCGGAGCACCCGGTGGAAACCCACGCAGACACAGGGAGAACTTGCAAACTCCGCAAAGGCAGTACCCAGAATCGAACCCGGGTCCCTGGAGCTGTGACGTTGCGGTGCGAACCACTGTGTGTCTGTGTTCCTGGGTATCAGTGTATGTCTTTGTGACTTGGTGTCAGTGTATGTCTTTGTTACAGGGTATCAGTGTATGTCTTTGTTACTTGGTGTAAGTGTGTGTCTGTGTTACTGGGTATCAGTGTATGTCTTTGTTACTTGGTGTCAGTGTATGTCTTTGTTACTTGGTGTAAGTGCATGTCTTTGTTACTTGGTGTCAGTGTTTGTCTTTGCTACTTGGTGCAAGTGTGTGTCTGTGTTACTGGGTGTCAGTGTGTGTCTGTGTTACTTGGTGTAAGTGTGTGTCTTTGATACTCGGTGTCCTTGTGTGTCTGTGTTACTGGGTGTCAGTTTATGTCTTTGTTACTTGGTGTCAGTGTATGTCTTTGTTACTTGGTGTAAGTGTGTGTCAGTGTTACTGGGTATCAGTGTATGTATTTGTTACTTGGTGTCAGTGTATGTCTGTGTTACTTGGTGTATTTGTGTGTCTGTGTTACTGGGTATCAGTGTATGGCTTTGTTACTTGGTGTCAGTGTATGTCTTTGTTACTGGGTGTCAGTGTTTGTCTTTGTGACTTGGTGTCAGTGTATGTCTTTGTTACTTGATGTAAGTGTGTGTCTGTGTTACTGGGTATCAGTGTATGTCATTGTTACTTGGTGTCAGTGGATGTCAAAATACTTGGTGTCAGCGTATGTCTTTGCTACTGGGTGTCAGTGTGTGTCTTTGTTACTTGGTGTAAGTGTGTGTCTGTGTTACTGGGTATCAGTGTATGTGTTTGTTCCTTGGTGTCAGTGTCTGTCTTTCTTACTTGGTGTAAGTGTTTGTCTGTGTTACTGTGTATCAGTGTATTTCTGTGTTACTTGATGTAAGTGTGTGTCTGTGTTACTGGGTATCAGTGTATGTCTTTGTGACTTGGTGTCAGTGTATGTCTTTGTTACTGGGTGTCAGTGTGTGTCTTTTTGACTTTGTGTCATTGTATGTCTTTGTTACTTGCTGTAAGTGTGTGTCTGTGTTCCTGGGTATCAGTGTATGTCTTCCTTACTTGGTGTCAGTGTATGTCAAAATACTTGGCGTTAATGTATGTCTTTGTTACTTGGTGTAATTGTCTGTCTTTGTTACTTGGTGTCAGTGTATGTCTGTGTTACTTGGTGTAAGTGTGTGTCTCTGTTACTTGGTATCAGTGTATGGCTTTGTTACTTGGTGTCAGTGTATGTCTTTGTTACTGGGTGTCAGTGTTTGTCTTTGTGACTTGGTGTCAGTGTATGTCTTTGTTACTTGATGTAAGTGTGTGTCTGTGTTACTGGGTATCAGTGTATGTCATTGTTACTTGGTGTCAGTGGATGTCAAAATACTTTGTGTCAGCGTATGTCTCTGCTACTGGGTGTCAGTGTGTGTCTTTGTTACTTGGTGTAAGTGTGTGTCTGTGTTACTGGGTATCAGTGTATGTGTTTGTTCCTTGGTGTCAGTGTCTGTCTTTCTTACTTGGTGTAAGTGTTTGTCTGTGTTACTGTGTATCTGTGTATTTCTGTGTTACTTGATGTAAGTGTGTGTCTGTGTTACTGGGTATCAGTGTATGTCTTTGTGACTTGGTGTCAGTGTATGTCTTTGTTACTGGGTGTCAGTGTGTGTCTTTTTGACTTTCTGTCATTGTATGTCTTTGTTACTTGCTGTAAGTGTGTGTCTGTGTTCCTGGGTATCAGTGTATGTCTTCCTTACTTGGTGTCAGTGTATGTCAAAATACTTGGCGTTAATGTATGTCTTTGTTACTTGGTGTAATTGTCTGTCTTTGTTACTTGGTGTCAGTGTATGTCTGTGTTAGTTGGTGTAAGTGTGTGTCTCTGTTACTTGGTGTAAGTGTATGCCTTTGTTACTTGGTGTCTGTGTATGTCTTTGTTACTTGGTGTCAGTGTGTGTCTGTGTTACTGGGTATCAGTGTATGTCTTTGTTGCTTGGTGTCAGTGTATGTCTTTGTTACTTGGTGTAAGTGTATGTCTTTGTTACTTGGTGTCAGTGTATGTCGTTGTTACTTCGTGTAAGTGTGTGTCTGTGTTACTATTTTTCAGTGTATGTCTCTGTGACTCGGTGTCAGTGTATGTCTTTGTTACCGGGTGTCAGTGTATGTCTTTGTTACTTGGTTGCAGTGTGTGTCTGTGTGTCAGTGTATGTCTTTGTTACTATGTATAAGTGTTTCTCTACGTTACTAGGTGTCAGTGTGTGTTTGTTGGTGTTACTGGGTGTCAGTATTTAGTTTAGTGATACAGCACTGAAACAGGCCCTTCGGCCAACCGAGTCTGTGCCGACCATCAACCACCCATTAATCCTAATCCTACACTAATCCCGTATCCCTATCACATCCCCACCTGTCCCTATATATTTCCCTACCACCTACCTATACTAGGGTCTATTTCTAACGGCCAATTAACCTATCAACTTGCAAGTCTTTGGCATGTGGGAGGAAACCGGAGCACCAGGAGGAAACTCACGCAGTCACAGGGAGAACATGCAAACTCCGCACAGGCAGTACCCAGAATCGTGCCCGGGTCCCTGGAGCTGTGAGGCTGCTAACCACTGTGCCAATGTGCCGCCCGGTGTGTGTCTGTGTTACTGGGTATCAATGTATGTCTTTGTTACTTGGTGTCAGTGTATGTCTGTGTTAATTGGTGTAAGTGTGTGTCTTTGTTACTTGGTGTAATTGTATGTCTTTGTTCCTTGGTGTCAGTGTATGTCTGTGTTACTTGGTGTAAGTGTATGTCGTCGTTACTTGGTGTCAGTGTATGTCTTTGTGGCGTGGTGTCATTGTCTGTCTTTGTTACTGGGTGTCAGTGTCCGTCTTCGTTACTTGGTGTACGTGTGTGTCTTTGTTACTTGGTGCAATTGTATGTCTTTGTTACTTGGTGTCACTGTATGTCTGTGTTACTTGGTGTAAGTGTATGTCTGTGTTACTTGGTGTCAGTGTATGTCTTTGTTACTTGGTGTAAGTGTGTGTCTGTGTTACTGGGTATCAGTGTATGTCTTTGTGAGTTGGTGTCAGTGTGTGTCTTTGTGACTTGGTGTCATTGTAGGTCTTTGTTACTTGGTGTAAGTGTGTGTCTGTGTTACTGGGTATCAGTGTATGTGTTCCTTACTTGGTGTCAATGTATGTCAAAATATTTGGCGTAAGTGTATGTCTTTGTTACTTGGTGTAATTGTCTGTCTTTGTTACTTGGTGTCAGTGTATGTCTGTGTTACTTGGTGTAAGTGTGTGTCTTTGTTACCTGGTGACAGTGTCTGTCTTTGTTACTTGGTGTCAGTGTGTGTCTGTGTTACTGGGTATCAGTGTCTGTCTTTGTTACTTGGTGACAGTGTGTGTCTGTGTGTCAGTGTATGTCTTTGTTACTGTGTATCAGTGTTTCTCTATGTTACTAGATCAGTGTGTGTTTGTTTGTGTTACTGGGTGTCAGTATTTAGTTTAGTGATACAGCACTGAAACAGGCCCTTCGACATACCGAGTCTGTGCCGACCATCAACCATCCATTTATACTAATCCTACACTAATCCCGTATTCCTATCACATCCCCACCTGTCCCTATATATTTCCCTACCACCTACCTATTCTAGGGTCAATTTATAATGGCCAATTAACCTATCAACCTGCAGGTCTTTGGCATGTGGGAGGAAACCGGAGCACCCGGAGGAAACTCACGCAGGCACAGGGAGAACATGCAAACTCCGCACAGGCAGTCCCCAGAATCGAGCCCGGGTCCCTGGAGCTGTGAGGATGCTAACCAATGTGCCAATGTGCCGCCCGGTGTGTGTCTGTGTTACTGGGTATCAGTGTATGTCTTTGTTACTTGGTGCAAGTGTTTGTCAGTGTTACTGGGTATCTGTGTCTGTCTTTGTTACTAGGTGTAAGTGCGTGTCTGTGTTACTGGGTATCAGTGTATGTCTTTGTTACTTGCTGTCAGTGCATGTCTGTGTTACTTGGTGTATGTGTGTGTCTGTGTTAATGGGTATCAGTGTATGTCTTTGTGACTTTATGTCAGTGTATGTCTTTGTTACTGGGTGTCAGTGTGTTTCTTTGTGACTTGGTGTCAGTGTATGTCTTTGTTACTTGGTGCAAGTGTGTGTCTGTGCTGCTGGGTATCATTGTATGTCATTGTTACTTGGTGTCAGCGGATGTCAAAATACTTGGTGTCAGTATATGTCTTTGTTACTGGGTGTCAGTGTGTTTCTTTGTGACTTTGTGTCAGTGTATGTCTTTGTTACTTGGTGCAAGTGTGAGTCTGTTACTGGGTATCTGTGTATGTCTTTGTTACTTGGTGTCAGTGTATGTATGTGTTACCTGGTGTAAGTGTTTGTCTGTGTTACTGTGTATCAGTGTATTTCTGTGTTACTTGGTGAGTGTGTGTGTCTTTGTTACTGGGTGTCAGTCTGTGTCTTTATGACTTGGTGTCATTGTATGTCTTTGTTACTTGGTGCAAGTGTGTGTCTGTGTTACTGGGTATCAGTGTATGTCTTTCTTACTTGGTGTCAGTGTATGTCAAAATACTTGGCGTAAGTGTATGTCTTTGTTACTTGGTGTAATTGTCTGTCTTAGTTACTTGGTGTCAGTGTATGTCTGTGTTACTTGGTGTAAGTGTGTGTCTTTGTTACTTGGTGTAAGTGTATGCCTTTGTAACTTGGTGTAAGTGTATGTCTTTGTTACTTGGTGTCAGTGTGTGTCTGTGTTACTGCGTATCAGTGTATGTCTTTGTTACTTTGTGTAAGTGTGTGTCTTTGTTACTTGGTGTAAGTGTATGCCTTTGTTACTTGGTGTCAGTGTATGTCTTTGTTACTTGGTGTCAGTGTGTGTCTGTGTTATTGCGTATCAGTGTATGTCTTTGTTACTGGGTATCAGTGTATATCTTTGTGACTTGTTATCAGTGTATGTCTTTGTGACTTGGTGTCAGTGTATGTCTTTGTTACTGGGTGTCAGTGTGTGTCTGTGTTACTTGGTGTCAGTGTATGTCTTTGTTACAGTGTATCAGTGGTTCCCTGTGTTACTGGGTGTCAGTGTGTGTTTGTTTGTGTTACTGGGTGTCAGTGTGTGTCTGTGACACTAGGTGTCAGTATTTAGTTTAGATTGGAGATTCATAACTTAAACAGGCCCTTCGGCCCACCGAGTCTGTGCCGACCATCAACCACCCATTTATACTATTCCTACACTAATCCCGTATTCCTATCACATCCCCACCTGTCCCTATATATTTCCCTACCACCTACCTATACTAGGGGCAATTTATGATGGCCAATTAACCTATCAATCTGCAGAGTCGTTGGCATGTGGGAGGAAACCGGAGCACCCGGAGGAAACTCACGCAGACACAGAGAGGAATGGCAAGCTCCGCACAAGCAGTACCCAGAATCGATCCCGGGTCCCTGGAGCTGTGAGGCTGCGGTGCTAACCACTGCGACAATGTGCCCCCACATCCACCCCCCCCCCCCACCCCCAGTGTGTGCCTGTGTTACTGGGTATCAGTGTATGTCTTTGTTACTTGGTGTAAGTGTATGTCTTTGTTACTTGTTGTCAGTGTATGTCTTTGTTGCTTGGTGTGAATGTGTGTCTGTGTTACTGGGTAACAGTGTTTGTCTTTGTTACTTGGTGTCAGTGTATGTCTGTGTTACTTGGTGTAAGTGTGTGTCTTTGTTACTTGGTGTAATTGTATGTCTTGGTTCCTTGGTGTCAGTGTATGTCTGTGTTACTTGGTGTAAGTGTATGTCGTTGTTACTTGGTGTCAGTGTATGTCTTTGTGACGTGATGTCATGGTCTGCCTTTGTTACTGGGTGTCAGTGTCCGTCTTCGTTACTTGGTGTACGTGTGTGTCTTTGTTACTTGGTGCAATTGTATGTCTTAGTTACTTGGTGTCAGTGTATGTCTGTGTTACTTGGTGTAAGTGTATGTCTGTGTTACTTGGTGTCAGTGCATGTCTTTGTTACTTGGTGTAAGTGTGTGTCTGTGTTACTTGTTGTAAGTGTGTGTCTGTGTTACTTAGTATCAGTGTATGTCTTTGTTACTTGTTGTAAGTGTGTGTCTGTGTTACAGGGTAACAGTGTATGTCTTTGTTACTTGGTGTCAGTGTATGTCTGTGTTACTTGCTGTAAGTGTGTGTCTGTGTTACTTAGTATCAGTGTATGTCTTTGTTACTTGTTGTAAGTGTGTGTCTGTGTTATTGGGTAACAGTGTATGTCTTTGTTACTTGGTGTCTGTGTGTGTCTGTGTTACTTGGTGTAAGTGTATGTCTTTGTTACTTGGTGTCAGTGTATGTCTGTGTTACTTGGTGTAAGTGTGTGTCTTTGTTACTTGGTGTAATTGTATGTCTTTGTTACTTGGTGTCAGTGTATGTCTTTGTTACTTGGTGTAAGTGAGTGTTTGTGTTACTTGGTGTAAGTGTGTGTCTGTGTCATTCGGTATCAGTGTATGTCTTTGTTACTTGGTGTCAGTGTATGTCGAAATACTTGGTGTAAGTGTATGTCTTTGTTACTTGGTGTAATTGTCTGTCTTTGTTACTTGGCGTCAGTGTATGTCTGTGTTACTTGGTGTCAGTGTATGTCTTTGTTACTTGGTGTCAGTGTGTGTCTGTGTTACATGGTGTCAGTGTGTGTCTTTGTTACTTGGTGTAAGCGTATGCCTTTGTTACTTGGTGTCAGTGTGTGTCTGTGTTACTGGGTATCAGTGTATGTCTTTGTGACTTGTTATCAGTGTATGTCTTTGTGACTTGGTGTCAGTGTATGTCTTTGTTACTGGGTGTCAGTGTGTGTCTGTGTTACTTGGTGGCAGTGTATGTCTTTGTTACTGTGTATCAGTGATTCTCTGTGTTGCTGGGTGTCAGTGTGTGTTTGTTTGTGTTACTGGGTGTCAGTGTGTGTCTGTGACACTAGGTGTCAGTATTTAGTTTAGATTGGAGATTCAGCACTTAAACAGGCCATTCGGCCCACCGAGTCTGTGCCGACCATCAACCACCCATTTATACTATTCCTACACTAATCCCGTATTCCTATCACATCCCCACCTGTCCCTATATATTTCCCTACCACCTACCTGCACTAGGGGCAATTTATGATGGCCAATTAACCTATCAATCTGCAGAGTCTTTGGCATGTGGGAGGAAACCGGAGCACCCGGAGGAAACTCACGCAGACACAGAGAGGAATGGCAAGCTCCGCACAGGCAGTACCCAGAATCGAACCCGGGTCCCTGGAGCTGTGAGGCTGCGGTGCTAACCACTGCGCCAATGCCCCCCCCCCCCCCCCCCACTCAGTGTGTGCCTGTGTTACTGGGGATCAGTGTATGTCTTTGTTACTTGGTGTCAGTGTACGTCTGTGTTACTTGGTGTAAGTCTTTGTCTGTGTTAGTGGGGGTCAGTGTGTGTTTCTAACTGGGTGTCAGTGTGTGTGTTACTGGGTGGCACTGTGCGTCTGTGTTGCTGGGTATCAGTGTATTTCTTTGTTACTTGGTGTAAGTGTATGTCTTTGTTACTTGGTGTCAGTGTATGTGTTTGTGACTTGCTGTCAGTGTATGTCTTTGTTACTGGGTTTCAGTGTATGTCTTTGTTACTTGGTGGAAGTGTGTGTCTGTGTTACTGGGTATCAGTGTATGTCTTTGTGACTTGGTGTCAGTGTGTGTCTTCGTTACTTGGTGTAAGTGTGTGTCTTTGTTACTTTGTGTCAGTGTATGTCTTTGTAACTTGGTGTAAGTGTGTATCTTTGTTACTTGTTGTAAGTGTGTGTCTGTGTTACTTAGTATCAGTGTATGTCTTTGTTACTTGGTGCAAGTGTGTGTCAGTGTTACTGGGTATCTGTGTCTGTCTTTGTTACTTGCTGTCAGTGCATGTCTGTGTTACTTGGTGTATGTGTGTGTCTGTGTTAATGGGTATCAGTGTATGTCTTTGTGACTTTATGTCAGTGTATGTCTTTGTTAATGGGTGTCAGTGTGTTTCTTTGTGACTTGGTGTCAGTGTATGTCTTTGTTACTTGGTGTAAGTGTGTGTCTGTGCTACTGGGTATCAGTGTATGTCATTGTTACTTGGTGTCAGTGGATGTCAAAATACTTGGTGTCAGTATATGTCTTTGTTACTGGGTGTCAGTGTGTTTCTTTGTGACTTGGTGTCAGTGTATGTCTTTGTTACTTGGTGTAAGTGTGTGTCTGTGTTACTGGGTATCTGTGTATGTCTTTGTTACTTGGTGTCAGTGTATGTATGTGTTACCTGGTGTAAGTGTTTGTCTGTGTTACTGTGTATCAGTGTATTTCTGTGTTACTTGGTGAGTGTGTGTGTCTTTGGTACTGGGTGTCAGTCTGTGTCTTTATGACTTGGTGTCATTGTATGTCTTTGTTACTTGGTGCAAGTGTGTGTCTGTGTTACTGGGTATCAGTGTATGTCTTTCTTACTTGGTGTCAGTGTATGTCAAAATACTTGGTGTAAGTGTATGTCTTTGTTACTTGGTGTCAGTGTATGTATGTGTTACCTGGTGTAAGTGTTTGTCTGTGTTACTGTGTATCAGTGTATTTCTGTGTTACTTGGTGAGTGTGTGTGTCTTTGTTACTGGGTGTCAGTCTGTGTCTTTATGACTTGGTGTCAGTGTGTGTCTTTTGTTACTTGGTGTCCTTGTGTGTCTGTGTTACTGGGTATCTGTGTATGTCTTTGTTACTTGGTGTCAGTGTATGTATGTGTTACCTGGTGTAAGTGTTTGTCTTTGTTACTGTGTATCAGTGTATTTCTGTGTTACTTGGTGAGTGTGTGTGTCTTTGTTACTGGGTGTCAGTCTGTGTCTTTATGACTTGGTGTCAGTGTGTGTCTTTTGTTACTTGGTGTCCTTGTGTGTCTGTGTTACTGGGTTTCAGTGTATGTCTTTGTTACTTGGTGTAAGTGTGTGTCTGTGTTACTGGGTGTCAGTGTATGTCTTTGTTACTGTGTATCAGTTTGTGTCTGTGACACTAGGTGTCAGTATTTAGTTTAGTTTAGAGATACAGCACTGAAACAGGACCTTCAGCCCACCGAGTCTGTGCCGACCATCAATCACCCATTTATACTAATCCTACACTAATCCAGTATTCCTATCAACAACTTTGCTTCCAATTTCCACCCTTCTCTCACCTTCACATGGTCCATCTCTGACACTTCCCTTCCCTTCCTCGACTTCTCTGTCTCCATCTCTGGGGATAGGTTGTCTACCAATATCCATTATAAGCCCACTGACTCCCGCAGCTACCTCGACTACACTTCTTCACACCCTACCTCCTGTAAGGACTCCATTCCATTCTCCCAGTTTCTCCGTCTCCGACGCATCTGCTCTGATGATGCTACCTTCCGTGACGATGCTTCTGATATGACCTCCTTTTTCCTCAACCGAGGATTTCCCCCCACTGTGGTTGACAGGGCCCTCAACCGTGTCCGACCCATTCCCCGCACCTCTACCCTCACCCCTTCCTCTCCCTCCCAGAACCGTGACAGGGTTCCCCTTGTCCTCACTTTTCATCCCACCAGCCTCCATATCCAAAGGATCATCCTCCGCCATTTTCGCCACCTCCAGCCTGATGCCACTACCAGTCGCATCTTCCCCTCCCTTCCCCTGTCAGCATTCCGAAGGGATCGTTCCCTCCGCGACACCCTGGTCCACTCCTCCATTACCCCCACCACCTCGTCCCCGTCCCAGGTCACCTTCCCTTGCAATCGAAGGAGGTGTAATACCTGCCCATTTACCACCTCTCTCCTCACTATCCCAGGCCCCAAACACTCCTTTCAGGTGAAGCAGCGATTTACTTGTACTTCTTTCAATGTATTATACTGTATTCGCTGCTCACAGTGTGGTCTCCTCTACATTGGGGAAACCAAGCGCAGACTGGGTGACCGCTTTGCGGAACATCTCCGCTCAGTCCGCAAGCAGGACCCTGAGCTTCCGGTTGCTTGCCATTTCAACACTCCCCCCTGCTCTCATGCTCAGATCTCTGTCCTGGGATTGCTGCAGTGTTTCAGTGAACATCAACGCAAGCTCGAGGAACAGCATCTCATCTACCGATTAGGCACACTACAGCCTGCCGGACTGAACATTGAGTTCAATAATTTCAGAACATGACAGCCCCCCACTTTACTTTCATTCTTAGTCATTTTTAGTTATTTTATCTTCCTTTTTTTTGCATTCCTTTTTACATTTTTTACAATCTTTTTTTGCATTTATTTCATTTCATCTTAGTTTGTTCAGTTTGCTTACCCACTGTTTTTTTCAGGTTGTTCTTCTTCAGGTTTGCACTTGCTGATGTTCAATATTCAGTATATTCACACCTAATCTGTACTAATGCTTTGTCTTTCAACACACCATTAACATATTGTTTGCCTTTGCTCCGTGACCTTTTGGTCAGCTATGTGGCCTGGTCCAATCTGCACCTTCTCCTTTGTTATCTCTTGCCCAACCCCCACCTCACTTGTTTATAATCTGTGACTTTTCTAATATTTGTCAGTACCGAAGCAGGGTCACTGACCCGAAACGTTAACTCTGCTTCTCTTTCCACAGATGCTGCCAGACCTGCTGAGTGAATCCGGCATTTCATGTTTTTGTTTCAGATTTCCAGCATCCGCAGTATTTTGCTTTTATTCCCGTATTCCTATCACATCCATTCCTGTCCCTATATATTTCCCTACCACCTAGCTATACTAGGGGCAACTTATGATGGCCAATTAACCTATCAACCTGCAAGTCTTTGGCATGTGGGAGGAAATCGGAGCACCCGGAGGAAACACACGCAGACACAGGGAGAACTTGCAAACTGCGCACAGGCAGTACCCAGAATCGAACCCGGGTCCCTGGAGCTGTGAGGCTGCGGTGCTGACCACAGCGCCGATGTGCCCACCCCCCACCAGTGTGTGCCTGTGTTACTGGGTATCAGTGCAAGTCTTTGTTACTTGGTGTCAGTGTATGTCTGTGTTACTTGGTGTAAGTGTGTGTCTTTGTTACTGGGTGTCAGTGTGTGTCTGTGTTACTGGGTGTCAGTGTTTGTCTTTGTAACTGGGTGTCAGTGTATGTCTTTGTTAGTTGGTGTAAATGTCTGTCTGTGTTACTGGGTATCAGTTTCTGTCTTTGTTACTTGGTGTAAGTGTGTATCTGTGTTACTGGGTATCAGTGTATGTCTTTGTTACTTGGTGTCAGTGTATGTCTGTGTTAATTGGTGTAAGTGTGTGTCTGTGTTACTGGGTATCAGAGTATGTCTTTGTGACTTGGTGTCAGTGTATGTCTTTGTTCCTGAGTGTCAGTGTGTGTCTTTGTGACTTGGTGTCAGTGTATGTCTTTGTTACTTGTTGTAAGTGTGTGTCTGTGTTACTGGGTATCAGTGTATGTCTTTGTTACTTGGTGTCAGTGCATGTCTGTGTTACTTGGTGTAAGTGTGTGTTTTTGTTACTTGGTGTAAGTGTGTGGCAGTGTTACTGGGTATCAGTGTATGTCTTTGTTACTGTGTATCAGTGTTTCTCTGTGTTACTGGGTGTCAGTGTGTGTTTGTTTGTGTCACTGGGTTTCAGTGACACTAGGTGTCAGTATTTAGTTTAGTTTAGAGATACAGCACTTAAACAGGCCCTTCGGCCCACCGAGTCTGTGCCGACCATCAACTACCCATTTATACTAATCCTACACTAATCCCGTATTCCTATCACATCCCCACCTGTCCCTATATATTTCCCTACGACCTACCTATACTAGGGGCAATTTATGATGGCCAATTAAGCTATCATGTGGGAAGAAACCGGAGCACCCGGAGGGAACCCACGCAGAAACAGGGAGAAATTGCAATCTATGCACAGGCAGTACCCAGAATCGAACCCGGGTTCCTGGGTATCAGTGTATGTCTTTGTTACTTGGTGTCAGTGTACGTCTGTGTTACTTGGTGTAAGTGTGTGTCTGTGTTACTGGGTATCAGTGTATGTCTTTGTTACTTGGTGTAAGTGTGTGTCTGTGTTACTGGGTATCAGTGTCTGTCTTTGTTACTAGGTGTAAGTGTGTGTCTGTGTTACTGGGTATCAGTGTATGTCTTTGTTATTTGGTGTCAGTGTATGTCTGTGTTACTTGGTGTTAGTGTGTGACTGTGTTACTGTGTATCAGCGTATGTCTTTGTGACTTGGTGTCAGTGCATGCCTTTGTTACTGGGTGTCAGTGTGCGTCTTTGTGACTTTGTGTCAGTGTATGTCTTTGTTACTTGGTGTAAGTGCGTGTCTGTGTTACTGGGTATCAGTGTATGTCTTTGTTACTTGGTGTCAGTGTATGTCAAAATACTTGGTGTCAGTGTATGTCTTTGTTACCTGGTGTATTTGTCTGTCTTTGTTAGTTGGTGTCAGTGTATGTCTGTGTTACTTGGTGTAAGTGTGTATCTTTGTTAATTGGTGTAAGCGTATGTCTTTGTTACTTGTTTTCAGTGTGTGTCTTTGTTACTTGGTGTCAGTGTATCTCTGTGTTACTTGGTGTAGGATTGTGCCTGTGTTACTGGGTATCAGTGTATGTCTTTATTACTTTGTGTCAGTGCATTTCTGTGTTACTTGCTCTCAGTGTATTTGTTTGTGTTACTGGGTGTCAGTGTGTGTCTGTGTTACTTGGTGTAAGTGTGTGTCTTTGTTACTTGGTGTCCGTGTGTGTCTGTGTTACTGGGTGTCAGTGTATGTCTGTGTTCCTTGGTGTAAGTGTGTGTCTTTGTTATTTGGTGTCAGTGTATGTCTGTGTTACTTGGTGTTAGTGTGTGACTGTGTTACTGTGTATCAGTGTATGTCTTTGTGACTTGGTGTCAGTGCATGCCTTTGTTACTGGGTGTCAGTGTGTGTCTTTGTGACTTTGTGTCAGTGTATGTCTTTGTTACTTGGTGTAAGTGCGTGTCTGTGTTACTGGGTATCAGTGTATGTATTTCTTACTTGGTGTCAGTGTATGTCAAAATACTTGGTGTCAGTGTATGTCTTTGTTACTTGGTGCATTTGTCTGTCTTTGTTAGTTGGTGTCAGTGTATGTCAAAATACTTGGTGTAAGTGTATGTCTTTGTTACTTGGTGTAATTGTCTGTCTTTGTTACTTGGTGTAAGTGTGTGTCTTTGTTACTTGATGTCAGTGTATGTCTGTGTTCCTTGGTGTAAGTGTGTGTCTTTGTTACTTGGTGTAAGTGTATGTCTTTGTTACTTGGTGTCAGTGTATGTCTTTGTTACTTGGTGTCAGTGTACGTCTGTGTTACTTGGTGTAAGTGTGTGTCTGTGTTACTGGGTATCAGTGTCTGTCTTTGTTACTTGGTGTAAGTGTGTGTCTGTGTTACTGGGTATCAGTGTATGTCTTTGTTATTTGGTGTCAGTGTATGTCTGTGTTACTTGGTGTCAGTGTGTGTCTGTGTTACTGGGTATCATTGTATGTCTTTGATACTTGGTGTAAGTGTGTGTCTGTGTGACTGGGTATCAGTGTATGTCTTTGTTACTTGGTGTCAGTGTATGTCAAAATACTTGGTGAAAGTGTATGTGTTTGTTACTTGGTGTAATTGTCTGTCTTTGTTACTTGCTGTCAGTGTATGTCTGTGTTACTTGGTGTAAGTGTATGTCTTTGTTACTGGGTATCAGTGTAAGTCTTTGTGACCTGGTATCAGTGTATGTCTTTGTGACTTGGTGTCAGTGTATGTCTTTGTGTCTGGGTGTCAGTGTGTGTCTGTGTTACTTGGTGTCAGTGTATGTCTTTGTTACTTGGTGTCAGTGTGTGTCTGTGTTACTGGGTATCAGTGTATGTCTTTGTTACTTGGTGTCAGTGTTTGTCTGTGTTACTTCGTGTAAGTGTATGTTTTTGTGACTTGGTATCAGTGTATGTCTTTGTGACTTGGTGTCAGTGTATGTCTTTGTTACTGGGTGTCAGTGTGTGTCTGTGTTACTTGGTGTCAGTGTATGTCTTTGTGACTGTGTATCAGTGGTTCTCTGTGTTACTGGGTATCAGTGTGTGTTTGTTTGTGTTACTGTGTGTCAGTGTGTGTCTGTGAAACTGGGTGTCAGTATTTAGTTTAGTTTAGAGATACAGCACTTAAACAGGCCCTTCGGCCCACCGAGTCTGTGCCGACCATCAACCACCCATTTTTGCTAATCCGGCACTAATCCCGTATTTCTGTCACATCTCCACCTGTCCCTATATATTTCCCTCCCACCTTCCTACACTGGGGGCAATGTATGATGGCCAGTTAACCTATCAACCTGCAAGTCTTTGTCATGTGGGAGGAAACCGGAGCAACTGGAGGAAACCCACGCAGACACAGGGTGAACTTGCAAACTCCGCACAGGCAGTACCCAGAATCGAACCCGGGATCCCTGGAGCTGTGAGGCTGCGGTGCTAACCACTGCGCCAATGTGCCCCCCCCCCACCACACCCAGTGTGTGACTGTGTTACTGGGTATCAGTGTATGTCTTTGTTACTTGGTGTGAGTGAGTGCCTGTGTTACTGGGTATCAGTGTATGTCTTTGTTACTTGGTGTCAGTGTATGTCTTTGTTATTTGGTGTAAGTGTGTGTCTGTGTTACTTGGTGTAAGTGCATGTCTTTGTTACTTGGTGTCAGTGTATGTCTTTGTTACTTGGTGTCCGTGTATGTCTGTGTTACTTGGTGTAAGTGTGTGCCTGTGTTACTGGGTATCAGTGTATGTTTTTGGTACTTGGTGTCAGTGTATGTCTATGTTACCTGGTGTAAGTGTGTGTCTGTGTTACTGGATGTCAGTGTGTATCTGTGTTACTTGGTGTAAGTGTGTGTCTTTGTTACTTGGTGTCCGTGTGTTTCTGTGTTACTGGGTGTCAGTATATGTCTTTGTTACTGGGTGTCAGTGTATGTCTTTGTTAATTCATGTAAGTGTTTGTCTGTGTTACTGGGTATCATTGTCTGTCTTTGTTACTTGGTGTAAGTGTGTGTCTGTGTTACTGGGTATCAGTGTATGTCTTTGTTACTTGGTGTCAGTGTACGTCTGTGTTATTTGGTGTAAGTGTGTGTCTGTGTCACTGGGTATCAATGTATGCCTTTGTTACTTGGTGTCAGTGTATGTCTGTGGTACATGGTGTAAGTGTATGTCTTTGTTACTTGGTGTCAGTGTATGTCTTTGTTACTTAGTGTCAGTGTGTGTCTGTGTTACTGGGTGTCAGTGTGTGTCTGTGTTACTTGGTGGAAGTGTGTGTCTTTGTTACTTTATGTCCATGTGTGTCTTTGTTACTGGGTGTCAGTGTATGTCTTTGTTACTCGGTGTCAGTGTATTCTTTGTTACTTGGTGTATGTGTGTGTCTGTGTTACTGAGTATCACTGTCTGTCTTTGTTACTTGGTGTAAGTGTGTGTCTGTGTTACTGGGTATCAGTGCATGTTTTTGCTACATGGTGACAGTGTATGTCTGTGTTACTTGGTGTTAGTGTGTGTCTTTGTTACTGGGTGTCAGTGTATGTCTTTGTTACTCGGTGTCAGTGTATTCTTTGTTACTTGGTGTATTTGTGTGTCTGTGTTACTGAGTATCACTGTCTGTCTTTGTTACTTGGTGTAAGTGTGTGTCTGTGTTACTGGGTATCAGTGCATGTTTTTGCTACATGGTGTCAGTGTGTGTCTGTGAAACTGGGTGTCAGTATTTAGTTTAGTTTAGAGATACAGCACTTAAACAGGCCCTTCGGTCCACCGAGTCTGTGCCGACCATCAACCACCCATTTTTGCTAATCCGGCACTAATCCCGTATTTCTGTCACATCCCCACCTGTCCCTATATATTTCCCTCCCACCTTCCTACACTGGGGGCAATGTATGATGGCCAGTTAACCTATCAACCTGCAAGTCTTTGTCATGTGGGAGGAAACCGGAGCAACTGGAGGAAACCCACGCAGACACAGGGTGAACTTGCAAACTCCGCACAGGCAGTACCCAGAATCGAACCCGGGATCCCTGGAGCTGTGAGGCTGCGGTGCTAACCACTGCGCCAATGTGCCCCCCCCCCCCACCACACCCAGTGTGTGACTGTGTTACTGGGTATCAGTGTATGTCTTTGTTACTTGGTGTGAGTGAGTGCCTGTGTTACTGGGTATCAGTGTATGTCTTTGTTACTTGGTGTCAGTGTATGTCTTTGTTATTTGGTGTAAGTGTGTGTCTGTGTTACTGGGTGTCAGTGTGTGTCTGTGTTACTTGGTGTAAGTGTGTGTCTTTGTTACTTGGTGTCCGTGTGTGTCAGTATTACTGGGTGTCAGTGTATGTCTTTGTCACTGGGTGTCAGTGTATTCTTTGTTACTTGGTGTAAGTGTGTGTCTGTGTTACTTGGTGTAAGTGCATGTCTTTGTTACTTGGTGTCAGTGTATGTCTTTGTTACTTGGTGTCCGTGTATGTCTGTGTTACTTGGTGTAAGTGTGTGCCTGTGTTACTGGGTATCAGTGTATGTTTTTGGTACTTGGTGTCAGTGTATGTCTATGTTACTTGGTGTAAGTGTGTGTCTGTGTTACTGGATGTCAGTGTGTATCTGTGTTACTTGGTGTAAGTGTGTGTCTTTGTTACTTGGTGTCCGTGTGTTTCTGTGTTACTGGGTGTCAGTATATGTCTTTGTTACTGGGTGTCAGTGTATGTCTTTGTTAATTCATGTAAGTGTGTGTCTGTGTTACTGGGTATCATTGTCTGTCTTTGTTACTTGGTGTAAGTGTGTGTCTGTGTTACTGGGTATCAGTGTATGTCTTTGTTACTTGGTGTCAGTGTACGTCTGTGTTATTTGGTGTAAGTGTGTGTCTGTGTCACTGGGTATCAATGTATGCCTTTGTTACTTGGTGTCAGTGTATGTCTGTGGTACATGGTGTAAGTGTATGTCTTTGTTACTTGGTGTCAGTGTATGTCTTTGTTACTTAGTGTCAGTGTGTGTCTGTGTTACTGGGTGTCAGTGTGTGTCTGTGTTACTTGGTGGAAGTGTGTGTCTTTGTTACTTTATGTCCATGTGTGTCTTTGTTACTGGGTGTCAGTGTATGTCTTTGTTACTCGGTGTCAGTGTATTCTGTGTTACTTGGTGTATGTGTGTGTCTGTGTTACTGAGTATCACTGTCTGTCTTTGTTACTTGGTGTAAGTGTGTGTCTGTGTTACTGGGTATCAGTGCATATCTTTGTTACTTGGTGTCAGTGTATGTCTGTCTTACTTGGTGTAAGTGTGTGTCTGTGTTACTGGGTATCAGTTTATGTCTTTGTGACTTGGTGTCAGGGTATGTCTTTGTTACTGGGTGTCAGTATGTGTCTTTGTGACTTGGTGTCTGTGTGTGTCTTTGTTACTTGGTGTAAGAGTGTGTCTGTGTTACTGGGTATCAGTATATGTCTTTGTTACTTAGTGTCAGTGTATGTCAAAATACTTGGTGTAAGTGTATGTCTTTGTTACTTGGTGTAATTGTCTGTCTTTGATACATGGTGTAAGTGTGTGTCTGCGTTACTGGGTGTAAGTGTATGTCTATGTTACATGGTGTAAGTGTGTGTCTGTGTTCCTGGGTATCAGTGTCTGTCTTTGTTACTTGGTGGAAGAGTGTGTCTGTGTTACTGGGTATCAGTGTATGTCTTTGTTACTTGGTGCAAGTGTGTGTCTGTGTTACTGGTTATCAGTGTATGTCTTTGTTACTTGGTGCAAGTGTGTGTCTGTGTTACTGGTTATCAGTGTATGTCTTTGTTACTTGGTGTCAGTATATGTCTTTGAAACTTTATGTAAGTGTATGTCTTTGTTACTTGGTGTCAGTGTATGTCTTTGTTACTTGGTGTAAGTGTGTGTCTGCGTTACTGGGTGTAAGTGTGTGTCTCTGTTACTTGGTGACCGTGTGTGTCTGTGTTACCTGGCGTCAGTGTATGTCTATGTTACATGGTGTAAGTGTGTGTCTGTGTTACTGGGTATCAGTATCTGTCTTTGTTACTTGGTGTAAGTGTCCGTCTGTGTTACTGTGTATCAGTGTATGTCTTTGTTACTTGATGTAAGTGTGTGTCTGTGTTACTGGGTATCAGTGCATGTCTTTGTTACTTGGTGTCAGTGTATGTCTTTGTTACTTGGTGTAAGTGTATGTCTTTGTTACTTGGTTTCAGTGTATGTCTGTGTTCCATGGTCTAAGTGCGTGTCTGTGTTACTTGGTATCAGTGTATGTCTTTGTTACTTGGTGTCAGTGTGTGTCTGTGTTACTGGTTATCAGTGTATGTCTTTGTTACTTGGTGTCAGTGTCTGTCTTTGTTACTTGGTGTAATTGTATGTCGTTGTTACTTGGTGTCAGTGTATGTCTTTGTTACTTGGTGTAAGTGTTTGTCTGTGTTACTGGGTGTCAGTGTGTGTCTGTGTTACTTGGTGTAAGTGTGTGTCATTGTTACTTGGTGTCCGTGTGTGTCTGTGTTACTGGGTGTCAGTGTATGTCTGTGTTACCTTGTGTCAGTGTGTGTCTTTGTTACATGGTGTAAGTGTGTGTCTGTGTTACCGGGTATCAGTGTCTGTCTGTGTTACTTGTTGTAAGTGTGTGTCTTTGTTAATTGGTGTAATTGTATGTCTTTGTTACTTGGTGTCAGTATATGTCTGTGTTACTTGGTGTAAGTGTATTTCTTTGTTACTTGGTGTAAGTGTGTGTCTGTGTTACTTGGTGTAAGTGTGTGTCTGTGTTCCTGGGTATCAGTGTATGTCGTTGTTTCTTGGTGTCAGTGTATGTCTGTGTTACTTGGTGCAAGTGTATGTCTGTGTTAGTGGGTATCAGTGTATGTCTGTGTCACTTGGTGTAAGTGTGTGTCTGTGTTACTGGGTGTCAGTCAGTGTTTGTTTGTGTTACTTTGTTTCAGTGTATGTCTTTGTTACTTGGTGTAAGTGTGTGTCTGTGTTACTGTGTATCAGTGTCTGTCTTTGTTACTTGGAGTAAGTGTGTGTCGTTGTTAATTGGTGTAATTGTATGTCTTTGTTACTTGGTGTCAGTATATGTCTGTGTTACTTGGTGTAAATGTATGTCTTTGTTACTTGGTGTAAGTGTGTGTCTGTGTTACTGGGTATCAGTTTATGTCTTTGTGACTTGGTGTCAGGGTATGTCTTTGTTACTGGGTGTCAGTGTGTGTCTTTGTGACTTGGTGTCTGTGTGTGTCTTTGTTACTTGGTGTAAGAGTGTGTCTGTGTTACTGGGTATCAGTATATGTCTTTGTTACTTAGTGTCAGTGTATGTCAAAATACTTGGTGGAAGTGTATGTCTTTGTTTCTTGGTGTAATTGTCTGTCTTTGATATTTGGTGTCAGTGTATGTCTGTGTTACTTGGTGTAAGTGTGTGTCTTTGTTACTTGGTGTAAGTGTATGTCTTTGATACTGGGTGTCAGTGTATGACTTTGTTAATTGGTGTAAGTGTGTGTCTGTGTTACTGGATATCAGTGTCTGTCTTTGTTACTTGGTGGAAGAGTGTGTCTGTGTTACTGGGATCACTGTATGTCTTTGTGACTTGGTGTCAGTGTATGTCTTTGTTACTGGGTGTCAGTTTGTGTCTTTGTGACTTGGTGTCAGTGTATGTCTTAGTTACTTGGTGTAATTGTATGTCTGTGTTACTGGGTATCAGTATATGTCTTTGTTACTTGGTGTCAGTGTATGTCAAAATACTTGGTGTAAATGTATGTCTTTGTTACTTCTTGTAATTTTCAGTCTTTGTTCCCTGGTGTCAGTGTATGTCTGTGTTACTTGGTGTAAGTGTGTGTCTTTGTTACTGGGTGTAAGTGTGTGTCCGTGTTACTGGGTATCAGTGTATGTCTTTGTTACTTGGTGCAAGTGTTTGCCTGTGTTACTGGTTATCAGTGTATGTCTTTGTTACTTGGTGTCAGTGTATGTCTTTGTTACTTGGTGTGAGTGTATGTCTTTGTTACTTGGTGTCAGTGTATGTCTTTGTTACTTGGTGTAAGTGTGTGTCTGCGTTACTTGGTGTAAGTGTGTGTCTCTGTTACTTGGTGTCCGTGTGTGTCTGTGTTACCTGGCGTCAGTGTATGTCTATGTTACATGGTGTAAGTGTGTGTCTGTGTTACTGGGTATCAGTGTCTGTCTTTGTTACTTGGTGGAAGAGTATGTCTGTGTTACTGGGTATCAGTGTATGTCTTTGTTATTTGGTGTCAGTGTATGTCTGTGTTACTTGGTGAAAGTGTGTGACTGTGTTACTGGGGATCACTGTATGTCTTTGTGACTTGGTGTCAGTGTATGTCTTTGTTACTGGGTGTCAGTGTGTGTCTTTGTGACTTGGTGTCAGTGTATGTCTTTGTTACTTGGTGTAATTGTGTGTCTGTGTTACTGGTTATCAGTGTATGTCTTTGTTACTTGGTGTCAGTGTATGTCTTTGTTACTTGGTGTAAGTGTATGTCCTTGTTACTTGGTGTCTGTGTATGTCTTTGTTACTTGGTGTAAGTGTGTGTCTGCGTTACTGGGTGTAAGTGTGTGTCTCTGTTACTTGGTGTCCGTGTGTGTCTGTGTTACCTGGCGTCAGTGTATGTCTATGTTACATGGTGTAAGTGTGTGTCTGTGTTACTGGGTATCAGTATCTCTCTTTGTTACTTGGTGTAAGTGTCCGTCTGTGTTACTGTGTATCAGTGTATGTCTTTGTTACTTGGTGTAAGTGTGTGTCTGTGTTACTGGGTATCAGTGCATGTCTTTGTTACTTGGTGTCAGTGTATGTCTTTGTTACTTGGTGTAAGTGTATGTCTTTGTTACTTGGTGTCAGTGTATGTCTGTGTTACATGGTCTAAGTGCGTGTCTGTGTTACTTGTTATCAGTGTATGTCTTTGTTACTTGGTGTCAGTGTGTGTCTGTGTTACTGGTTATCAGTGTATGTCTTTGTTACTTGGTGTCAGTGTCTGCCTTTGTTACTTGGTGTAATTGTATGTCGTTGTTACTTGGTGTCAGTGTATGTCTTTGTTACTTGGTGTAAGTGTGTGTCTGTGTTACTGGGTGTCAGTGTGTGTCTGTGTTACGTGGTGTAAGTGTGTGTCTTTGTTACATGGTGTCCGTGTGTGTCTGTGTTACTGGGTGTCAGTGTATGTCTGTGTTACCTTGTGTCAGTGTGTGTCTTTGTTACATTGTGTCAGTCTGTGTCTGTGTTACCGGGTATCAGTGTCTGTCTGTGTTACTTGGTGTAAGTGTGTGTCTTTGTTAATTGGTGTAATTGTATGTCTTTGTTACTTGGTGTCAGTATATGTCTTTGTTACTTGGTGTATGTGTATTTCTTTGTTACTTGGTGTCAGTGTATGTCTGTGTTAATTGGTGTAAGTGCATGTCTGTGTTACTGGGTATCAGTGTATGTCTGTGTTACTTGGTGTAAGTGTGTGTCTGTGTTACTGGGTGTCAGTGAGTGTTTGTTTGTGTTACTTGGTTTCAGTGTATGTCTTTGTTACTTGGTGTAAGTGTGTGTCTGTGTTACTGTGTATCAGTGTCTGTCTTTGTTACTTGGTGTAAGTGTGTGTCGTTGTTTGATGGTGTAATTGTATGTCTTTGTTACTTGGTGTCAGTATATGTCTGTGTTACTTGGTGTAAATGTATGTCTTTGTTACTTGGTGTAAGTGTGTGTCTGTGTTACTTGGTGTAAGTGTGTGTCTGTGTTCCTGGGTATCAGTGTATGTCTTTGTTACTTGGTGTCAGTGTATGTCTGTGTTACTTGGTGTAAGTGTATGTCTGTGTTACTGGGTTTCAGTTTACGTCTGTGTTACTTGGTGTAAGTGTGTGTCTGTGTTACTGGGTGTCAGTGTGTGTATGTGTTTCTTGGTGTAAGTGTATGTCTTTGTTATTTGTTGTCCGTGTGTGTCTTTGTTACTGGGTGTCAGTGCATGTCTTTGTTACTTGGGGTCAGTGTATGTCAAAATACTTGGTGTAGGTGTATGTCTTTGTTACTTGGTGGAATTGTCTGTCTTTGTTACTTGGTGTAAGTGCATGTCTTTGTTACTTGGTGTCAGTGTATGTCATTGTTACTTGGTGTAAGTGTGTGTCTGTGTTACTGGGTATCAGTGTATGTCTTTGTGACTTGGTATCAGTGTATGTCTTTGTGACTTGGTGTCAGTGTATGTCTTTGTTACTGTTTATTAGTGTTTCTCTGTGTTACTGGGTGTCAGTGTGTGTTTGTTTGTGTTACTTGGTTTCAGTGTATGTCTTTGTTACTTGGTGTAAGTGTATGTCTGTGTTACTGGGTTCCAGTGTATGTCTGTGTAACTTGGTGTAAGTGTGTGTCTGTGTTACTGGGTGTCAGTGTGTGTATGTGTTACTTGGTGTAAGTGTGTGTCTTTGTTAATTGGTGTAATTGAATGTCTTTGTTACTTGGTGTCAGTATATGTCTGTGTTACTTGGTGTCAGTGTATCTCTTTGTTACTTGGTGTAAGTGTGTGTCTGTGTTACTTGGTGCAATTGTGTGTCTTTGTTCCTGGGTATCGTTGTATGTCTTTGTTACTTGGTGTCAGTGTATGTCTGTGTTACTTGGTGTAAGTGTGTGTCTGTGTTACTGGGTATCAGTATATGTCTTTGTTACTTGGTGTCAGTGTATGTCTGTGTTACTTGTTGTAATCGTGTGTCTGTGTTACTGGGTGTCAGTGTGTGTATGTGTTACTTGGTGTAAGTGTGTGTCTTTGTTACTTGGTGTCCTTGTGTGTCTGTGTTACTGGGAGTCATTGCATGTCTTTGTAACTTGGTGTATGTGTATGCCCTTGTTACTTGGTGTAAGTATGTGCCTGTGTTACTTGGTGTAAGTGTGTGTCTGTGTTCCAGGGTATCAGTGTATTTCTTTGTTACTTGATGTCAGTGTATGTCTGTGTTACTTGGTGTAAATTTGTGTCTTTGTTACTTGTTGTAAGTGTGTGTCTGTGTTACTGGGTATCAGTGCCTGTCTTTGTTACATGGTGTAAGTGTGTGTCTGCGTTTCTGGGTATCAGTGCATGTCTTTGTTACTTGGTGGCAGTGTATGTCTGTGTTACTTGGTGTAAGTGTGTGTCTTTCTTACTTGGTGTCCGTTTGTGTCTGTGTTACTGGGTGTCAGTGTATGTCTTTGTTACTGGGTGTCAGTGTATGTCCTTGTGACTTGGAGTAAGTGTGTGTCTGTGTTACTGGGTATCAGTGTCTGTCTTTGTTACTTGGTGTAAGTGTGTGTCTTTGTTACTGGGTATCAGTGCATGTCTTTGTTACTTGGTCTCAGTGTATGTCTGTGTTACTTGGTGTAAGTGTGTGTCTGTGTTACTGGGTATCAGTGTAAGTCTTTGTGACTTGGTGTCAGTGTATGTCGTTGTTACTGGATGTCAGTGTGTGTCTTTGTGTCTTGGTGTCAGTGTATGTCAAAATGCTTGGTGTAAGTGTATGTCTTTGTTACTTGGTGTAATTGTCTGTCTTTGTTACTTGGTGTCAGTGTATGTCTGTGTTACTTGGTGTAAGTGTGTGTCTTTGTTACTTGGTGTAAGTGTGTGTCTGTGTTACTGGGTATCAGTGTATGTGTTAGTGACTTGGTGTCAGTGTATGTCTTTGTTACTGGGTGTCAGTGTGTGTCTTTGTGACTTTTTGTCAGTGCATGTCTTTGTTACTTGGTGTAAGTGAGTGTCTGTGTTACTGGGTATAAGTGTATGTCTTTGTTACTTGGTGTCAGTGTATGTCAAAATACTTGGTGTAGGTGTATGTCTTTGTTACTTGGTGAAATGGTCTGTCTTTTTTACTTGCTGTAAGTGTATGACTTTGTTACTTGGTGTCAGTGTATGTCTTTGTTACTTGTTGTCAGTGTGTGTCTGTGTGACTCGGTATCAATGTATGTCTTTGTGACTTGGTATCAAAGTATGTCTTTGTTACTGGGTGTAAGTGTGTGTCTCTGTTACTTGGTGTCAGTGTATGTCTTTGTTACTGTTTATTAGTGTTTCTATGTGTTACTGGGTGTCTGTGTGTGTTTCTTTGTGTTACTTGTTGTCAGTGTATGTCTTTGTTACTTGGTGTAACTGTGTGTCTGTGTTACTGGGTATCAGTGTCTGTCTTTGTTACTGGTGTAAGTGTGTGTCTTTGTTACTTGGTGTAATTGTATGTATTTGTTACTTGGTGTCATTGTATCTCTGTGTTCCTTGGTGTAAGTGTTTGTCTTTGTTACTTGTTGTAAGTGTGTGTCTGTGTTACTTGGTGTAAGTGTATGTCTGTGTTCCTGGGTATCAGTGTATGTCTTTGTTACTTGGTGTCAGTGTATGTCTGTGTTACTTGGTGTAAGTGTGTGCCTGTGTTGCTGGTTATCATTGTATGTCTTTGTTACTTGGTGTCAGTGTATGTCTGTGTTACTTGGTGTAAGTGTGTGTCTGTGTTACTGGGTGTCGGTGTGTGTATGTGTTACTTGGTGTAAGTGTATGTCTTTGTTACTTGGTGTCCGTGTGTGTCTGTGTTACTGGGTGTCAGTGTTTTCTGTGTTACTTGGTGTAAGAGTGTGCCTTTGTTACTTGGTGTAATTGTATGTCTTTGTTACCTGGTGTCAGTGTATGTCTGTGTTACTTGGTGTAAGTGTGTGCCTGTGTAACTTGGTGTAAGTGTGTGTCTGTGTAACTTGGTGTAAGTGCGTGTCTGTGTTCCAGGGTATCACTGTATGTCTTTGTTACTTGGTGTCAGTGTATGTCTTTGTTACTTGTTGTAAGTGTGTGCCTGTGTAACTTGGTGTAAGTGTGCGTCTGTGTTCCAGGGTATCAGTGTATGTCTTTATTTCGTGGTGTCAGTGTATGTCTGTGTTACTTGGTGTAAGTGTGTGTCTGTGTTACTGGGTGTCAGTGTATGTCTGTGTTACTTGGTGTAAGTCTGTGGCTTTGTTACTTGGTGTCCGTGTGTGTCTGTGTTACTGGGTGTCAGTGTATGTCTTTGTTACAGGGTGTCAGTGGATGTCTTTGTTACTTGGTGTAAGTGTGTGTCTGTGTTACCAGGTATCAGTGTCTGTCTTTGTTACTTGGTGGAAGTGTGTGTCTGTGTTTCTGGGTATCAGTGTATGTCTTTCTTACTTGGTGTCAGTGTAAGTCTGTGTTACTTGGTGTAAGTGTGTGTCTGTGTTGCTGGGTATCAGTGTCTGTCTTTGTTACTTGGTCTCAGTGTATGTCTTTGTTACTTGGTGTAAGTGAGTGTCTGTGTTACTGGGTATAAGTGTATGTCTTTGTTACTTGGTGTCAGTGTATGTCAAAATACTTGGTGTAGGTGTATGTCTTTGTTACTTGGTGAAATGGTCTGTCTTTTTTACTTGCTGTAATTGTATGACTTTGTTACTTGGTGTCAGTGTATGTCTTTGTTACTTGTTGTCAGTGTGTGTCTGTGTGACTCGGTATCAGTGTATGTCTTTGTGACTTGGTATCAAAGTATGTCTTTGTTACTGGGTGTAAGTGTGTGTCTCTGTTACTTGGTGTCAGTGTATGTCTTTGTTACTGTTTATTAGTGTTTCTCTGTGTTACTGGGTGTCTGTGTGTGTTTCTTTGTGTTACTTGTTGTCAGTGTATGTCTTTGTTACTTGGTGTAACTGTGTGTCTGTGTTACTGGGTATCAGTGTCTGTCTTTGTTACTGGTGTAAGTGTGTGTCTTTGTTACTTGGTGTAATTGTATGTATTTGTTACTTGGTGTCATTGTATCTCTGTGTTCCTTGGTGTAAGTGTTTGTCTTTGTTACTTGTTGCAAGTGTGTGTCTGTGTTACTTGGTGTAAGTGTATGTCTGTGTTCCTGGGTATCAGTGTATGTCTTTGTTACTTGGTGTCAGTGTATGTCTGTGTTACTTGGTGTAAGTGTGTGCCTGTGTTGCTGGTTATCATTGTATGTCTTTGTTACTTGGTGTCAGTGTATGTCTGTGTTACTTGGTGTAAGTGTGTGTCTGTGTTACTGGGTGTCGGTGTGTGTATGTGTTACTTGGTGTAAGTGTATGTCTTTGTTACTTGGTGTCCGTGTGTGTCTGTGTTACTGGGTGTCAGTGTTTTCTGTGTTACTTGGTGTAAGAGTGTGCCTTTGTTACTTGGTGTAATTGTATGTCTTTGTTACCTGGTGTCAGTGTATGTCTGTGTTACTTGGTGTAAGTGTGTGCCTGTGTAACTTGGTGTAAGTGTGTGTCTGTGTAACTTGGTGTAAGTGCGTGTCTGTGTTCCAGGGTATCACTGTATGTCTTTGTTACTTGGTGTCAGTGTATGTCTTTGTTACTTGTTGTAAGTGTGTGCCTGTGTAACTTGGTGTAAGTGTGCGTCTGTGTTTCAGGGTATCAGTGTATGTCTTTGTTTCTTGGTGTCAGTGTATGTCTGTGTTACTTGGTGTAAGTGTGTGTCTGTGTTACTGGGTGTCAGTGTATGTCTGTGTTACTTGGTGTAAGTCTGTGGCTTTGTTACTTGGTGTCCGTGTGTGTCTGTGTTACTGGGTGTCAGTGTATGTCTTTGTTACAGGGTGTCAGTGGATGTCTTTGTTACTTGGTGTAAGTGTGTGTCTGTGTTACCAGGTATCAGTGTCTGTCTTTGTTACTTGGTGGAAGTGTGTGTCTGTGTTTCTGGGTATCAGTGTATGTCTTTCTTACTTGGTGTCAGTGTAAGTCTGTGTTACTTGGTGTAAGTGTGTGTCTGTGTTGCTGGGTATCAGTGTCTGTCTTTGTTACTTGGTCTCAGTGTATGTCTGTGTTACTTGGTGTAAGTGTGTGTCTGTGTTACTGGGTATCAGTGTATGTCTTTGTGACTTGGTGTCAGTGTATGTCTTTGTTACTGGGTGTCAGTGTGTGTCTTTGTGACTTGTTGTCAGAGTGTGTCAAAATACTTGGTGTAAGTGTATGTCTTTGTGACTTGGTGTAATTGTGTGCCTGTGTAACTGGTTATCAGTGTATGTCTTTGTTACCTGGTGTCAGTGCATGTCAAAATACTTGGTGTAAGTGTATGTCTTTGTTACTTGGTGTAATTGTCTGTCTTTGTTACTTGGTGTAAGTGTATGTCTTTGTTACTTGGTGTCAGTGTATGTCTTTGTTACTTGGTGTCAGTGTATGTCTGTGTTACTTGGTGTAAGTGTGTGTCTTTGTTACTTGGTGTAAGTGTACGTCTTTGTTACTTGGTGTCATTGTATGTCTTTGTTACTTGGTGTCAGTGTGTGTCTGTGTTACTGGGTATCAGTGTATGTCTTTGTGACTTGGTATCAGTGTATGTCTTTGATACTGGGTTTCAGCGTGTGTCTGTGTTACTGGGTATCAGTGTATGAATTTGTGTCTTGGTATCAGTGTATGTCTTTGTTACTGGGTGTCAGAGTGTGCCTGTGTTACTGGGTATCAGTGTATGTCTTTGTAACTTGGTATCAGGGTATGTCTTTGTTACTGGGTGTCAGTGTGTGTCTGTGTTCCTGGGTATCAGTGTATGTCTTTGTAACTTGGTGTCAGTGTATGTCTTTGTTACTGGGTGTCAGTGTGTGTCTTTGTGACTTGGTGTAAGTGTGTGTCTGTGATACTGGGTATCAGTGTATGTCTTTGTTACTTGGTGTCAGTGGTGGTCTGTGTTACTTGGTGTAAGTGTGTGTCTGTGTATCAGTGTATGTCTTGTGACTTGGTGTCAGTGTATGTCTTTGTTACTGGGTGTCAGTGTGTGTCTTTGTGACTTGGTGTCAGTGTGTGTCTTTGTTACTTGGTGTCCGTGTGTGTCTGTGTTACTGGGTGTCAGTGTATGTCTTTGTTACCGTGTGTCAGTGTATGTCTTTGTTACTTGGTGTAAGTGTGTGTCTGTGTTACTGGGTGTCAGTGTCTGTCTTTGTTACTTGGTATCAGTGTAAGTCTGTGTTACTTGGTGTAAGTGTGTGTCTGTGTTACTGGGTGTCAGTGTGTGTCTGTGTTACTTGGTGTAAGTCTGTGTCTTTGTTACTTGGTGTCCGTGTGTGTCTGTGTTACTGGGTGTCAGTGTATGTCTTTGTTACCGTGTGTCAGTGTATGTCTTTGTTACTTGGTGTAAGTGTGTGTCTGTGTTACTGGGTGTCAGTGTCTGTCTTTGTTACTGGGTGTCAGTGTATGTCTTTGTTGCTGGGTGTCAGTGTATGTCTGTGTTACTTGGTGTAAGTGTGTGTCTGTGTTACTGGGTGTTGGTGTTTGTATGTGTTACTTGGTGTAAGTGTGTGTCTTTGTTACTTGGTGTCCGTGTGTGTCTGTGTGACTGGGTGTCAGTGTTTTCTGTGTTACTTGGTGTAAGTGTGTGTCTTTGTTACTTGGTGTAATTGTATGTCTTTGTTACCTGGTGTCAGTGTATGTCTGTGTTACTTGGTGTAACTGTGTGCCTGCGTAACTTGTTGTAAGTGTGTGTCTGTGTAACATGGTGTAAGTGTGTGTCTGTGTTGCAGGGTATCAGTGTATGTCTTTGTCCCTTGGTGTCAGTGTATGTCTTTGTTACTTGGTGTAAGTGTGTGCCTGTGTATCTTGGTGTAAGTGTGTGTCTGTGTTCCAGGGTATCAGTGTAAGTCTTTGTTACTTGGTGTCAGTGTATGTCTGTGTTACTTGTTGTAAGTGTGTGTCTGTGTTACTGGGTGTCAGTGTGTGTATGTGTTACTTGGTGTAAGTGTGTGTCTTTGTTACTTGGTGTCCGTGTGTGTCTGTGTTACTGGGAGTCATTGCATGTCTTTGTATCTTGGTGTATGTGTATGCCCTTGTTACTTGGTGCAAGTATGTGCCTGTGTTACTTGGTGTAAGTATGTGTCTGTGTTACTGGGTATCAGTGTCTGTCTTTGTTACTTGGTGTAAGTGTGTGTCTGTGTTTCTTGGTATAAGTGTGTGTCTTTCTTACTTGGTGTCCGTGTGTGTCTGTGTTACTGGGTTTCAGTGTATTTCTTTGTTACTGGGTGTCAGTGTATGTCTTTGTTACTTGGTGTAAGTGTGTGTCTGTGTTACTGGGTATCAGTGTCTGTCTTTGTTACTTGGTGTAAGTGTGTGTCTGTGTTACTTTGTATCAGTGCATGTCTTTGTTACTTGGTCTCAGTGTATGTCTGTGTTACTTGATGTAAGTGTGTGTCTGTGTTACTGGGTATCAGTGTATGTCTTTGTGACTTGGTGTCAGTGTATGTCTTTGTTACTGGATGTCAGTGTGTGTCTTTGTGACTTGGTGTCAGTGTATGTCAAAATACTTGGTGTAAGTGTATGTCTTTGTTACTTGGTGTAATTGTCTGTCTTTGTTACTTGGTGTCAGTGTATGTCTGTGTTACCTGGTGTAAGTGTGTGTCTTTGTTACTTGGTGTAAGTGTGTGTCTGTGTTAATGGGTATCAGTGTATGTCCTTGTGACTTGGTGTCAGTGTATGTCTTTGTTACTGGGTGTCAGTGTGTGTCTTTGTGACTTGTTGTCAGTGTATGTCTTTGTTACTTGGTGTAAGTGAATGTCTGTGTTACTGGGTATCAGTGTATGTCTTTGTTACTTGGTGTCAGTGTATGTCAAAATACTTGGTGTAGGTGTATGTCTTTGTTACTTGGTGTAATTGTCTGTCTTTTTTACTTGCTGAAAGTGTATGTCTTTGTTACTTGGTGTCAGTGTATGTCTTTGTTACTTGTTGTCAGTGTGTGTCTGTGTTACTGGGTATCAGTGTATGTCTTTGTGACTTGGTATCAAAGTATGTCTTTGTGACTTGGTGTCGGTGTATGTCTTTGTTACTGGGTGTAAGTGTGTGTCTCTGTTACTTGGTGTCAGTGTATGTCTTTGTTACTGTTTATTAGTGTTTCTCTGTGTTACTGGGTGTCAGTGTGAGTTTGTTTGTGTTACTTGTTGTCAGTGTATGTCTTTGTTACTTGGTGTAAGTGTGTGTCTGTGTTACTGGGTATCAGTGTCTGTCTTTGTTACTTGGTGTAAGTGTGTGTCTTTGTTACTTGGTGTAATTGTATGTCTTTGTTACTTGACGTCATTGTATCTCTGTGTTACTTGGTGTAAATGTTTGTCTTTGTTACTTGTTGTAAGTGTGTGTCTGTGTTACCTGGTGTAAGTGTATGTCTGTGTTCCTGGGTATCAGTGTATGTCTTTGATACTTGGTGTCAGTGTATGTCTGTGTTACTTGGTGTAAGTGTGTGCCTGTGTTACTGGTTATCAGTGTATGTCTTTGTTACTTGTTGTCAGTGTATGTCTGTGTTACTTGGTGTAAGTGTGTGTCAGTGTTACTGGGTGTCGGTGTGTGTATGTGTTACTTGGTGTAAGTGTGTGTCTTTGTTACTTGGTGTCCGTGTGTGTCTGTGTTACTGGGTGTCAGTGTTTTCTGTGTTACTTGGTGTAAGTGTGTGTCTTTGTTACTTGGTGTAATTGTATGTCTTTGTTACCTGGTGTCAGTGTATGTCTGTGTTACTTGGTGTAAATGTGTGCCTGTGTAACTTGGTGTAAGTGTGTGTCTGTGTAACTTGGTGTAAGTGCGTGTCTGTGTTCCAGGGTGTCAGTGGATGTCTTTGTTACTTGGAGACAGTGTATGTCTTTGTTACTTGTTGTAAGTGTGTGCCTGTGTAACTTGGTGTAAGTGTGTGTCTGTGTTCCAGGGTATCAGTGTATGTCTTTGTTTCTTGGTGTCAGTGTATGTCTGTGTTACTTGGTGTAAGTGTGTGTCTGTGTTACTGGGTGTCAGTGTATGTCTGTGTTACTTGGTGTAAGTCTGTGGCTTTGTTACTTGGTGTCCGTGTGTGTCTGTGTTACTGGGTGTCAGTGTATGTCTTTGTTACTGGGTGTCAGTGGATGTCTTTGTTACTTGGTGTAAGTGTGTGTCTGTGTTACCAGGTATCAGTGTCTGTCTTTGTTACTTGGTGTAAGTGTGTGTCTCTGTTTCTGGGTATCAGTGTATGTCTTTCTTACTTGGTGTCAGTGTAACTCTGTGTTACTTGGTGTAAGTGTGTGTCTGTGTTGCTGGGTATCAGTGTCTGTCTTTGTTACTTGGTGTAAGTGTGTCTCTGTGTTACTGGGTATCAGTGCATGTCTTTGTTACTTGGTCTCAGTGTATGTCTGTGTTACTTGGTGCAAGTGTGTGTCTGTGTTACTGGGTATCAGTGTATGTCTTTGTGACTTGGTGTCAGTGTATGTCTTTGTTACTGGGTGTCAGTGTGTGTCTTTGTGACTTGGTGTCAGTGTATGTCAAAATGCTTGGTGTAAGTGTATGTCTTTGTGACTTGGTGTAATTGTGTGCCTGTGTTACTGGGTATCAGTGTATGTCTTTGTTACTTGGTGTCAGTGCATGTCAAAATACTTGGTGTAAGTGTCTGTCTTTGTTACTTGGTGTAATTGTCTGTCTTTGTTACTTGGTGTAAGTGTATGTCTTTGTTACTTGGTGTCAGTGTATGTCTTTGTTACTTGGTGTCAGTGTATGTCTGTGTTACTTGGTGTAAGTGTGTGTCTTTGTTACTTGGTGTAAGTGTACGTCTTTGTTACTTGGTGTCATTGTATGTCTTTGTTACTTCGTGTCAGTGTGTGTCTGTGTTACTGGGTATCAGTGTATGTCTTTGTGACTTGGTATCAGTGTATGTCTTTGATACTGGGTTTCAGCGTGTGTCTGTGTTACTGGGTATCAGTGTATGAATTTGTGTCTTGGTATCAGTGTATGTCTTTGTTACTGGGTGTCAGAGTGTGCCTGTGTTACTGGCTATCAGTGTATGTCTTTGTGACTTGGTATCAGGGTATGTCTTTGTTACTGGGTGTCAGTGTGTGTCTGTGTTCCTGGGTATCAGTGTATGTCTTTGTGACTTGGTGTCAGTGTATGTCTTTGTTACTGGGTGTCAGTGTGTGTCTTTGTGACTTGGTGTCAGTGTATGTCATTGTTAATTGGTGTAAGTGTGTGTCTGTGATACTGGGTATCAGTGTAAGTCTTTGTTACTTGGTGTCAGTGGTGGTCTGTGTTACTTGGTGTAAGTGTGCGTCTGTGTATCAGTGTATGTCTTGTGACTTGGTGTCAGTGTATGTCTTTGTTACTGGGAGTCAGTGTGTGTCTTTGTGACTTGGTGTCAGTGTGTGTCTTTGTAACTTGGTGTCCGTGTGTGTCTGTGTTACTTGGTGTCAGTGGATGTCTTTGTTACCGTGTGTCAGTGTATGTCTTTGTTACTTGGTGTAAGTGTGTGTCTGTGTTACTGGGTGTCAGTGTCTGTCTTTGTTACTTGGTATCAGTGTAAGTCTGTGTTACTTGGTGTAAGTGTGTGTCTGTGTTACTGGGTGTCAGTGTGTGTCTGTGTTACTTGGTGTAAGTCTGTGTCTTTGTTACTTGGTGTCCGTGTCTGTCTGTGTTACTGGGTGTCAGTGTATGTCTTTGTTGCTGGGTGTCAGTGTATGTCTGTGTTACTTGGTGTAAGTGTGTGTCTGTGTTACTGGGTGCCGGTGTTTGTATGTGTTACTTGGTGTAAGTGTGTGTCTTTGTTACTTGGTGTCCGTGTGTGTCTGTGTGACTGGGTGTCAGTGTTTTCTGTGTTACTTGGTGTAAGTGTGTGTCTTTGTTACTTGGTGTAATTGTATGTCTTTGTTACCTGATGTCAGTGGATGTCTGTGTTACTTGGTGTAACTGTGTGCCTGCGTAACTTGTTGTAAGTGTGTGTCTGTGTAACTTGGTGTAAGTGTGTGTCTGTGTTGCAGGGTATCAGTGTATGTCTTTGTTACTTGGTGTCAGTGTATGTCTTTGTTACTTGGTGTAAGTGTGTGCCTGTGTATATTGGTGTAAGTGTGTGTCTGTGTTCCAGGGTATCAGTGTATGTCTTTGTTACTTGGTGTCAGTGTATGTCTGTGTTACTTGTTGTAAGTGTGTGTCTGTGTTACTGGGTGTCAGTGTGTGTATGTGTTACTTAGTGTAAGTGTGTGTCTTTGTTACTTGGTGTCCGTGTGTGTCTGTGTTACTGGGAGTCATTGCATGTCTTTGTATCTTGGTGTATGTGTATGCCCTTGTTACTTGGTGCAAGTATGTGCCTGTGTTACTTGGTGCAAGTGTGTGTCTGTGTTACTGGGTATCAGTGTCTGTCTTTGTTACTTGGTGTAAGTGTGTGTCTGTGTTTCTGGGTATCAGTGTATGTCTTTGTTACTTGGTGGTAGTGTATGTCTTTGTTACTTGGTATAAGTGTGTGTCTTTCTTACTTGGTGTCCGTGTGTGTCTGTGTTACTGGGTTTCAGTGTATGTCTTTGTGACTTGGTGTCAGTGTATGTCTTTGTTACTGGGTGTAAGTGTGTGTCTTTGTTACTTGGTGTCAGTGTATGTCTTTGTTACTGTTTATTAGTGTTTCTCTGTGTTACTGGTTGTCAGTGTGTGTTTGTTTGTGTTACTTGTTGTCAGTGTATGTCTTTGTTACTTGGTGTAAGTGTGTGTCTGTGTTACTGGGTATCAGTGTCTGTCTTTGTTAATTGGTGTAAGTGTGTGTCTTTGTTACTTGGTGTAAGTGTTTGTCTTTGTTACTTGTTGTAAGTGTGTGTCTGTGTTACTGGGTGTCGGTGTGTGTATGTGTTACTTGGTGTAAGTGTGTGTCTTTGTTGCTTGGTGTCCGTGTGTGTCTGTGTTACTGGGTGTCAGTGTTTTCTGTGTTACTTGGTGTAAGTGTGTTTCTTTGTTACTTGGTGTCCGTGTGTGTCTGTGTTACTGGGTGTCAGTGTGTGTCTGTGTTGCTGGGGATCAGTGTCTGTCTTTGTTACTTGGTGTCCGTGCGTGTCTGTGCTACTGGGTGTCAGTGTATGTCTTTGTTACTGGGTGTCAGTGTGTGTCTTTGTGACTTGGTGTCAGTGTATGTCAAAATACTTGGTGTAAGTGTATGTCTTTGTGACTTGGTGTAAGTGTGTGCCTGTGTTACTGGATATCAGTGTATCTCTTTGTTACTTGGTGTCAGTGCATGTCAAAATACTTGGTGTAAGTGTATGTCTTTGTTACTTGGTGTAATTGTCTGTCTTTGTTACTTGGTGTAAGTGTATGTCTTTGTTACTTGGTGTCAGTGTATGTCTTTGTTACTTGGTGTCAGTGTATGTCTGTGTTACTTGGTGTAAGTGTGTGTCTTTGTTACTTGGTGTAAGTGTACGTCTTTGTTACTTGGTGTCTTTGTATGTCTTTGTTACTTGGTGTCAGTGTTTGTCTGTGTTACTGGGTATCAGTGTATGTCTTTGTGACTTGGTATCAGGGTATGTCTTTGTTACTGGGTGTCAGTGTGTGTCTGTGTTCCTGGGTATCAGTGGATGTCTTTGCGACTTGGTGTCAGTGTATGTCTTTGTTACTGGGTGTCAGTGTGTGTCTTTGTGACTTGGTGTCAGTGTATTTCTTTGTTACTTGGTGTAAGTGTGTGTCTGTGATACTGGGTATCAGGGTATGTCTTTGTTACTTGGTGTCAGTGGTGGTCTGTGTTACTTGGTGTAAGTGTGTGTCTGTGTATCAGTGTATGTCTTGTGACTTGGTGTCAGTGTATGTCTTTGTTACTGGGTGTCAGTGTGTGTCTTTGTTACTTGGTGTCCGTGTGTGTCTGTATTACTGGGTGTCAGTGTATGTCTTTGTTACTGGGTGTCAGTGTATGTCTTTGTTACTTGGTGTAAGTGTCTGTCTGTGTTCCCGGGTATCAGTGTCTGTCTTTGTTACTTGGTGTAAGTGTGTGTCTGTCTTTCTGGGTATCAGTGTATGTCTTTGTTACTTGGTGTCAGTGCATGTCTGTGTTACTTGATGTAAGTGTCTGTCTTTGTTACTTGGTGTCCGTGTGGGTCTGTGTTACTGGGTGTCAGTGTATGTCTTTGTTACTGGGGGTCAGTGTATGTCTTTGTGACTTGGTGTAAGTGTGTGTCTGTGTTACTGGGTATCAGTGTCTGTCTTTGTTACTTGGTGTAAGTGTGTCTCTGTGTTACTGGGTATCAGTGCATGTCTTTGTTACTTGGTCTCAGTGTATGTCTGTGTTACTATGTGTAAGTGTGTGTCTGTGTTACTGGGTATCAGTGTATGTCTTTGTGACTTGGTGTCAGTGTATGTCTTTGTTACTGGGTGTCAGTGTGTGTCTTTGTGACTTGGTGTCAGTGTATGTCAAAATACTTGGTGTAAGTGTATGTCTTTGTGACTTGGTGTAAGTGTGTGCCTGTGTTACTTGGTGTAAGTGTATGTCTTTGTTACTTGGTGTCAGTGTATGTCTGTGTTACTTGGTGTAAGTGTGTGTCTTTGTTACTTGGTGTAAGTGTACGTCATTGTTACTTGGTGTCATTCTATGTCTTTGTTACATGGTGTCAGTGTGTGTCTGTGTTACTGGGTATCAGTGTATGTCTTTGTGACTTGGTATCAGTTTATGTCTTTGATACTGGGTGTCAGTGTGTGTCTGTGTTACTGGGTATCAGTGTATGTCTTTGTGACTTGGTATCAGTGTATGTCTTTGTTACTGGGTGTCAGTGTGTGTCTTTGTTACTTGGTGTAAGTGTGTGTCTGTGATACTGGGTATCTGTGTATGTCTTTGTTACTTGGTGTCAGTGGTGGTCTGTGTTACTTGGTGTAAGTGTGTGTCTGTGTATCAGTGTATATCTTGTGACTTGGTGTCAGTGTATGTCTTTGTTCCTGGCTGTCAGTGTGTGTCTTTGGGACTTGGTGTCAGTGTGTGTCTTTGTTACTTGGTGTCAGTGTATGTCTTTGTTACCGGATGTCAGTGTATGTCTTTGTCACTTGGTGTAAGTGCGTGTCTGTGTTACTGGGTGTCAGTGTGTGTCTGTGTTACTTGGTGTAAGTCTGTGTCTTTGTTACTTGGTGTCCGTGCGTGTCTGTGCTACTGGGTGTCAGTGTATGTCTTTGTTACTTGGTGTCAGTGTATGTCTGTGTTACTTGGTGTAAGTGCGTGTCTGTGTTACTGGTTGTCAGTGTGTGTCTGTGTTACTTGGTGTAAGTCTGTGTCTTTGTTACTTGGTGTCCGTGCGTGTCTGTGCTACTGGGTGTCAGTGTATGTCTTTGTTACTGGGTGTCATTGTATGTCATTGTTACTTGGTTTAAGTGTGTCTGTGTTACTTGGTGTCAGTGTGAGTCTGTGTTCCTGGGCGTCTGTGTGTGCCTGTGTTACTTGGTGTCAGTGGATGTCTTTGTTACTGTGTATCAGTGTTTCTCTGTGTTACTGGGTGTCAGTGTGTGTTTGTGTTCCTGGGTGTCAGTGACACTCGGTGTTAGTATTTAGTTTAGTTTAGATATACAGCACTTAAACATGCCCTTCGGCCCACCGAGTCTGTGCCGACCATCAACCACCCATTTATACTAATCCTACACTAATCCCGTATTCCTATCACATCCCCACCTGTCCCTATATATTTCCCTACCACCTACCTATACTAGTGGCAATTTATGATGGCCAATTAACCTATCAACCTGCAAGTCTTTGGCATGTGGGAGGAAACCGGAACGCCCGTAGTAAACCCACGCAGACTCAGGGAGAACTAGCAAACTCCGCACAGGCAGTACCCAGAATCGAACCCGGGTCACTGGAGCTGTGAGGCTCCGGTTCTAACCACTGCGCCAATGTGCCCCCCCCCCACCAGTGTGTGCCTGTGTTACTGCGTATAATTGTATGTCTTTGTTACTTATTATCAGTGTATGTCTTTGTTACTTGGTATCAGTGTATGTCTGTGTTACTTGGTGTAAGTGTGTGTCTGTGTTACTGGGTGTCAGTGTGTCTGTGTTACTTGGTGTAAGTCTGTGTCTTTGTTACTTGGTGTCTGTGCGTGTCTGTGTTACTGGGTGTCAGTGTATGTCTTTGTTACCGGGTGTCAGTGTATGTCTTTGTTACTTGGTGTAAGTGTGTGTCTGTGTTACTGGGTTCAGTGTCTGTCTTTGTTACTTGGTGTAAGTGTGTGTCTGTGTTCCTGGGTATCAGTGCATGACTTTGTTACTTGGTGTCAGTGTATGTCTTTGTTACTTGGTGTAAGTGTGTGTCTGTGTTACTGGGTATCAGTGTATGTCTTTGTGACTTGGTGTCAGTGTGTGTCTGTGTCACTGGGTATCAGTGTATGTCTTTGTGACTTGGTATCAGTGTATGTCTTTGATACTGGGTGTGAGTGTGTGTCTGTGTTACTGAGTATCCGTGTATGTCTTTGTGACTTGGTATCAGTGTATGTCTTTGTTACTGGGTGTCAGAGTGTGTCTGTGTTACTGGGTATCAGTGTATGTCTTTGTGACTTGGTATCAGGGTATGTCTTTGTTACTGGGTGTCAGTGTGTGTCTGTGTTCCTGGGTATCAGTGTATGTCTTTGTGACTTGGTGTCAGTGTATGTCTTTGTTACTTGGTGTAAGTGTGTGTCTGTGATACTGGGTATCAGGGTATGTCTTTGTTACTTGGTGTCAGTGGTGGTCTGTGTTACTTGGTGTAAGTGTGTGTCTGTGTATCAGTGTATGTCTTGTGACTTGTTGTCAGTGTATGTCTTTGTTACTGGGTGTCAGTGTGTGTCTTTGTGACTTGGTGTCAGTGTGTGTCTTTGTTACTTGGTGTCCGTGTATGTCTGTGTTACTGGGTGTCAGTGTATGTCTTTGTTACCGGGTGTCAGTGTATTTCTTTGTTACTTGGTGTAAGTGTGTGTCTGTGTTACTGGGTATCAGTGTCTGTCTTTGTTACTTGGTATCAATGTATGTCTGTGTTACTTGGTGTAAGTGTGTGTCTGTGTTACTTGGTGTCAGTGTGTTTCTGTGTTACTTGGTGTAAGTCAGTGTCTTTGTTACTTGGTGTCCGTGTGTGTCTGTGTTACTGGGTGTCAGTGTATGTCTTTGTTGCTGGGTGTCAGTGCATGTCTGTGTTACTTGGATTAAGTGTGTGTCTGTGTTACTGGGTGTCGGTGTGTGTATGTGTTACTTGGTGTAAGTGTATGTCTTTGTTACTTGGTGTCCGTGTGTGTCTGTGTTACTGGGTGTCAGTGTTTTCTGTGTTACATGGTGTAATTGTATGTCTTTGTTACCTGGTGTCAGTGTATGTCTGTGTTACTTGGTGTCAGTGTATGTCTTTGTTACTTGGTGTAAGTGTGTGCCTGTGTAACTTGGTGTAAGTTTGTGTCTGTGTTCCAGGGTATCAGTGTATGTCTTTGTTACTTGGTGTCAGTGTATGTCTGTGTTACTTGGTGTAAGTCTGTGTCTTTGTTACTTGGTGTAAGTGTGTGCCTGTGTAACTTGGTGTAAGTTTGTGTCTGTGTTCCAGGGTATCAGTGTATGTCTTTGTTACTTGGTGTCCGTGTGTGTCTGTGTTACTGGGTGTCAGTGTATGTCTTTGTTACTGGGTGTCAGTGTATGTCTTTGTTACTTGGTGTAAGTGTCTGTCTGTGTTACCGGGTATCAGTGTCTGTCTTTGTTACTTGGTGTAAGTGTGTGACTTTCTTTCTGGGTATCAGTGTATGTCTTTGTTACTTGGTGTCAGTGCATGTCTGTGTTACTTGGTGTAAGTGTATGTCTTTGTTACTTGGTGTCCGTGTGGGTCTGTGTTACTGGGTGTCAGTGTATGTCTTTGTTACTGGGGGTCAGTGTATGTCTTTGTTACTTGGTGTAAGTGTGTGTCTGTGTTACTGGGTCTCAGTGTATGTCTGTGTTACTATGTGTAAGTGTGTGTCTGTGTTACTGGGTATCAGTGTATGTCTTTGTGACTTGGTGTCAGTGTATGTCTTTGTTACTGGGTGTCAGTGTGTGTCTTTGTGACTTGGTGTCAGTGTATGTCAAAATACTTGGTGTAAGTGTATGTCTTTGTGACTTGGTGTAAGTGTTTGCCTGAGTTACTGGGTATCAGTGTATGTCTTTGTTACTTCGTGTCAGTGCATGTCAAAATATTTGGTGTAAGTGTATGTCTTTGTTACTTGGTGTAATTGTCTGTCTTTGTTACTTGGTGTAAGTGTATGTCTTTGTTACTTGGTGTCAGTGTATGTCTTTGTTACTTGGTGTCAGTGTATGTCTGTGTTACTTGGTGTAAGTGTGTGTCTTTGTTACTTGGTGTAATTGTACGTCATTGTTACTTGGTGTCATTGTATGTCTTTGTTACTTGGTGTCAGTGTGTGTCTGTGTTACTGGGTATCAGTGTATGTCTTTGTGACTTGGTATCAGTGTATGTCTTTGATACTGGTTGTCAGTGTGTGTCTGTGTTACTGGGTATCAGTGTATGTCTTTGTGACTTGGTATCAGTGTATGTCTTTGTTACTGGGTGTCAGAGTGTGTCTGTGTTCCTGGGTATCAATGTAAGTCTTTGTGACTTGGTATCAGGGTATGTCTTTGTTACTGGGTGTCATGTGTGTCTGTGTTCCTGGGTATCAGTGTATGTCTTTGTGACTTGGTGTCAGTGTATGTCTTTGTTACAGGGTGTCAGTGTGTGTCTTTGTTCCTTGGTGTAAGTGTGTGTCTGTGATACTGGGTATCAGTGTATGTCTTTGTTACTTGGTGTCAGTGGTGGTCTGTGTTACTTGGTGTAAGTGTGTGTCTGTGTATCAGTGTATGTCTTGTGACTTGGTGTCAGTGTATGTCTTTGTTACTGGCTGTCAGTGTGTGTCTTTGGGACTTGGTGTCAGTGTGTGTCTTTGTTAATTGGTGTCAGTGTATGTCTTTGTTACCGGGTGTCAGTGTATGTCTTTGTTACTTGGTGTAAGTGTGTGTCTGTGTTACTGGGTATCAGTGTCTGTCTTTGTTACTTGGTGTCAGTGTATGTCTGTGTTACTTGGTGTCAGTGCGTGTCTGTGTTACTGGGTGTCAGTGTGTGTCTGTGTTACTTGGTGTAAGTCTGTGTCTTTGTTACATGGTGTCCGTGCGTGTCTGTGCTACTGGGTGTCAGTGTATGTCTTTGTTACTAGGTGTCAGTGTATGTCTTTGTTACTTGGTTTAAGTGTGTCTGTGTCACTTGGTGTGAATGTGAGTCTGTGTTCCTGGGCGTCTGTGTGTGTCTGTGTTACTTGTTGTCAGTGGATGTCTTTGTGACTTGGTATCAGTGTATGTCTTTGTTACTGGGTGTCAGAGTGTGTCTGTGTTACTGGGTATCAGTGTATGTCTTGTGACTTGGTGTCAGTGTATGTCTTTGTTACAGGGTGTCAGTGTGTGTCTTTGTGACTTGGTGTCAGTGTGTGTCTTTGTTACTTGGTGTCCGTGTGTGTCTGTGTTACTGGGTGTCAGTGTATGTCTTTGTTACCGGGTGTCAGTGTATTTCTTTGTTACTTGGTGTAAGTGTGTGTCTGTGTTACTGGGTATCAGTGTCTGTCTTTGTTACTTGGTATCAATGTATGTCTGTGTTACTTGGTGTAAGAGTGTGTCTGTGTTACTGGGTGTCAGTGTGTGTCTGTGTTACTTGGTGTAAGTCTTTGTCTTTGTTACTTGGTGTCCGTGTGTGTCTGTGTTACTGGGTGTCAGTGTATGTGTTTGTTGCTGGGTGTCAGTGCATGTCTGTGTTACTTGGATTAAGTGTGTGTCTGTGTTACTGGGTGTCCGTGTGTGTCTGTGTTACTGGGTGTCAGTGTTTTCTGTGTTACTTGGTGTAATTGTATGTCTTTGTTACTGGTGTCAGTGCATGTCTGTGTTACTTGGTGTAAGTGTGTGCCTGTGTAACTTGGTGTAAGTGTGTGTCTGTGTAACTTGGTGTAAGTGTGTGTCTGTGTTGCAGGGTATCAGTGTATGTCTTTGTTACTTGGTGTCAGTGTATGTCTTTGTTACTTGGTGTAAGTTTGTGTCTGTGTTCCAGGGTATCAGTGTATGACTTTGTTACTTGGTGTCAGTGTATGTCCGTGTTACTTGGTGTAAGTCTGTGTCTTTGTTAATTGGTGTCCGTGTGTGTCTGTGTTACTGGGTGTCAGTGTATGTCTTTGTTACTTGGTGTAAGTGTCTGTCTGTGTTACCGGGTATCAGTGTCTGTCTTTATTACTTGGTGAAAGTGTGTGACTTTCTTTCTGGGTATCAGTGTATGTCTTTGTTACTTGGTGTCAGTGCATGTCTGTGTTACTTGGTGTAAGTGTATGTCTTTGTTACTTGGTGTCCGTGTGGGTCTGTGTTACTGGGTGTCAGTGTATGTCTTTGTTACTGGGGTCAGTGTATGTCTTTGTTACTTGGTGTAAGTGTGTGTCTGTGTTACTGGGTCTCAGTGTATGTCTGTGTTACTATGTGTAAGTGTGTGTCTGTGTTACTGGGTATCAGTGTATGTCTTTGTGACTTGGTGTCAGTGTATGTCTTTGTTACTGGGTGTCAGTGTGTGTCTTTGTGACTTGGTGTCAGTGTATGTCAAAATACTTGGTGTAAGTGTGTGTCTTTGTGACTTGGTGTAAGTGTTTGCCTGAGTTACTGGGTATCAGTGTATGTCTTTGTTAATTCGTGTCAGTGCATGTCAAAATATTTGGTGTAAGTGTATGTCTTTGTTACTTGGTGTAATTGTCTGTCTTTGTTACTTGGTGTAAGTGTATGTCTTTGTTACTTGGTGTCAGTGTATGTCTTTGTTACTTGGTGTCAGTGTATGTCTGTGTTACTTGGTGTAAGTGTGTGTCTTTGTTACTTGGTGTAATTGTACGTCATTGTTACTTGATGTCATTGTATGTCTTTGTTACTTGGTGTCAGTGTGTGTCTGTGTTACTGGTTATCAGTGTATGTCTTTGTGACTTGGTATCAGTGTATGTCTTTGATACTGGGTGTCAGTGTGTGTCTGTGTTACTGGGTATCAGTGTATGTCTTTGTGACTTGGTATCAGTGTATGTCTTTGTTACTGGGTGTCAGAGTGTGTCTGTGTTACTGGGTATCAATGTAAGTCTTTGTGACTTGGTATCAGGGTATGTCTTTGTTACTGGGTGTCATGTGTGTCTGTGTTCCTGGGTATCAGTGTATGTCTTTGTGACTTGGTGTCAGTGTATGTCTTTGTTACAGGGTGTCAGTGTGTCTTTGTTCCTTGGTGTAAGTGTGTGTCTGTGATACTGGGTATCAGTGTATGTCTTTGTGACTTGGTGTCAGTGTATGTCTTTGTTACTTGGTGTAAGTGTGCGTCTGTGATACTGGGTATCAGGGTATGTCTTTGTTACTTGGTGTCAGTGGTGGTCTGTGTTACTTGGTGTAAGTGTGTGTCTGTGTATCAGTGTATGTCTTGTAACTTGGTGTCAGTGTATGTCTTTGTTACAGGGTGTCAGTGTGTGTCTTTGTGACTTGGTGTCAGTGTGTGTCTTTGTTAATTGGTGTCAGTGTATGTCTTAGTTACCGGGTCTCAGTTTATGTCTTTGTTACTTGGTGTAAGTGTGTGTCTGTGTTACTGGGTATCAGTGTCTGTCTTTGTTACTTGGTGTCAGTGTATGTCTGTGTTACTTGGTGTAAGTGCGTGTCTGTGTTACTGGGTGTCAGTGTGTGTCTGTGTTACTTGGTGTAAGTCTGTGTCTTTGTTACATGGTGTCCGTGCGTGTCTGTGCTACTGGGTGTCAGTGTATGTCTTTGTTACTAGGTGTCAGTGTATGTCTTTGTTACTTGGTTTAAGTGTGTCTGTGTTACTTGGTGTGAATGTGAGTCTGTGTTCCTGGGCGTCTGTGTGTGTCTGTGTTACTTGTTGTCAGTGGATGTCTTTGTGACTTGGTATCAGTGTATGTCTTTGTTACTGGGTGTCAGAGTGTGTCTGTGTTACTGGGTATCAGTGTATGTCTTTGTGACTTGGTATCAGGGTATGTCTTTGTTACTGGGTGTCAGTGTGTGTCTGTGTTCCTGGGTATCAGTGTATGTCTTTGTGACTTGGTGTCAGTGTATGTCTTTGTTACTTGGTGTAAGTGTGCGTCTGTGATACTGGGTATCAGGGTATGTCTTTGTTACTTGGTGTCAGTGGTGGTCTGTGTTACTTGGTGTAAGTGTGTGTCTGTGTATCAGTGTATGTCTTGTGACTTGGTGTCAGTGTATGTCTTTGTTACAGGGTGTCAGTGTGTGTCTTTGTGACTTGGTGTCAGTGTGTGTCTTTGTTACTTGGTGTCCGTGTGTGTCTGTGTTACTGGGTGTCAGTGTATGTCTTTGTTACCGGGTGTCAGTGTATTTCTTTGTTACTTGGTGTAAGTGTGTGTCTGTGTTACTGGGTATCAGTGTCTGTCTTTGTTACTTGGTATCAATGTATGTCTGTGTTACTTGGTGTAAGAGTGTGTCTGTGTTACTGGGTGTCAGTGTGTGTCTGTGTTACTTGGTGTAAGTCTTTGTCTTTGTTACTTGGTGTCCGTGTGTGTCTGTGTTACTGGGTGTCAGTGTATGTCTTTGTTGCTGGGTGTCAGTGCATGTCTGTGTTACTTGGATTAAGTGTGTGTCTGTGTTACTGGGTGTCGGTGTATGTATGTGTTACTTGGTGTAAGTGTATGTCTTTGTTACTTGGTGTCCGTGTGTGTCTGTGTTACTGGGTGTCAGTGTTTTCTGTGTTACTTGGTGTAATTGTATGTCTTTGTTACCTGGTGTCAGTGTATGTCTGTGTTACTTGGTGTAAGTGTGTGCCTGTGTAACTTGGTGTAAGTGTGTGTCTGTGTAACTTGGTGTAAGTGTGTGTCTGTGTTGCAGGGTATCAGTGTATGTCTTTGTTACTTGGTGTCAGTGTATGTCTTTGTTACTTGGTGTAAGTGTGTGCCTGTGTAACTTGGTGTAAGTTTGTGTCGTGTTCCAGGGTATCAGTGTATGACTTTGTTACTTGGTGTCAGTGTATGTCCGTGTTACTTGGTGTAAGTCTGTGTCTTTGTTAATTGGTGTCCGTGTGTGTCTGTGTTACTGGGTGTCAGTGTATGTCTTTGTTACTGGGTGTCAGTGTATGTCTTTGTTACTTGGTGTAAGTGTCTGTCTGTGTTACCGGGTATCAGTGTCTGTCTTTGTTACTTGGTGTAAGTGTGTGTCTGTCTTTCTGGGTATCAGTGTATGTCTTTGTTACTTGGTGTCAGTGCATGTCTGTATTACTTGGTGCAAGTGTATGTCTTTGTTACTTGGTGTCCGTGTGGGTCTGTGTTACTGGGTGTCAGTGTATGTCTTTGTTACTGGGGGTCAGTGTATGTCTTTGTTACTGGGTGTCAGTGTGTGTCTGTGTTACTTGGTGTATGTCTATGTCTTTGTTACTTGGTGTCCGTGCGTGTCTGTGCTACTGGGTGTCAGTGTATGTCTTTGTTACTGGGTGTCAGTGTATGTCTTTGTTACTTGGTTTAAGTGTGTCTGTGTTACTTGGTGTCAGTGTGAGTCTGTGTTCCTGGGCGTCTGTGTGTGTCTGTGTTACTTGGTGTCAGTGGATGTCTTTGTTACTGTGTATCAGTGTTTCTCTGTGTTACTGGGTGTCAGTGTTTGTTTGTGTTCCTGCGTGCCAGTGACACTAGGTGTTAGTATTTAGTTTAGTTTAGATATACAGCACTTAAACAGGCCCTTCGGCCCACCGAGTCTGTGCCGGCCATCAACCACCCATTTATACTAATCCTACACTAATCCCGTATTCCTATCACATCCCCACCTGTCCCTATATATTTCCCTACCACCTACCTATACTAGTGGCAATTTATGATGGCCAATTAACCTATCAACCTGCAAGTCTTTGGCATGTGGGAGGAAACCGGAACACCCGGAGTAAACCCACGTAGACTCAGGGAGAACTAGCAAACTCCGCAAAGGCAGTACCCAGAATCGAACCCGGGTCACTGGAGCTGTGAGGCTCCGGTGCTAACCACTGCGCCAATGTGCCCCCACACCCCACCAGTATGTGCCTGTGTTACTGCGTATCAGTGTATGTCTTTGTTACTGATTATCAGTGTTTGTCTTTGTTACTTGGTGTCAGTGTATGTCTGTGTTAATTGGTGTAAGTGTGTGTCTGTGTTACTGGGTGTCAGTGTGTGTCTGTGTTACTTGGTGTAAGTCTGTGTCTTTGTTACTTGGTGTCCGTGTGTGTCTGTGTTACTGGGTGTCAGTGTATGTCTTTGTTACCGGGTGTCAGTGTATGTCTTTGTGACTTGGTGTAAGTGTGTGTCTGTGTTACTGGGTTCAGTGTCTGTCTTTGTTACTTGGTGTAAGTGTGTGTCTGTGTTACTGGGTATCAGTGAATGACTTTGTTACTTGGTGTCAGTGTATGTCTTTGTTACTTGGTGTAAGTGTGTGGCTGTGTTACTGGGTATCAGTGTATGTCTTTGTTACTTGGTGTCAGTGTATGTCAAAATACTTCCTGTAAGTGTATGTCTTTGTTACTTGGTGTAATTGACTGTCTTTGCTACTTGGTGTCAGTGTATGTCTCTGTTACTTGGTGTAAGTGTGTGTCTTTGTTACTTGGTGTAATTGTATGTCTTTGCTACCTGGTGTCAGTGTATGTCTGTGTTACTTGGTGTAAGTGTATGTCTTTGTTACTTGGTGTAAGTGTGTGTCTGTGTTACTTGGTGTAAGTGTGTGTCTGTGTTCCAGGGTATCAGTGTATGTCTTTGTTACTTGGTGTCAGTGTATGTCTGTGTTACTTGGTGAAAGTGTGTGTCTGTGTTACTGGATGTCAGTGTATGTCTGTGTTACTTGGTGTAAGTCTGTGTCTTTGTTACTTGCTGTCCGTGTGTTTCTGTGTTACTGGGTGTAAGTGTATGGCTTTGTTACTGGGTGTCAGTGTATATCTTTGTGACTTGGTGTAAGTGTGTGTCTGTGTTACTGGGTATCAGTGTCTCTCTTTGTTACATGGTGTAAGTGTGTGTCTCTGTTACTGGGTATCAGTGTGTGCCTTTGTTACTTGGTGTCAGTGTATGTCTGTGTTACTTGGTGTAAGTGTGTGTCTTTGTTACTTGGTGTCCGTGTGTGTCTGTGTTACTGGGTGTCAGTGTATGACTTTGTGATTGGGTGTCAGTGTAAGTCTTTGTTACTTGGTGTAATTGTGTGTCCGTGTTACTGGGTATCAGTGTCTGTCTTTGTTGCTTGGTGTAAGTGTGTGTCTGTGTTGCTGGGTATCAGTGCATGTCTTTGTTACTGGGTGTAAGTGTGTTACTGTGTTACTTGGTATCAGTGTATGTCTTTGTTACTGTTTATTAGTTTTTCTCTGTGTTACTGGGTGTCAGCGTGTGTTTGTTTGTGTTACTTGGTGTCAGTGTATGTCTGTGTTACTTGGTGAAAGTGTGTGTCTGTGTTACTGGGTATCAGTGTCTGTCTTTGTTACTTGGTGTAAGTGTGTGTCTTTGTTACTTGGTGTCAGTGTATGTCTGTGATACTTGGTTTAAGTGTATGCCTTTGTTACTTGGTGTAACTGTGTGTCTGTGTTACTTGGTGTAAGTGTGTGTCTGTGTTCCTGGGTTTCAGTGTATGTCTTTGTTACTGATTATCAGTGTATGTCTTTGTTACTCGTTGTCAGTGTATGTCTGTGTTACTTGGTGTAAGTGTGTGTCTGTGTTACTGGGTGTCAGTGTGTGTTTGTGTTACTTGGTGTAAGCAGGTGTCTTTGTTACTTGGTGTCCGTGTGTGTCTGTGTTACTGCGTTTCAGTGTATGACTTTGTTACCGGGTGTCAGTGTATGTCTTTCTTACTTGGTGTAAGTGTGTGTCTGTGTTACTGGGTATCAGTGTCTGTCTTCGTTACTTGGTGTAAGTTTGTCTCTGTGTTAATGTGTATCAGTGCATGTCTTTGTTACTTGGTGTCAGTGTATGTCTTTGTTACTTGGTGTAAGTGTGTGTCTGTGATACTTGGTGTAAGTGTATGCCTTTGTTACTTGGTGTAAGTGTGTGTCTGTGTTACTTGGTGTAAGTGTGTGTCTGTGTTCCTGGGTTTCAGTGTATGTCTTTGTTACTGATTATCAGTGTATGTCTTTGTGACTTGGTGTCAGTGTATGTCTGTGTTACTTGGTGTAAATGTGTGTCTGTGTTACTGGGTGTCAGTGTGTCTCTGTGTTACTTGGTGTAAGCAGGTGTCTTTGCTACTTGGTGTCCGTGTGTGTCTGTGTTACTGGGTGTCAGTGTATGTCTTTGTTACCGGGTGTCAGTGTATGTCTTTGTTACTTGGTGTCAGTGTATGTCTTTGTTACTTGGTCTAAGTGTCTGTCTGTGTGACTGGGTATCAGTATATGTCAAAATATTTCGTGTAAGTGTGTGTCTTTGTTACTTGGTGTAATTGTCTGTCTTTGTTACTTGGTGTCAGTGTATGCCTGTGTTACTTGGTGTAAGTGTGTGTCTTTGTTACTTAGTGTAATTGTATGCCTTTGTTACCTGGTGTCAGTGTATGTCTGTGTTACTTGGTGTAAGTGTGTGTCTGTGTTAATTGGTGTAAGTGTGTGTCTGTGTTCCAGGGTATCAGTCTATGTTTTTGTTACTTGGTGTCAGTGTATGTCTGTGTTACTTGTTGTAAGAGTGTGTCTGTGTTACTGGGTGTCAGTTTATGTCTGTGCTACTTGGTGTAAGTCTGTGTCTTTGTTACTTGGTGTCCGTGTGTGTCTGTGTTACTGGGTGTCATTGCATGTCTTTGTTACTTGGTGTAAGTGTGTGTCTGTGTTACTGGGTATCAGTGTCTGTCTTTGTTACTGGGTATCAGTGTATGTCTTTGTTACTTGGTGTCGGTGAATGTCTGTGTTACTTGGTGTCGGTGTGTGTCTGTGTTACAGGGTGTCAGTGTATGACTTTGTTACTGGGTGTCAGTGTATGTCTTTGTTAGTTGGTGTAAGTGTGTGTCTGTGTTACTGGGTATCAGTGTCTGTCTTTGTTACTTGGTGTAAGTGTGAGTCTGTGTTACTGGGTATCAGTGCATGTCTTTGTTACTTGGTGTCAGTGTGTGTCTGTGTTACTGGGTATCAGTGTATGTCTTTGTGACTTGATGTCAGAGCATGTCTTTGTGACTTGGTGTCAGTGTATGTCTTTGTTACTGGGTGTAAGCGTGTGACTGTGTTACTTGGGGTCAGTGTGTGTCTGTGTTACTGGGTATCAGTGTATGTCTTTGTGACATGGCATCAGTGTATGTCTTTGTGACTTGGTGTCAGTGTATGTCTTTGTTCCTGGGTGTAAGTGTTTGTCTGTGTTACTTGGTGTCAGTGTATGTCTTTGTTACTGTTTATTAGTGTTTCTCTGTGTTGCTGGGTGTCAGTGTGTGTTTGTTTGTGTTACTTGGTGTCACTGTATGTCTTTGTTACTTGGTGTAAGTGTGTGTCTGTGTTATTGGGTATCAGTGTCTGTCTTTGTTACTTGGTGTAAGTGTGTGTCTTTGTTACTGATTATCAGTGTATGTCTTTGTTACTTGGTGTCAATGTATGTCTGTGTTACTTGGTGTAAGTACGTGTCTGTGTTACTGGGTGTCAGTGTGTGTCTGTGTGACTTGTTGGAAGTCTGTGTCTTTGTTACTTGGTGTCCGTGTGTGTCTGTGTTACTGAGTGTCAGTCTATGTCTTTGTTACTGGGTGTCAGTGTTTGTCTTTGTTACTTGGTGTAAGTGTGTGTCTGTGTTACTAGGTATCAGTGTCTGTCTTTGTTACTTGGTGTAAGTGTGTGTCTGTGTTACTTGGTATCAGTGTACGTCTTTGTTACTTGGTGTCAGTGTATGTCAAAATACTTCATGTAAGTGTATTTCTTTGTTACTTGGAGTAATTGTCTGTCTTTGTTACTTGGTGTCAGTGTATGTCTTTGTTACTTGGTGTAAGTGTGTGTCTTTGTTAATAGGTGTAATTGTATGTCTTTGTTACCTGGTGTCAGTGTATGTCTGTGTTACTTGGTGTCAGTGTGTGTCTGTGTTCCAGGGTATCAGTGTTTGTCTTTGTTACTTGGTGTCAGTGTATGTCTGTGTTACTTGTTGTAAGTGTGTGTCTGTGTTACTGGGTGTCAGTGTATGTCTGTGTTACTTGGTGTAAGTCTGTGTCTTTGTTACTTGGTGTCAGTGTATGTCTGTGTTACTTGGTGTAAGTGTATGTCTTTGTTACTTGGGGTAAGTGTGTGTCTGTGTTACTTGGTGTAAGTGTGTGTCTGTGTTCCAGGGTATCAGTGTATGTCTGTGTTACTTGGTGTAAGTCTGTGTCTTTGTTACTTGGTGTCCGTGTGTGTCTGTGTTACTGGGTGTCAGTGTATGTCTTTGTTACTGGGTGTCAGTGTATGTCTTTGTTACTTGGTGTAAGTGTGTGTCTGTGTTACTGGGTATCAGTGTCTGTCTTTGTTACTTGGTGTGAGTGTGTGTCTGTGTTACTGGGTATCAGTGTATGTATTTGTTACTTGGTGTCATTGTATGTCTGTGTTTCTTGGTGTAAGTGTGTGTCTTTGTTACTTGGTGTCCGTGTGTGTCTGTGTTACTGGGTGTCAGTGTAAGACTTTGTTACTGGGTGTCAGTGTATGTCTTTGTTACTTGGTGTAAGTGTGTGTCTGTGTTACTGGGTATCAGTGTCTGTCTTTGTTACTTGGTGTAAGTGTGTGTCTGTGTTACTGGGTATCAGTGCATGTCTCTGTTACTTGGTGTCAGTGTGAGTCTGTGTTACTGGGTATCAGTGTATGTCTTTGTGCCTTGGTATCAGTGTATGTCTTTGGTACTTGGTGTCAGTGTATGTCTTTGTTACTGGGTGTAAGTGTGTGACTGAGTTACTTGGTGTCAGTGTATGTCTTTGTTACTGTTTATTAGTGTTTCTCTGTGTTACTGGGTGTCAGTGTGTGTTTGTTTGTGTTACTTGTTGTCAGTGTGTGTTTTTGATACATGGTGACAGTGTGTATCTGTGTTACTGGGTATCAGTGTCTTTCTTTGTTCCTTGGTGTAAGTGTGCGTCTTAGTTACTTGGTGTAATTGTATGTCTTTGTTACTTGGTGTCAGTGTATGTCTGTGTTACTTCGTGTAACTTTATGTCTTTGTGACTTGGTATCAGTGTATGTCTTTGTGACTTGGTGTCAGTGTATGTCTTTGTTACTTTGTGTAAGTGTGTGACTGTGTCACTTGGTGTCAGTGGATGTCGTTGTTACTGTTTATTAGTGTTTCTCTGTGTAATTGGGTTTCAGTGTGTGTTTGTTTGTGTTACTTGGTGTCAGTGTGTGTCTTTGTTACTTGGTGTAAGTGTGTGTCTGTGTTACTGGGTATCAGTGTCTTTCTTTGTTACTTGGTGTAACTGTGCGTCTTTGTCACTTGGTGTAATTGTACGTCTTTGTTACTTGGTGTCAGTGTATATCTGTGTTACTTGGTGCAAGTGTATGTCTTTGTTACTTGGTGTAGGTGTGAGTCTGTGTTACTTGGTGTAAGTGTGTGACTGTGTTCCTGGGTATCAGTGTATGTCTTTGTACTTGGTGTCAGTGTATGTCTGCGTTGCTTGGTGTAAGTGTGTGTCTGTGTTACTGGGTATCAGTGCATGTCTGTGTTACTTGGTGTAAGTGTGCGTCTGTGTTACTGGGTGTCAGTGTGTGTATGTGTTACTTGGTGTAAGTGTTTGTCTTTGTTACTTGGTGTCCGTGTGTGTCTGTGTTACTAGGTGTCAGTGCATGTCTTTGTTACTTGGTGTCATTGTATGTCAAAATTCTTGGTGTAGGTGTATGTCTTTGTTACTTGGTGTAATTGTCTGTCTTCGTTACTTGGTGGAAGTGTATGTCTTTGTTACTTGGTGTCAGTGTATGTCTTTGTTACTTGGTGTAAGTGTGTGTCCTTGCTACTTGGTGTAACTATTTGCCTGTGTTACTTGGTGTTAGTGTGTGTCTGTGTTCCAGGGTATCAGTGTATGTCTTTGTGACTTGGTGTAAGTGTGTGTCTTTGTTACTTGGTGTAATTGCATGTCTTTGTTACTTGGTGCAAGTGTATGTCTTTGTTACTTGGTGTAAGTGTGTGTCTGTGTTACTTGGTGTAATTGCATGTCTTTGTTACTTGGTGCAAGTGTATGTCTTTGTTACTTGGTGTAAGTGTGTGTCTGTGTTACTTGGTGTAAGTGTGTGTCTGAATTCCTGGGTATCAGTGTATGTCTTTGTTACTTGGTGTCAGTGTATGTCTGTGTTACTTGGTGTAAGTGTGTGTCAGTGTTACTGGGTATCAGTGTATGTTTTTGTTACTTGCTGTCAGTGTATGTCTGTGTTATTGGTGGAAGTGTGTGTCTGTGTTACTGGGTGTCAGTGTGTGTATGTGTTACTTGGTGTAAGTGTGTGTCTTTGTTACTTGGTGTCCGTGTGTGTCTGTGTTACTGGGAGTCGGTGCATGTCTTTGTTACTTGGTGTCAGTGTGTGTCTTTGTTACTTCATGTAATTGTATGTCTTTGTTACCTGGTGTCAGTGTATGTCTGTGTTACTTGGTGTAAGTGTATGTCCTTGCTACTTGGTGTAACTATTTGCCTGTGTTACTTGGTGTTAGTGTGTGTCTGTGTTCCAGGGTATCAGTGTATTTCTTTGTTACTTGGTGTCAGTGTATGTCTTTGTTACTTGGTGTAAGTGTGTGTCTGTGTTTCTGGGTGTCAGTGCATGTCTGTGTAACTTGGTGTAAGTCTGTGTCTTTGTTACTTGGTGTCCGTGTGTGTCTGTTTTACTGGGTGTCAGTGTATGGCTTTGTTACTGGCTGTCAGTGTATGTCTTTGTTACTTGGTGCAAGTGTGTGTCTGTGTTACTGGGTATCAGTGTCTGTCTTTGTTACTTGGTGTAAGTGTATGTCTGTGTTACTGGGTATCAGTGTATGTCGTTGTTACTTGGTGTCATTGCATGTCTGTGTTTCTTGGTGTAAGTGTGTGTCTTTGTTACTTGGTGTCCGTGTGTGTCTGCGTGACTGGGTGTCAGTGTATGACTTTGTTACTGGGTGTCAGTGTATGTCTTTGTTACTTGGTGTAAGTGTGTGTCTGTGTTACTGGGTATCAGTGTCTGTCTTTGTTACTTGGTGTAAGTGTGTGTCTGTGTTACTGGGTATCAGTGCATGTCTTTGTTACTTGGTGTCAGTGTGAGTCTGTGTTACTGGGTATCAGTGTATGTCTTTGTGCCTTGGTATCAGTGTATGTCTTTGTTACTTGGTGTCAGTGTATGTCTTTGTTACTGGGTGTAAGTGTGTGACTGTGTTACTTGGTGTCAGTGTATGTCTTTGTTACTGTTTATTAGTGTTTCGCTGTGTTACTGGCTGTCAGTGTGTGTTTGTTTATGTTACTTGGTGTCAGTGTCTGTCTTTGTTACTTGGTGTAAGTGTGTGTCATTGTTACTGGGTATCAGTGTCTTTCTTTGTTACTTGGTGTAAGTGTGCGTCTTTGTTACTTGGTGTAATTGTATGTCTTTGTTACTTGGTGTCAGTGTATGTCTGTGTTACTTCGTGTAAGTGTATGCCTTTGTGACTTGGTATCAGTGTATGTCTTTGTGACTTGGTGTCAGTGTATGTCTTTGTTACTTTGTGTAAGTGTGTGACTGTGTTACTTGGTGTCAGTGGATGTCGTTGTTACTGTTTATTAGTGTTTCTCTTTGTTACCGGGTGTCAGTGTGTGTTTGTTTGTGTTACTTGGTGTCAGTGTGTGTCTTTGTTACTTGGTGTAAGTATGTGTCTGTGTTACTGGGTATCAGTGTCTTTCTTTGTTACTTGGTGTAAGTGTGCGTATTTTCACTTGGTGTAATTGTATGTCTTTGTTACTTGGTGTCTGTGTATGTCTGTGTTACTTGGTATCAGTGTATGTCTTTGTTACTGGGTGTAAGTGTGTGACAGTGTTACTTGGTGTCAGTGTATGTCTTTGTAACTGTTTATTAGTGTTTCTCTGTGTTACCGGGTGTCAGTGTGTGTTTGTTTGTGTTACTTGGGGTCAGTGCATGTCTTTGTTACTTGGTGTAAGTCTGTGTCTGTGTTACTGGGTATCAGTGTCTTTCTTTGTTCCTTGGTGTAAGTGTGCGTCTTTGTTACTTGGTGTAATTGTATGTCTTTGTTACTTGGTGTCAGTGTATGTCTGTGTTACTTGGTGTAAGTGTGTGTCTGTGTTCCTGGGTATCAGAGTATGTCTTTGTTACTTGGTGTCAGTGTATGTCTTTGTTGCTTGGTGTAAGTGTGTGTCTGTTTTACTGGGTATCAGTGCATGTCTGTGTTACTTGGTGTAAGTGTGCGTCTGTGTTACTGGGTGTCAGTGTGTGTATGTGTTACTTGGTGTAATTGTGTGTCTTTGTTACTTGGTGTCCGTGTGTGTCTGTGTTACGTGGTGTCAGTGCATGTCTTTGTTACTTGGTGTCATTGTATGTCAAAATTCTTGGTGTCGGTGTATGTCTTTGTTACTTGGTGTAATTGTCTGTCTTTGTTACTTGGTGGAAGTGTATGTCTTTGTTACTTGGTGTCAGTGTATGTCTTTGTTACTTGGTGTAAGTGTGTGTCTGTGTTTCTGGGTATCAGTGTATGTCTTTGTGACTTGGTATCAGTGTATGCCTTTGTGACTTGGTGTCAGTGTATGTCTTTGTTACTGGGTGTAAGTGTGTGTCTGTGCTACCTGGTGTCAGTGTATGTCTTTGTTACTGTTTATTGTTTTTCCCTGTGTTACTGGGTGTCAGTGTGTGTTTGTTTGTGTTACTTGGTGTCAGTGTATGTGTTTGTTACTTGGTGTAAGTGTGTGTCTGTGTTACTGGATATCAGTGTCTGTCTTTGTTACTTGGTGTAAGTGTGTGTCTTTGTTACTTGGTGTAAGTGTCTGTCTGTGTTACTTGGTGCAAGTGTATGTCTTTGTTACCTGGTGTAAGTGTATGCCTTTGTTACTTGGTGTAAGTGTGTGTCTGTGTTACTTGGTGTAAGTGTGTGTCTGTGTTCCTGGGTTTCAGTGTATGTCTTTGTTACTGATTATCAGTGTATGTCTTTGTTACTTGGTGTCAGTGTATGTCTGTGTTACTTGGTGTAAGTGTGTGTCTGTGTTACTGGGTGTCAGTGTGTGTCTGTGTTACTTGGTGTAAGTGTTTGTCTGTGTTACTGGGTATCAGTGCATGTCTTTGTTACTTGGTGTCAGTGTATGTCTTTGTTACTTGGTGTAAGTGTGTGTCTGTGATACTTGGTGTAAGTGTATGTCTGTGATACTTGGTGTAAGTGTATGCCTTTGTTACTTGGTGTAAGTGTGTGTCTGTGTTACTTGGTGTAAGTGTGTGTCTGTGTTCCTGGGTTCAGTGTATGTCTTTGTTACTGATTATCAGTGTCTGTCTTTGTTACTTGGTGTCAGTGTATGTCTGTGTTACTTGGTGGAAGTGTGTGTCTGTGTTACTGGGTGTCAGTGTGTGTCTGTGTTACTTGGTGTAAGTGTTTGTCTGTGTTACTGGGTATCAGTGCATGTCTTTGTTACTTGGTGTCAGTGTATGTGTTTGTTACTTGGTGTAAGTGTGTGTCTGTGTTACTGGATATCAGTGTCTGTCTTTGTTACTTGGTGTAAGTGTGTGTCTTTGTTACTTGGTGTAAGTGTCTGTCTGTGTTACTTGGTGCAAGTGTATGTCTTTGTTACCTGGTGTAAGTGTATGCCTTTGTTACTTGGTGTAAGTGTGTGTCTGTGTTACTTGGTGTAAGTGTGTGTCTGTGTTCCTGGGTTTCAGTGTATGTCTTTGTTACTGATTATCAGTGTATGTCTTTGTTACTTGGTGTCAGTGTATGTCTGTGTTACTTGGTGTAAGTGTGTGTCTGTGTTACTGGGTGTCAGTGTGTGTCTGTGTTACTTGGTGTAAGTGTTTGTCTGTGTTACTGGGTATCAGTGCATGTCTTTGTTACTTGGTGTCAGTGTATGTCTTTGTTACTTGGTGTAAGTGTGTGTCTGTGATACTTGGTGTAAGTGTATGTCTGTGATACTTGGTGTAAGTGTATGCCTTTGTTACTTGGTGTAAGTGTGTGTCTGTGTTACTTGGTGTAAGTGTGTGTCTGTGTTCCTGGGTTCAGTGTATGTCTTTGTTACTGATTATCAGTGTCTGTCTTTGTTACTTGGTGTCAGTGTATGTCTGTGTTACTTGGTGGAAGTGTGTGTCTGTGTTACTGGGTGTCAGTGTGTGTCTGTGTTACTTGGTGTAAGCAGGAGACTTTGTTACTTGGTGTCCGTGTGCGTCTGTGTTACTGGGTGTCAGTGTATGTCTTTGTTACCGGGTGTCAGTGTATGTCTTTGTTACTTGGTGTAAGTGTGTGGCTGTGTTACTGGGTATCAGTGTCTGTCTTCGTTACTTGGTGTAAGTGTGTGTCTGTGTTTCTGGGTATCAGTGCATGTCTTTGTTACTTGGTGTCAGTGTATGTCTTTGTTACTTGGTGTAAGTGTGTGTCTGTGTTACTGGGTATCAGTGTATGTCAAAATACTTCGTGTAAGTGTATGTCTTTGTTACTTGGTGTAATTGTCTGTCTTTGTTACTTGGTGTCAGTGTATGCCTGTGTTACTTGGTGTAAGTGTGTGTCTTTGTTACTTAGTGTAATTGTATGTCTTTGTTACCAGGTGTCAGTGTATGTCTGTGTTACTTGGTGTAAGTGTGTGTCTGTGTTAATTGGTGTAAGTGTGTGTCTGTGTTCCAGGGTATCAGTGTATGTCTTTGTTACTTGGTGTCAGTGTATGTCTGTGTTACTTGGTGGAAGAGTGTGTCTGTGTTACTGGGTGTCAGTGTATGTCTTTGTTACTTGGTGTAAGTGTATGTCTGTGTTACTTGGTGTCCGTGTGTGTCTGTGTTACCGGGTGTCAGTGTATGACTTTGTTATTGGGTGTCAGTGTATGTCTTTATTAGTTGGTGTAAGTGTGTGTCTGTGTTACTGGGTATCAGTGTCTGTCTTTGTTACTTGGTGTAAGTGTGTGTCTGTGTTACTGGGTATCAGTGCATGTCTTTGTTACTTGGTGTCAGTGTGTGTCTGTGTTACTGGATATCAGTGTATGTCTTTGTGACTTGGTGTCAGTGTATGTCATTGTGACTTGGTGTCAGTGTATGTCTTTGTTACTGGGTGTAAGTGTGTGACTGTGTTACTTGGTGTCAGTGTGTGTCTGTGTTACTGGGTATCAGTGTATGTCTTTGTGACTCGGCATCAGTGTATGTCTTTGTGACTTGGTGTCAGTGTATGTCTTTGTTACTGGGTGTAAGTGTGTGACTGTGTTACTTGGTGTCAGTGTGTGTCTGTGTTACTTGGTGTCAGTGTATGTCTTTGTTACTGTTTATTCTTGTTTTTCTGTGTTACTGGGTGTCAGTGTGTGTTTGTTTGTGTTACTTGGTGTCACTGTATGTCTTTGTTACTTGGTGTAAGTGTGTGTCTCTGTTACTGGGTATCAGTGTCTGTCTTTGTTACTTGGTGTAAGTGTGTGTCTTTGTTACTGATTATCAGTGTATGTCTTTGTTACTTGGTGTCAGTGTATGTCTGTGTTACTTGGTGTAAGTGTGTGTCTGTGTTACTGGGTGTCAGTGTGTGTCTGTGTGACTTGGTGTAAGTCTGTGTCTTTGTTACTTGGTGTCCGTGTGTGTCTGTGTTTCTGAGTGTCAGTCTATGTCTTTGTTACTGGGTATCAGTGTCTGTCTTTGTTACTTAGTGTAAGTGTGTGTCTGTGTTACTGGGTATCAGTGTATGTCTTTGTTACTTGGTGTCAGTGTAAGTCAAAATACTTCATGTAAGTGTATGTCTTTGTTACTTGGTGTCAGTGTATGTCTTTGTTACTTGGTGTAAGTGTGTGTCTTTGTTACTAGGTGTAATTGTATGTCTTTGTTACCTGGTGTCAGTGTATGTCTGTGTTACTTGGTGTAAGTGTGTGTCTGTGTTCCAGGGTATCAGTGTCTGTCTTTGTGACTTGGTGTCAGTGTATGTCTTTGTTACAGGGTGTAAGTGTGTTACTGTGTTACTTGGTATCAGTGTATGTCTTTGTTACTGTTTATTAGTGTTTCTCTGTGTTACTGGGTGTCAGTGTGTGTTTGTTTGTGTTACTTGGTGTCAGTGTATGTCTTTGTTACTTGGTGTAAGTGTCTGTCTGTGTTACTGGGTATCAGTGTCTGTCTTTGTTACCTGGTGTAAGTGTATGCCTTTGTTACTTGGTGTAAGTGTGTGTCTGTGTTACTTGGTGTAAGTGTGTGTCTGTGTTCCTGGGTTTCAGTGTATGTCTTTGTTACTTATTATCAGTGTATGTCTTTGTTACTTGGTGTCAGTGTATGTCTGTGTTACTTGGTGTAAGTGTGGTCTGTGTTACTGGGTGTCAGTGTGTGTCTGTGTTACTTGGTGTAAGCAGGTGTCTTTGTTACTTGGTGTCCGTGTGTGTCTGTGTTACTGGGTGTCAGAATATGTCTTTGTTACCGGGTGTCAGTGTATGTCTTTGTTACTTGGTGTAAGTGTGTGTCTGTGTTACTGGGTATCAGTGTCTGTCTTCGTTACTTGGTGTAAGTGTTTGTCTGTGTTACTGGGTATCAGTGCATGTCTTTGTTACTTGGTGTCAGTGTATGTCTTTGTTACTTGGTGTAAGTGTGTGTCTGTGATACTTGGTGTAAGTGTATGTCTGTGATACTTGGTGTAAGTGTATGCCTTTGTTACTTGGTGTAAGTGTGTGTCTGTGTTACTTGGTGTAAGTGTGTGTCTGTGTTCCTGGGTTCAGTGTATGTCTTTGTTACTGATTATCAGTGTATGTCTTTGTTACTTGGTGTCAGTGTATGTCTGTGTTACTTGGTGGAAGTGTGTGTCTGTGTTACTGGGTGTCAGTGTGTGTCTGTGTTACTTGGTGTAAGCAGGAGACTTTGTTACTTGGTGTCCGTGTGCGTCTGTGTTACTGGGTGTCAGTGTATGTCTTTGTTACCGGGTGTCAGTGTATGTCTTTGTTACTTGGTGTAAGTGTGTGTCTGTGTTACTGGGTATCAGTGTCTGTCTTCGTTACTTGGTGTAAGTGTGTGTCTGTGTTACTGGGTATCAGTGCATGTCTTTGTTACTTGGTGTCAGTGTATGTCTTTGTTACTTGGTGTAAGTGTGTGTCTGTGTTACTGGGTATCAGTGTATGTCAAAATACTTCGTGTAAGTGTATGTCTTTGTTACTTGGTGTAATTGTCTGTCTTTGTTACTTGGTGTCAGTGTATGCCTGTGTTACTTGGTGTAAGTGTGTGTCTTTGTTACTTAGTGTAATTGTATGTCTTTGTTACCAGATGTCAGTGTATGTCTGTGTTACTTGGTGTAAGTGTGTGTCTGTGTTAATTGGTGTAAGTGTGTGTCTGTGTTCCAGGGTATCAGTGTATGTCTTTGTTTCTTGGTGTCAGTGTATGTCTGTGTTACTTGGTGTAAGAGTGTGTCTGTGTTACTGGGTGTCAGTGTATGTCTGTGTTACTTGGTGTAAGTCTGTGTCTTTGTTACTTGCTGTTCGTGTGTGTCTGTGTTGCTGGGTGTCAGTGTATGTCTTTGTTACTTGGTGTAAGTGTGTGTCTGTGTTACTGGGTATCAGTGTATCTCTTTGTTACTTGGTGTCAGTGTATGTCTGTGTTACTTGGTGTCCGTGTGTGTCTGTGTTACCGGGTGTCAGTGTATGACTTTGTTATTGGGTGTCAGTGTATGTCTTTATTAGTTGGTGTAAGTGTGTGTCTGTGTTACTGGGTATCAGTGTCTGTCTTTGTTACTTGGTGTAAGTGTGTGTCTGTGTTACTGGGTATCAGTGCATGTCTTTGTTACTTGGTGTCAGTGTGTGTCTGTGTTACTGGGTATCAGTGTATGTCTTTGTGACTTGGTGTCAGTGTATGTCTTTGTGACTTGGTGTCAGTGTATGTCTTTGTTACTGGGTGTAAGTGTGTGACTGTGTTACTTGGTGTCAGTGTGTGTCTGTGTTACTGGGTATCAGTGTATGTCTTTGTGACTTGGCATCAGTGTATGTCTTTGTGACTTGGTGTCAGTGTATGTCTTTGTTACTGGGTGTAAGTGTGTGACTGTGTTACTGGGTATCAGTGTATGTCTTTGTTACTTGGTGTCAGTGTATGTCTGTGTTACTTGGTGTCCGTGTGTGTCTGTGTTACCGGGTGTCAGTGTATGACTTTGTTATTGGGTGTCAGTGTATGTCTTTATTAGTTGGTGTAAGTGTGTGTCTGTGTTACTGGGTATCAGTGTCTGTCTTTGTTACTTGGTGTAAGTGTGTGTCTTTGTTACTGATTATCAGTGTATGTCTTTGTTACTTGGTGTCAGTGTATGTCTGTGTTACTTGGTGTAAGTGTGTGTCTGTGTTACTGGGTGTCAGTGTGTGTCTGTGTGACTTGTTGTCAGTCTGTGTCTTTGTTACTTGGTGTCCGTGTGTGTCTGTGTTACTGAGTGTCAGTCTATGTCTTTGTTACTGGGTGTCAGTGTTTGTCTTTGTTACTTGGTGTAAGTGTGTGCTGTGTTACTAGGTATCAGTGTCTGTCTTTGTTACTTGGTGTATGTGTGTGTCTGTGTTACTGGGTATCAGTGTATGTCTTTGTTACTTGGTGTCAGTGTATGTCAAAATACTTCATGTAAGTGTATGTCTTTGTTACTTGGTGTCAGTGTATGTCTTTGTTACTTGGTGTAAGTGTGTGTCTTTGTTACTAGGTGTAATTGTATGTCTTTGTTACCTGGTGTCAGTGCATGTCTGTGTTACTTGGTGTAAGTGTGTGTCTGTGTTCCAGGGTATCAGTGTTTGTCTTTGTTACTTGGTGTCAGTGTATGTCTCTGTTACTTGTTGTAAGTATGTGTCTGTGTTATTGGGTGTCAGTGTATGTCTGTGTTACTCGGTGTAAGTCTGTGTCTTTGTTACTTGGTGTCAGTGTATGTCTGTGTTACTTGGTGTAAGTGTATGTCTTTGTTACTTGGGGTAAGTGTGTGTCTGTGTTACTTGGTGTAAGTGTATGTCTTTGTTACTTGGTGTAAGTGTGTGTCTGTGTTACTTGGTGTAAGTGTGTGTCTGTGTTCCAGGGTATCAGTGTATGTCTTTGTTACTTGGTGTCAGTGCATGTCTGTATTACTTGTTGTAAGTGTGTGTCTGTGTTACTGGGTGTCAGTCTACGTCTGTGTTACTTGGTGTCAGTCTGTGTCTTTGTTACTTGGTGTCCGTGTGTGTCTGTGTTACTGGGTGTCAGTGTATGTCTTTGTTACTGGGTGTCAGTGTCTGTCTTTGTTACTTGGTGTAAGTGTATGTCTGTGTTACTGGGTATCAGTGTATGTCTTTGTTACTTGGTGTCATTGTATGTCTGTGTTTCTTGGTGTAAGTGTGTGTCTTTGTTACTTGGTGTCCGTGTGTGTCTGTGTTACCGGGTGTCAGTGTATGACTTTGTTACTGGGTGTCAGTGTATGTCTTTGTTACTTGGTGTAAGTGTGTGTCTGTGTTACTGGGTATCAGTGTCTGTCTTTGTTACTTGGTGTAAGTGTGTGTCTGTGTTACTGGGTATCAGTGCATGTCTTTGTTACTTGGTGTCAGTGTGAGTCTGTGTTACTGGGTATCAGTGTGTGTCTTTGTGCCTTGGTATCAGTGTATGTCTTTGTTACTTGGTGTCAGTGTATGTCTTTCTTACTGGGTGTAAGTGTGTGACTGTGTTACTTGGTGTCAGTGTATGTCTTTGTTACTTGGTGTCCGTGTGTGTCTGTGTTACTGGGTATCAGTGTCTTTCTTTGTTACTTGGTGTAAGTGTGCGTCTTTGTTACTTGGTGTAATTGTATGTCTTTGTTACTTGGTGTCAGTGTTGTCTGTGTTACATCGTGTAAGTGTATGTCTTTGTGACTTGGTATCAGTGTATGTCTTTGTGACTTGGTGTCAGTGTATGTCTTTGTCACTTTGTGTAAGTGTGTGACTGTGTTACGTGGTGTCAGTGGATGTCGTTGTTACTGTTTATTAGTGTTTCTCTGTGTTACTGGGTGTCAGTGTGTGTTCGTTTGTGTTACTTTGTGTCAGTGTGTGTCTTTGTTACTTGGTGTAAGTGTGTGTCTGTGTTACTGGGTATCAGTGTCTTTCTTTGTTACTTGGTGTAAGTGTGCGTCTTTGTCACTTGGTGTAATTGTATGTCTTTGTTACTTGGTGTCAGTGTATGTCTGTGTTACTTGGTATCAGTGTATGTCTTTGTTACTGGGTGAAAGTTTGTGACCGTGTTACTTGGTGTCAGTGTATGCCTATGTAACTGTTTATTAGTGTTTCTCTGTGTTACCGGGTGTCAGTGTGTGTTTGTTTGTGTTACTTGGTGTCAGTGCATGTCTTTGATACTTGGTGTAAGACTGTGTCTGTGTTACTGGGTATCAGTGTCTTTCTTTGTTACTTGGTGTAAGTGTGCGTCTTTGTTACTTGGTGTAATTGTATGTCTTTGTTACTTGGTGTAAGTGTATGTCTTTGTTACTTGGTGTAAGTGTGTGTCTGTGTTACTTGGTGTAAGTGTGTGTCTGTGTTCCTGGGTATCAGTGTATGTCTTTGTTACTTGGTGTCAGTGTATGTCTGCGTTGCTTGGTGTAAGTGTGTGTCTGTGTTACTGGGTATCAGTGCATATCTGTGTTACTTGGTGTCAGTGTGTGTTTGTGTTACTTGGTGGAAGTGTATGTCTTTGTTACTTGGTGTCAGTGTATGTCTTTGTTACTTGGTGTAAGTGTGTGTCTGTGTTTCTGGGTATCAGTGTATGTCTTTGTGACTTGGTATCAGTGTATGCCTTTGTGACTTGGTGTCAGTGTACGTCTTTGTTACTGGGTGTAACTGTGTGTCTGTGTTACCTGGTGTCAGTGTATGTCTTTGTTACTGTTTATTATTTTTTCCCTGTGTTACTGCGTGTCAGTGTGTGTTTGATTGTGTTACTTGGTGTCAGTGTATGTGTTTGTTACTTGGTGTAAGTGTGTGTCTGTGTTACTGGGTATCAGTGTCTGTCTTTGTTACTTGGTGTAAGTGTGTGTCTTTGTTACTTGGTGTAATTGTATGTCTATGTTACCTGGTGCAAGTGTGTGTCTGTGTTCCTGGGTTTCAGTGTATGTCTTTGTTACTTGGTGTAAGTGTGTGTCAGTGTTACTGGGTATCAGTGTGTGTCTTTGTTACTTGCTGTCAGTGTATGTCTGTGTTACTTGGTGGAAGTGTGTGTCTGTGTTACTGGGTGTCAGTGTGTGTATGTGTTACTTGGTGTAACTGTGTGTCTTTGTTACTTGGTGTCCGTGTGTGTCTGTGTTACTGGGAGTCGGTGCATGTCTTTGTTACTTGGTGTAAGTGTGTGTCATTGTTACTTGGTGTAATTGTATGTCTTTGTTACCTGGTGTCAGTGTATGTCTGTGTTACTTGGTGTAAGTGTATGTCCTTGTTACTTGGTGTAACTATTTGCCTGTGTGACTTGGTGTTAGTGTGGTGTCTGTGTTCCAGGGTATCAGAGTATTTCTTTGTTACTTGGTGTCAGTGTATGTCTGTGTTACTTGGTGTAAGTGTGTGTCTGTGTTACTGGGTGTCAGTGTATGTCTGTGTAACTTGGTGTAAGTCTGTGTCTTTGTTACTTGGTGTCCGTGTGTGTCTGTGTTACTGGGTGTCAGTGTATGGCTTTGTTACTGGGTGTCAGTGTATGTCTTTGTTACTTGGTGTTAGTGTGTGTCTGTGTTACTGGGTATCAGTGACTGTCTCTGTTACTTGGTGTAAGTGTGTGTCTGTGTTTCTGGGTATCAGTGTATGTCTTTGTTACTTGGTGTCAGTGTATGTCTGTGTTACTTGGTGGAAGTGTGTGTCTTTGTTACTTGGTGTCCGTGTGTGTCTGTGTTACTGGGTGTCAGAGTATGTCTTTGTTACCTGGTGTCAGTGTATGTCTGTGTTACTTGGTGTAAGTGTGTGTCTGTGTTCCAGGGTATCAGTGTTTGTCTTTGTTACTTGGTGTCAGTGTATGTCTGTGTTACTTGTTGTAAGTGTGTGTCTGTGTTACTGGGTGTAAGTCTGTGTCTTTGTTACTTGGTGTCAGTGTATGTCTGTGTTACTTCGTGTAAGTGTATGTCTTTGTCACTTGGGGTAAGTGTGTGTCTGTGTTACTTGGTGTAAGTGTATGTCTTTGTTACTTGGTGCAAGTGTATGTCTTTGTTACTTGGTGTAAGTGTGTGTCTGTGTTACTTGGTGTAAGTGTGTGTCTTTGTTCCTGGGTATCAGTGTATGTCTTTGTTACTTGGTGTCAGTGTATGTCTGTGTTACTTGGTGTAAGTATGTGTCTGTGTTACTGAGTATCAGTGCATGTCTTTGTTACTTGGTGTCAGTGTATGTCTGTGTTACTTGGTGCAAGTGTGTGTCTGTGTTCCTGTGTATCAGTGTATGTCTTTGTGACTTGGTGTCAGTGTATGTCTGTGTTACTTGGTGCAAGTGTGTGTCTGTGTTACTGGGTATCAGTGTATGTCTTTGTTACTTGGTGTCAGTGTATGTCTGTGTTACTTGGTGTAAGAGTGTGTCTGTGCTACTGGGTGTCAGTTTGTGTATGTGTTACTTGGTGTAAGTGTGTGTCTTTGTTACTTGGTGTCCGTGTGTGTCTGTGTTACTGGGAGTCGGTGCATGTCTTTGTTACTTGGTGTCAGTATTTTCTGTGTTACTTGGTGTAAGTGTGTGTCTTTGTTACTTGGTGTAATTGTATGTCTTTGTTACCTGGTGTCAGTGTATGTCTGTGTTACTTGGTGTTAGTGTATGTCCTTGTTACTTGGTGTAAGTGCGTGTCTGTGTTACTGGGTGTCAGTGTATGTCAGTGTAACTTGGTGTAAGTCTGTGTCTTTGTTACTTGGTGTCCGTGTGTGTCTGTGTTACTGGCTGTCAGTGTATGGCTTTGTTACTGGGTGTCAGTGTATGTCTTTGTTACTTGGTGTTAGTGTGTTTCTGTGTGACTGGGTATCAGTGTATGTCTTTGTTACTTGGTGTCAGTGTATGTCTCTGTTACTTGGTGTAAGTGTGTGTCTTTGTTACTTGGTGTCCGTGTGTGTCTGTGTTACTGGGTGTCAGTGTATGGCTTTGTTACTGGGTGTCAGTGTATGTCATTGTTACTGGGTGTCAGTGTATGTCTTTGTTATTGGAGTAAGTGTGTCCGTGTTACTTGGTGTAAGTGGGTGTCTGTGTTACTGGGTGTCAGTGTGTGTCTGTGTTACTTGGTGTCAGTTTATGTTTTGTTACTGTGTATCAGTGTTTCTCTGTGTTACTGGGTGACAGTGTGTGTTTGTTTGTGTTACTGGGCAAACGTGTATGTCTTTGTGACTTGGTATCAGTCTATGTCTTTGTTACTGTGTATCAGTGTTTCTCTGTGTTACTGGGTGACAGTGTGTGTGTGCCTGTGTTACTGGGTTTCAGTGCATGACTTTGTTACTTGGTGTAAGTGTATGTCTTTGTTACTTGGTGTAAGTGTATGTCTTTGTTACTTGGTGTCCGTGTGTGTCTGTGTTACTGGGTGTCAGTGTATGTCTTTGTTACTGGGTGTCAGTGTATGTCTTAGTTACTTGGTGTATGTGTGCATTTGTGTTACTGGGTGTCAGTGTATGTCTGTGTTACTTGGTGTAAGTATGTGTCTGTGTTACTGGGTATCAGTGCATGTCTTTGTTACTTGGTGTCAGTGTATGTCCGTGTTACTTGGTGCAAGTGTGTGTCTGTGTTCCTGGGTATCAGTGTATGTCTTTGTGACTTGGTGTCAGTGTATGTCTGTGTTACTTGGTGCAAGTGTGTGTCTGTGTTACTGGGTATCAGTGTATGTCTTTGTTACTTGGTGACAGTGTATGTCTGTGTTACTTGGTGTAAGAGTGTGTCTGTGCTACTGGGTGTCAGTTTGTGTATGTGTTACTTGGTGTAAGTGTGTGTCTTTGTTACTTGGTGTCCGTGTGTGTCTGTGTTACTGGGAGTCGGTGCATGTCTTTGTTACTTGGTGTCAGTATTTTCTGTGTTACTTGGTGTAAGTGTGTGTCTTAGTTACTTGGTGTAACTGTATGTCTTTGTTACCTGGTGTCAGTGTATGTCTGTGTTACTTGGTGTTAGTGTATGTCCTTGTGACTTGGTGTAAGTGCGTGTCTGTGTTACTGGGTGTCACTGTATGTCAGTGTAACTTGGTGTAAGTCTGTGTCTTTGTTACTTGGTGTCCGTGTGTGTCTGTGTTACTGGGTGTCAGTTTATGGCTTTGTTACTGGGTGTCAGTGTATGTCTTTGTTAATTGGTGTTAGTGTGTTTCTGTGCTACTGGGTATCAGTGTATGTCTTTGTTACTTGGTGTCAGTGGATGTCTCTGTTACTTGGTGTAAGTGTGTGTCTTTGTTACTTGGTGTCCGTGTGTGTCTGTGTTACTGGGTGTCAGTGTATGGCTTTGTTACTGGGTGTCAGTGTATGGCTTTGTTACTGGGTATCAGTCTATGTCTTTGTTACTTGGTGTCAGTGTGTGTCAAAGTACTTGGTGTAAGTGTATGTCTTTGTTGCTTGGTGTAAGTGTCTGTCTTTGTTACTTGGTGTCAGTGTGTGTCTGTGTTACTGGGCATCAGTGTATGTCTTTGTGATTTGGTATCAGTGTATGTCTTTGTGACTTGATGTCAGTGTATGTCAAAATACTTGGTGTAAGTGTATGTCTTTGTTACTTGGTGTAATTGTCTGTCTTTGTTACTTGGTGTCAGTGTATGTCTGTGTTACTTGGTGTAAGTGTGTGTCTTTGTTACTGGGCATCAGTGTATGTCTTTGTTACTTGGTATCAGTGTATGTCTTTGTGACTTGGTGTCAGTGTATGTCTTTTTTATTGGGTGTCTGTGTGTGTCTGTGTTACTTGGTGTCAGTGTATGTCTTTGTTACTGTGTATCAGTGTTTATCTGTGTTACTGGGTGTCAGTGTCTGTTTGTTTGTGTTACTGGGTGTCAGTGTGTGTCTGTGACACTCGGTGTCAGTATTTAGTTTAGTTTAGAGATGCAGCACTTAAACAGGCCCTTCGGCCCACCGAGTCTGTGCCGACCATCAACTACCCATTTAAACTATTCTTACACAAATCCCGTAATCCTATCACATCCCCACCTATCCCTTTTTTATGACGGGCAATTAACCTATCAACCTGCAAGTCTTTGGCATGTGGGAGGAAACTGGAGCACCGGGAGGAAACCCACGCAGACACAGGGAGAACTTGCAAACTCCGCACAGGCAGTACCCGGAATCGAACCCGGGTCCCTGGAGCTGTGAGGCTGTGGTGCGAACCATTGCGCAAATGTGCCACCCCCCCCCGCCGCCCATTGTGTGCCTGTGTTACTGGGTATCAGTGTCTGTCTTTGTTACTTGGTGTCAGTGTATGTCCGTGTTACTTGATGTCAGTGTGTTTGTTTGTGTTACTGGGTGTCAGTGTGTGTCTGTGTTACTTGGTTTAAGTGTGTGTCTTTGTTACTTGGTGACCACGTGTGTCTGTGTTACTGGGTGTCAGTGTGTGTCTTTGTTACTGGGTGTCAGTTTATGTCTTTGTTACTTGGTGTAAGTGTGTGTCTGTGTTCCTGGGTATCAGTGTATGTCTTTGTTACTTGGTGTAAGTGTGTGTCTGTGTTACTGGGTATCAGTGCATGTCTTTGTTACTTGGTGTCATTGTATGTCTGTGTTACTTGGTGTAAGTGTGTGTCTGTGTTACTGGGTATCAGTGTATGTCTTTGGTACTTGCAGTCAGTGTATGTCTTTGTAACTTGGTGTCAGTGTATGTCTTTTTTACTGGGTGTCAGTGTATGTCTGTCTTACTTGGTGTCATTGTATGTCTGTGTTACTTGGTGTAAGTGTGTGTCTGTGTTACTGGGTATCAGTGTATGTCTTTGGTACTTGGTATCAGTGCATGTCTTTGTTACTTGGTGTCAGTGTATGTCTGTGTTACTTGGTGGAAGTGTGTGTCTGTGTTACTGGGTATCAGTGTATGTCTTTGTTCCTTGGTGTAAGTGTGTGTCTGTGTTAATTGGAGTCAGTGTATGTCTTTGTTACTGTGTATTAGTGTTTCTCTGTGTTACTTGGTGTCAGTGTGTGTTTGTTTGTGGTACTGGGTGTCAGTGTGTGTCTGTAACACTAGGTTTCAGTATTTAGTTTAGTTTAGAGATACAGCACTTAAAAAGGCCCTTCGGCCCACCCAGTCTGAGCCGACCATCAACCACACATTTACACGAATCCTACACTAATCCCGTATTCCTATTATATCCCCACCGATCCCTGTATCTTTCCCTACCACCTACCTATACCAGAGGCAATTTATGATGGCCAATTAACCTATCAACCTGCAAGTCTTTGCCATGTGGGAGGAAACCGGAGCACCGGGAGGAATCCCACGCAGACACAGGGAGAACTTGCAAAACTTCGCACAGGCAGTACCCTGAATCGAACCCGGGTCCCTGGAGCTGTGAGGCTGCGGTGCTAACCACTGTGCCCACCCACCCCTAGTGTGTGCCTGTGTTACTGGGTATCAGTGTATGTCTTTGTTACTTGGTGTAAGTGTGTGTCTTTGTTCCTTGGTGTAAGTGTATGTCTTTGTTACTTGGTGTCAGTGTATGTCTTTGTTACTTGTTGTCAGTGTGCGTCTGTGTTACTGGGCATCAGTGTATGTCTTTGTTACTTGCTGTCAGTGTATGTCAAAATACTTGGTGTCAGTGAATGTCTTTGTTACTTGGTTTCATTGTATGTCTGTGTTACTTGGTGTAAGTGTGTGTCTTTGTTACTTGGTGTCAGTGTATGTCTTTTTTACTGGGTGTAAGTGTGTGTCTGCGTTACTGGGTATCAGTGTATGTCTTTGTTACTTGGTGTCAGTTGATGTCAAAATACTTGGTGTAAGCGTATGTCTTCGTTACTTGGTGTAATTGTCTGTCTTTGTTACTTGGTGTCAGTGTATGTCTGTGTTACTTGGTGTAATGTGTGTCTTTGTTACTGGGTATCAGTGTGTGTCTTTGTGACTTGGTGTCAGTGTATGTCTTTGTTACTTGGTGTAAGTGTGTGTCTGTGATACTGGGTATCAGTGTATGTCTTTCTTACTTGGTGTCAGTTGTGATCTGTGTTACTTGGTGTAAGTGTGTGTCTGTGCATCAGTGTATGTCTTTGTGACTTGGTGTCAGTGTATGTCTTTTTTATTGGGTGTCAGTGTGTGTCTGTGTTACTTGGTGTCAGTGTATGTCTTTGTTACTGTGTATCAGTGTTTATCTGTGTTACTGGGTGTCAGTGTCTGTTTGTTTGTGTTACTGGGTGTCAGTGTGTGTCTGTGACACTCGGTGTCAGTATTTAGTTTAGTTTAGAGATGCAGCACTTAAACAGGCCCTTCGGCCCACCGAGTCTGTGCCGACCATCAACTACCCATTTAAACTATTCTTACACAAATCCCGTAATCCTATCACATCCCCACCTATCCCTTTTTTATGACGGGCAATTAACCTATCAACCTGCAAGTCTTTGGCATGTGGGAGGAAACTGGAGCACCGGGAGGAAACCCACGCAGACACAGGGAGAACTTGCAAACTCCGCACAGGCAGTACCCGGAATCGAACCCTGGTCCCTGGAGCTGTGAGGCTGTGGTGCGAACCATTGCGCAAATGTGCCACCCCTCCCCCCCCCCCGCCCATTGTGTGCCTGTGTTACTGGGTATCAGTGTCTGTCTTTGTTACTTGGTGTCAGTGTATGTCCGTGTTACTTGATGTCAGTGTGTTTGTTTGTGTTACTGGGTGTCAGTGTGTGTCTGTGTTACTTGGTTTAAGTGTGTGTCTTTGTTACTTGGTGACCACGTGTGTCTGTGTTACTGGGTGTCAGTGTGTGTCTTTGTTACTGGGTGTCAGTTTATGTCTTTGTTACTTGGTGTAAGTGTGTGTCTGTGTTAATGTGTATCAGAGTCTGTCTTTTTTACTTGGTGTAAGTGTGTGTCTGTGTTACTGGGTATCAGTGCATGTCTTTGTTACTTGGTGTCAGTGTATGTCTATGTTACTTGGTGGAAGTGTGTGTCTGTGTTCCTGGGTATCAGTGTATGTCTTTGTTACTTGGTGTAAGTGTGTGTCTGTGTTACTGGGTATCAGTGCATGTCTTTGTTACTTGGTGTCATTGTATGTCTGTGTTACTTGGTGTAAGTGTGTGTCTGTGTTACTGGGTATCAGTGTATGTCTTTGGTACTTGCAGTCAGTGTATGTCTTTGTAACTTGGTGTCAGTGTATGTCTTTTTTACTGGGTGTCAGTGTATGTCTGTGTTACTTGGTGTCATTGTATGTCTGTGTTACTTGGTGTAAGTGTGTGTCTGTGTTACTGGGTATCAGTGTATGACTTTGGTACTTGGTATCAGTGCATGTCTTTGTTACTTGGTGTCAGTGTATGTCTGTGTTACTTGGTGGAAGTGTGTGTCTGTGTTACTGGGTATCAGTGTATGTCTTTGTTCCTTGGTGTAAGTGTGTGTCTGTGTTAATTGGAGTCAGTGTATGTCTTTGTTACTGTGTATTAGTGTTTCTCTGTGTTACTTGGTGTCAGTGTGTGTTTGTTTGTGGTACTGGGTGTCAGTGTGTGTCTGTAACACTAGGTTTCAGTATTTAGTTTAGTTTAGAGATACAGCACTTAAAAAGGCCCTTCGGCCCACCCAGTCTGAGCCGACCATCAACCACACATTTACACGAATCCTACACTAATCCCGTATTCCTATTATATCCCCACCGATCCCTGTATCTTTCCCTACCACCTACCTATACCAGAGGCAATTTATGATGGCCAATTAACCTATCAACCTGCAAGTCTTTGCCATGTGGGAGGAAACCGGAGCACCGGGAGGAATCCCACGCAGACACAGGGAGAACTTGCAAAACTTCGCACAGGCAGTACCCTGAATCGAACCCGGGTCCCTGGAGCTGTGAGGCTGCGGTGCTAACCACTGTGCCCACCCACCCCTAGTGTGTGCCTGTGTTACTGGGTATCAGTGTATGTCTTTGTTACTTGGTGTAAGTGTGTGTCTTTGTTCCTTGGTGTAAGTGTATGTCTTTGTTACTTGGTGTCAGTGTATGTCTTTGTTACTTGTTGTCAGTGTGCGTCTGTGTTACTGGGCATCAGTGTATGTCTTTGTTACTTGCTGTCAGTGTATGTCAAAATACTTGGTGTCAGTGAATGTCTTTGTTACTTGGTTTCATTGTATGTCTGTGTTACTTGGTGTAAGTGTGTGTCTTTGTTACTTGGTGTCAGTGTATGTCTTTTTTACTGGGTGTAAGTGTGTGTCTGCGTTACTGGGTATCAGTGTATGTCTTTGTTACTTGGTGTCAGTTGATGTCAAAATACTTGGTGTAAGCGTATGTCTTCGTTACTTGGTGTAATTGTCTGTCTTTGTTACTTGGTGTCAGTGTATGTCTGTGTTACTTGGTGTAATGTGTGTCTTTGTTACTGGGTATCAGTGTGTGTCTTTGTGACTTGGTGTCAGTGTATGTCTTTGTTACTTGGTGTAAGTGTGTGTCTGTGATACTGGGTATCAGTGTATGTCTTTCTTACTTGGTGTCAGTTGTGATCTGTGTTACTTGGTGTAAGTGTGTGTCTGTGCATCAGTGTATGTCTTTGTGACTTGGTGTCAGCGTATGTCTTTGTTACTTGGTGTCAGTGTATGTCTGTGTTACTTGGTGTAAGTGTGTGTCTGTGTTACTGGGTGTCAGTGTGTTTCTGTGTTACTTGGTGTAAGTCTGTGTCGTTGTTATTTGGTGTCCGTGTGTGTCTTTGTTACTGGGTGTCAGTGTATGTCATTGTTACTGGGTGTCAGTGTATGTCTTTGTTATTGGAGTAAGTGTGTCTGTGTTACTTGGTGTAAGTGTGTGTCTGTGTTACTGGGTGTCAGTGTATGTCTGTGTTACTTGGTGTCAGTGTATGTTTTGTTACTGTGTATCAGTGTGTCTCTGTGTTACTGGGTGACAGTGTGTGTTTGTTTGTGTTACTGGGTAAACGTGTATGTCTTTGTGACTTGGTATCAGTGTATGTCTTTGTTACTGTGTATCAGTGTTTCTCTGTGTTACTGGGTGACAGTGTGTGTGTGCCTGTGTTACTGGGTATCAGTGCATGACTTTGTTACTTGGTGTAAGTGTATGTCTTTGTTACTTGGTGTCCGTGTGTGTCTGTGTTACTGGGTGTCAGAGTATGTCTTTGTTACTGGGTGTCAGTGTATGTCTTAGTTACTTGGTGTATGTGTGTGTCTGTGTTACTGGGTGTCAGTGTATGTCTGTGTTACTTGGTGTAAGTATGTGTCTGTGTTACTGGGTATCAGTGCATGTCTTTGTTACTTGGTGTCAGTGTATGTCTGTGTTACTTGGTGCAAGTGTGTGTCTGTGTTCCTGGGTATTAGTGCATGTCTTTGTGACTTGGTGTCAGTGTATGTCTGTGTTACTTGGTGCAAGTGTGTGTCTGTGTTACTGGGTATCAGTGTATGTCTTTGTTACTTGGTGTCAGTGTATGTCTGTGTTACTTGGTGTAAGAGTGTGTCTGTGCTACTGGGTGTCAGTGTGTGTATGTGTTACTTGGTGTAAGTGTGTGTCTTTGTTACTTGGTGTCCGTGTGTGTCTGTGTTACTGGGAGTCGGTGCATGTCTTTGTTACTTGGTGTCAGTATTTTCTGTGTTACTTGGTGTAAGTGTGTGTCTTTGTTACTTGGTGTAATTGTATGTCTTTGTTACCTGGTGTCAGTGTATGTCTGTGTTACTTGGTGTTAGTGTATGTCCTTGTTACTTGGTGTAATTGCGTGTCTGTGTTACTGGGTGTCAGTGTATGTCTGTGTAACTTGGTGTAAGTCTGTGTATTTGTTACTTGGTGTCCGTGTGTGTCTGTGTTACTGGGTGTCAGTGTATGGCTTTGTTACTGGGTATCAGTGTATGTCTTTGTTACTTGGTGTTAGTGTGTTTCTGTATTACTGGGTATCAGTGTATGTCTTTGTTACTTGGTGTCAGTGTATGTCTCTGTTACTTGGTGTAAGTGTGTGTCTTTGTTACTTGGTGTCCGTGTGTGTCTGTGTTACTGGGTGTCAGTGTATGGCTTTGTTACTGGGTGTCAGTGTATGTCATTGTTACTGGGTGTCAGTGTATGTCTTTGTTATTGGAGTAAGTGTGTCTGTGTTACTTGGTGTAAGTGTTTCTCTGCGTTACTGGGTGACAGTGTGTGTTTGTTTGTGTTACTGGGTAAACGTGTATGTCTTTGTGACTTGGTATCAGTCTATGTCTTTGTTACTGTGTATCAGTGTTTCTCTGTGTTACTGGGTGACAGTGTGTGTGTGCCTGTGTTACTGGGTATCAGTGCATGACTTTGTTACTTGGTGTAAGTGTATGTCTTTGTTACTTGGTGTAAGTGTATGTCTTTGTTACTTGGTGTCCGTGTGTGTCTGTGTTACTGGGTGTCAGTGTATGTCTTTGTTACTGGGTGTCAGTGAATGTCTTAGTTACTTGGTGTATGTGTGTATCTGTGTTACTGGGTGTCAGTGTATGTCTGTGTTACTTGGTGTAAGTGTGTGTCTGTGTTACTGGGTATCAGTGCATGTCTTTGTTACTTGGTGTCAGTGTATGTCTGTGTTACTTGGTGCAAGTGTGTGTCTGTGTTCCTGGGTATCAGTGTATGTCTTTGTGACTTGGTGTCAGTGTATGTCTGTGTTACTTGGTGCAAGTGTGTGTCTGTGTTACTGGGTATCAGTGTATGTCTTTGTTACTTGGTGTCAGTGTATGTCTGTGTTACTTGGTGTAAGAGTGTGTCTGTGCTACTGGGTGTCAGTGTGTGTATGTGTTACTTGGTGTAAGTGTGTGTCTTTGTTACTTGGTGTCCGTGTGTGTCTGTGTTACTGGGAGTCGGTGCATGTCTTTGTTACTTGGTGTCAGTATTTTCTGTGTTACTTGGTGTAAGTGTGTGTCTTTGTTACTTGGTGTAATTGTATGTCTTTGTTACCTGGTGTCAGTGTATGTCTGTGTTCCTTGGTGTTAGTGTATGTCCTTGTTACTTGGTGTAAGTGCGTGTCTGTGTTACTGGGTGTCAGTGTATGTCAGTGTAACTTGGTGTAAGTCTGTGTCTTTGTTACTTGGTGTCCGTGTGTGTCTGTGTTACTGGGTGTCAGTGTATGGCTTTGTTACTGGGTATCAGTGTATGTCTTTGTTAATTGGTGTTAGTGTGTTTCTGTGTTACTGTGTATCAGTGTATGTCTTTGTTACTTGGTGTCAGTGTATGTCTCTGTTACTTGGTGTAAGTGTGTGTCTTTGTTACTTGGTGTCCGTGTGTGTCTGTGTTACTGGGTGTCAGTGTATGGCTTTGTTACTGGGTGTCAGTGTATGTCTTTGTTACTTGGTGTCCGTGTGTGTCTGTGTTACTGGGTGTCAGTGTATGGCTTTGTTACTGGGTATCAGTCTATGTCTTTGTTACTTGGTGTCAGTGTGTGTCAAAATACTTGGTGTAAGTGTATGTCTTTGTTGCTTGGTGTAAGTGTCTGTCTTTGTTACTTGGTGTCAGTGTGTGTCTGTGTTACTGGGCATCAGTGTATGTCTTTGTGATTTGGTATCAGTGTATGTCTTTGTGACTTGGTGTCAGTGTATGTCTGTGTTACTTGGTGTAAGTGTGTGTCTTTGTTACTGGGCATCAGTGTATGTCTTTGTGACTTGGTATCAGTGTATGTCTTTGTGACTTGGTGTCAGTGTATGTCTTTTTTATTGGGTGTCAGTGTGTGTCTGTGTTACTTGGTGTCAGTGTATGTCTTTGTTACTGTGTATCAGTGTTTCTCTGTGTTACTGGGTGTCAGTGTCTGTTTGTTTGTGTTACTGGGTGTCAGTGTGTGTCTGTGACACTCGGTGTCAGTATTTAGTTTAGTTTAGAGATGCAGCACTTAAACAGGCCCTTCGGCCCACCGAGTCTGTGCCGACCATCAACTACCCATTTAAACTATTCTTACACAAATCCCGTAATCCTATCACATCCCCACCTATCCCTTTTTTATGACGGGCAATTAACCTATCAACCTGCAAGTCTTTGGCATGTGGGAGGAAACTGGAGCACCGGGAGGAAACCCACGCAGACACAGGGAGAACTTGCAAACTCCGCACAGGCAGTACCCAGAATCGAACCCGGGTCCCTGGAGCTGTGAGGCTGTGGTGCAAACCACTGCGCAAATGTGCCCCCCCCCGCCCATTGTGTGCCTGTGTTACTGGGTATCAGTGTCTGTCTTTGTTACTTGGTGTCAGTGTATGTCTGTGTTACTTGATGTCAGTGTGTTTGTTTGTGTTACTGGGTGTCAGTGTGTGTCTGTGTTACTTGGTTTAAGTGTGTGTCTTTGTTACTTGGTGACCACGTGTGTCTGCGTTACTGGGTGTCAGTGTATGTCTTTGTTACTGGGTGTCAGTTTATGTCTTTGTTACTTGGTGTAAGTGTGTGTCTGTGTTAATGTGTATCAGAGTCTGTCTTTTTTACTTGGTGTAAGTGTGTGTCTTTGTTCCTTGGTGTAAGTGTATGTCTTTTTTACTGGGTGTCAGTGTGTGTCTGTGTTACTTGATGTCAGTGTATGTCTTTGTTGCTGTGTATCAGTGTTTCTCTGTATCACTGGGTATCAGTGTGTGTTTCTTTGTGTTACTGGGTGTCAGTGTGTGTCTGTGTTACTTGGTGTCAGTGTATCAGTGTTTCTCTGTGTGACTGGGTGTCAGTGTGTGTTTGTTTGTGTTACTGGGTGTCAGTGACACTAGTTGTCAGTATTTAGTTTAGTTTAGAGATGCAGCACTTAAACAGGCCCATCGGCCCACCGAGTCTGTTCCGACCATCAACAACCCATTTATACTAATCCTACACTAATCCCGTATTCCGATCACATCTCCACCTATCCCTATATATTTCCCTACCACCTACCTATACCAGGGGCAATTTATGATGGCCAATTAATCTATCAACCTGCAAGTCTTTGGCATGTGGGAGGAAACCGGAGCACCGGGAGGAAACGCACGCAGACACAGGGAGAACTTGCAAACTCCGCACAGGCAGTACCCAGAATCGAACCCGGGTCCCTGGTGCTGTGAGGCTGCGGTGCGAACCACTGCGCCAACGTGCCCCACCGCCCCCCCCCCGCACCCCAGTGTATGTCTGTGTTACTTGGTGTAAGTGTGTGTCTGTGTCACTGCGTATCAGTGTCTGACTTTGTTACTTGGTGTAAGTGCGTGTCTGTGTTACTGGGTATCAGTGTATGTCTTTGTTACTTGGTGTCAGCGCATGTCTTTGTTACTTGGTGTAAGTGTATGTCTTTGTTACTTGGTGTCAGTGTATGTCTTTGTTACTTGGTGTACGTGTATGTCTGTGTTACTGGGTCACAGTGTGTGTCTGTGTTACTTCGTGTAAGTGTGTGTCTTTGTTACTTGGTGTCCGTGTGTGTCTGTGTTACTGGGTGTCAGTTTATGTCTTTGTTACTTGGTGTCAGTGCATGTCTGTGTTACTTGGTGTAAGTGTGTGTCTGTGTTACTGGGTATCAGTGTATGTCTTTGTTACTTGGTGTAAGTGTGTGTCTTTGTTACTGGGTATCAGTGTATGTCTTTGTTACTTGGTGTAAGTGTATGTCTTTGTTACTTGGTGTCAGTGTCTGTCTTTGTTACTTTGTGTATGTGTGTATCTGTGTTACTGGGTGTCAGTGTGTGTCTGTGTTACTTGGTGTAAGTGTGTGTCGTTGTTACTTGGTGTCCGTGTGTGTCTGTGTTACTGGGTGTCAGTTTATGTCTTTGTTACTTGGTGTCAGTGTATGTCAAAATACTTGGTGTAAGTGTATGTCTTTGTTGCTTGGTGTAAGTGTCTGTCTTTGTTACTTGGTGTCAGTGTGTGTCTGTGTTACTGGGCATCAGTGTATGTCTTTGTGATTTGGTATCAGTGTATGTCTTTGTGACTTGGTGTCAGTGTATGTCAAAATACTTGGTGTAAGTGTATGTCTTTGTTACTTGGTGTAATTGTCTGTCTTTGTTACTTGGTGTCAGTGTATGTCTGTGTTACTTGGTGTAAGTGTGTGTCTTTGTTACTGGGCATCAGTGTATGTCTTTGTGACTTGGTATCAGTGTATGTCTTTGTGACTTGGTGTCAGTGTATGTCTTTTTTATTGGGTGTCAGTGTGTGTCTGTGTTACTTGGTGTCAGTGTATGTCTTTGTTACTGTGTATCAGTGTTTCTCTGTGTTACTGGGTGTCAGTGTCTGTTTGTTTGTGTTACTGGGTGTCAGTGTGTGTCTGTGACACTCGGTGTCAGTATTTAGTTTAGTTTAGAGATGCAGCACTTAAACAGGCCCTTCGGCCCACCGAGTCTGTGCCGACCATCAACTACCCATTTAAACTATTCTTACACAAATCCCGTAATCCTATCACATCCCCACCTATCCCTTTTTTATGACGGGCAATTAACCTATCAACCTGCAAGTCTTTGGCATGTGGGAGGAAACTGGAGCACCGGGAGGAAACCCACGCAGACACAGGGAGAACTTGCAAACTCCGCACAGGCAGTACCCAGAATCGAACCCGGGTCCCTGGAGCTGTGAGGCTGTGGTGCAAACCACTGCGCAAATGTGCCCCCCCCCGCCCATTGTGTGCCTGTGTTACTGGGTATCAGTGTCTGTCTTTGTTACTTGGTGTCAGTGTATGTCTGTGTTACTTGATGTCAGTGTGTTTGTTTGTGTTACTGGGTGTCAGTGTGTGTCTGTGTTACTTGGTTTAAGTGTGTGTCTTTGTTACTTGGTGACCACGTGTGTCTGCGTTACTGGGTGTCAGTGTATGTCTTTGTTACTGGGTGTCAGTTTATGTCTTTGTTACTTGGTGTAAGTGTGTGTCTGTGTTAATGTGTATCAGAGTCTGTCTTTTTTACTTGGTGTAAGTGTGTGTCTTTGTTCCTTGGTGTAAGTGTATGTCTTTTTTACTGGGTGTCAGTGTGTGTCTGTGTTACTTGATGTCAGTGTATGTCTTTGTTGCTGTGTATCAGTGTTTCTCTGTATCACTGGGTATCAGTGTGTGTTTCTTTGTGTTACTGGGTGTCAGTGTGTGTCTGTGTTACTTGGTGTCAGTGTATCAGTGTTTCTCTGTGTGACTGGGTGTCAGTGTGTGTTTGTTTGTGTTACTGGGTGTCAGTGACACTAGTTGTCAGTATTTAGTTTAGTTTAGAGATGCAGCACTTAAACAGGCCCATCGGCCCACCGAGTCTGTTCCGACCATCAACAACCCATTTATACTAATCCTACACTAATCCCGTATTCCGATCACATCTCCACCTATCCCTATATATTTCCCTACCACCTACCTATACCAGGGGCAATTTATGATGGCCAATTAATCTATCAACCTGCAAGTCTTTGGCATGTGGGAGGAAACCGGAGCACCGGGAGGAAACGCACGCAGACACAGGGAGAACTTGCAAACTCCGCACAGGCAGTACCCAGAATCGAACCCGGGTCCCTGGTGCTGTGAGGCTGCGGTGCGAACCACTGCGCCAACGTGCCCCACCGCCCCCCCCCCCGCACCCCAGTGTATGTCTGTGTTACTTGGTGTAAGTGTGTGTCTGTGTCACTGCGTATCAGTGTCTGACTTTGTTACTTGGTGTAAGTGCGTGTCTGTGTTACTGGGTATCAGTGTATGTCTTTGTTACTTGGTGTCAGCGCATGTCTTTGTTACTTGGTGTAAGTGTATGTCTTTGTTACTTGGTGTCAGTGTATGTCTTTGTTACTTGGTGTACGTGTATGTCTGTGTTACTGGGTCACAGTGTGTGTCTGTGTTACTTCGTGTAAGTGTGTGTCTTTGTTACTTGGTGTCCGTGTGTGTCTGTGTTACTGGGTGTCAGTTTATGTCTTTGTTACTTGGTGTCAGTGCATGTCTGTGTTACTTGGTGTAAGTGTGTGTCTGTGTTACTGGGTATCAGTGTATGTCTTTGTTACTTGGTGTAAGTGTGTGTCTTTGTTACTGGGTATCAGTGTATGTCTTTGTTACTTGGTGTAAGTGTATGTCTTTGTTACTTGGTGTCAGTGTCTGTCTTTGTTACTTTGTGTATGTGTGTATCTGTGTTACTGGGTGTCAGTGTGTGTCTGTGTTACTTGGTGTAAGTGTGTGTCGTTGTTACTTGGTGTCCGTGTGTGTCTGTGTTACTGGGTGTCAGTTTATGTCTTTGTTACTTGGTGTCAGTGTATGTCTTTGTTACTTGGTGTCAGTGTATCTCTGTGTAACTTGGTGTAAGTGTGTGTCTTTGTTACTTGGTGTAATTGTATTTCTTTGTTACTTGGTGTTAGTGTATGTCTTTGTTACCTTGTGCCAGTGTATGTCTGTGTTACTTGGTTAAAGTGTGTGCCTGTGTTCCTGGGTATCAGTGTTTGTCTTTGTTACTTGGTGTCAGTGTATGTCTGTGTTACTTGGTGTAAGTGTGTGTCTTTGTTACTGGGTGTCAGTGTGTGTCTGTGTTACTTGGTGTAAGTGTGTGTCTTTGTTACTTGGTATCCGTGTGTGTCTGTTTTACTGGATTTCAGTGCATGTCTTTGTTACTGGGTGTCAGTGTATGTCTTTGTTAATTGGTGCAAGTGTGTGTCTGTGTCACTGGGTATCAGTGTCTGTCTTTGTTACTTGGTGTCCGTTTGTGTCTTTGTTACTGGGTGTCAGTGTATGTCTTTGTTACTTGGTGTAAGTGTGTGTCTGTGTACTGGGTATCAGTGTCTGTCTTTGTTACTTGGTGTCAGTGTATGTCAAAATACTTGGTGTAAGTGTATGTCTTTGTTCCTTGGTGTAATTGTCTGTCTTTGTTACTTGGTGTCAGTGTATGTCTGTGTTACATTGGTGTAAGTGTGTGTCTTTGTTCCTTGGTGTAATTGTATGTCTTTGTTACTTGGTGTCAGTGCATGTCTTTGTTACCTGGTGTCAGTGTATGTCTGTGTTACTTGGTGAAAGTGTGTGCCTGTGTTCCTGGGTATCAGTGTATGTCTTTGTTACTTGGTGTCAGTGTATGTCTGTGTTACTTGGTGTAAGTGTGTGTCTTTGTTACTGGGTGTCAGTATGTGTCTGTGTTACTTGGTGTCCGTGTGTGTCTCTTTTACTGGATGTCAGTGCATGTCTTTGTTACTGGGTGTCAGTGTATGTCTTTGTTAATTGGTGCAAGTGTGTGTCTGTGTTACTGGGTAGCAGTGTCTGTCTTTGTTACTTGGTGTAAGTGTGTGTCTGTGTTACTTGTTGTAACTGTGTGACTGTGTTACTGGGTATCTGTGTATGTCTTTGTGACTTGGTGTCAGTGCATGTCTTTGTTACTGGGTGTCAGTGTGTGTCTTCGTTGCATGGTGTAGGTGTGTGTCTGTGCTACAGGGTATCAGTGTATCTCTTTGTTACTTGGTGTCAGCGCATATCTTTGTTACTTGGTGTAAGTGTATGTCTTTGTTACTTGGTGTCAGTGTATGTCTTTGTTACTTGGTGTACGTGTATGTCTGTGTTACTGGGTGTCAGTGTGTGTCTGTGTTACTTGGTGTAAGTGTGTGTCTGTGTTACTGGGTATCAGTGTATGTCTTTGTTACTTGGTGTCAGTGCATGATTGTGTTACTTGGTGTAATTGTCTGTCTTTGTTACTTGGTGTCAGTGTATGTCTGTGTAACTTGTTGTAAGTGTGTGTCTTTGTTACTTGGTGTAATTGTATGTCATTGTTACTTGGTGTCAGTGTATGTCTTTCTTACCTGGTGTCAGTGTATGTCTTTCTTACCTGGTGTCAGTGTATGTCTGTGTTACTTGGTGAAAGTGCGTGCCTGTGTTCCTGGGTATCAGTGTATGTCTTTGTTACTTGGTGTCAGTCATTGTCTGTGTTACTTGGTGTAAGTGTGTGTCTTTGTTACTTGGTGTCCGTGTGTGTCTGTTTTACTGGATGTCAGTGCATGTCTTTGTTACTGGCTGTCAGTGTATGTCTTTGTTAATTGGTGCAAGTGTGTGTCTGTGTTACTGGGTAGCAGTGTCTGTCTTTGTTACTTGGTGTAAGTGTGTGTCTGTGTTACTTGTTGTAACTGTGTGACTGTGTTACTGGGTATCTGTGTATGTCTTTGTGACTTGGTGTCAGTGTATGTCTTTGTTACTGGGTGTCAGTGTGTGTTTTCGTTGCATGGTGTAAGTGTGTGTCTGTGTTACTGGGTATCAGTGTATGACTTTGTTACTTGGTGTAAATGTGTGTCTGTGTTACTGGGTATCAGTGTATGTCTTTGTTACTTGGTGTCAGTGTATGTCTTTGTTACTTGGTGTAAGTGTATGTCTTTGTTACTTGGTGTCAGTGTATGTCTTTGTTACTTGGTGTACGTGTATGTCTGTGTTACTGGGTGTCAGTGTGTGTCTGTGTTACTTGGTGTAAGTGTTTGTCTTTGTTACTTGGTGTCCGTGTGTGTCTTTGTTACTGGGTGTCAGTTTATGTCTTTGTTCCTTGGTGTCAGTGTATGTCTTTGCTAAATGGTGTAAGTGTGTGTCTGTGTTACTGGCTATAAGTGTCTGTCTTTGTTACTTGGTGTAAGTGTGTGTCTGTGTTACTAGGTATCAGTGTATGTCTTTGTTACTTGGTGTCAGTGCATGATTGTGTTACTTGGTGTAAGTGTGTGTCTGTGTTCCTGGGTATCAGTGTATGTCTTTGTTACTTGATGTAGGTGTGTGTCTGTGTTACTGGCTATCAGCGGATGTCTTTGTTACTTGGTGTCAGTGTATGTCTTTGTTACTTGGTGTAAGTGTATGTATTTGTTACTTGGTGTCAGTGTATGTCTTTGTTACTTGGTGTAAGTGTGTGTCTGTGTTACTGGGTGTCAGTGTGTGTCTGTGATACTTGGTGTAAGTGTGTGTCGTTGTTACTTGGTGTCCGTGTGTGTCTGTGTTACTGGGTGTCAGTTTATGTCTTTGTTACTTGGTGTAATTGTATGTCTTTGTTACTTGGTGAAAGTGTGTTCCTGTGTTACTGGGTATCAGTGCATGTCTTTGTTACTTGGTGTCAGTGCATGTCTGTGTTACTTGGTGTAAGTGTGTGTCTTTGTTACTGGGTGTCAGTGTGTGTCTGTGTTACTTGGTGTAAGTGTGTGTCTTTGTTACTTGGTGTCAGTGTATGTCTTTGTTACCTGGTGTCAGTGTATGTCTGTGTTACTTGGTGAAAGTGTGTTCCTGTGTTACTGGGTATCAGTGCATGTCTTTGTTACTTGGTGTCAGTGTATGTCTGTGTTACTTGGTGTAGGTGTGTGTCTTTGTTACTGGGTGTCAGTGTGTGTCTGTGTTACTTGTTGTAACTGTGTGTCTTTGTTACTTGTTGTAACTGTGTGACTGTGTTACTGGGTATCTGTGTAAGTCTCTGTGACTTGGTGTCAGTGTATGTCTTTGTTACTGGGTGTCAGTGTGTGTCTTTGTTACATGGTGTAAGTGTGTGTCTGTGTTACTGGGTATCAGTGTATGACTTTGTTACTTGGTGTAAATGTGTGTCTGTGTTACTGGGTATCAGTTTATGTCTTTGTTACTTGGTGTCAGTGGATGTCTTTGTTACTTGGTGTCAGTGTATGTCTTCGTTACTTGGTGTAAGTGTGTGTCTGTGTTACTGTCTGTCCGTGTGTGTCTGTGTTACTGGGTGTCAGTGTATGTCTTTGTTACCTGGTGTCAGTGTATGTCTTTGTTACATGGTGTAAGTGCGTGTCTGTGTTACTGGGTATCTATATATGTCTTTGTCACTTGGTGTCAGTGTATGTCTTTGCTACATGGTGTAAGTGTATGTCTGTGTTACTTGGTGAAATTGTGTGCCTGTGTTACTGGGTATCAGTGTATGTCTTTGTTACTTGGTGTCAGTGTTTGTCTGTGTTACTTGTTGTAAGTGTGTGTCTTTGTTACGGGGTGTCAGTGTGTGTCTGTGTTACTTGGTGTAAGTGTGTGTCTTTGTTACTTGGTGTCAGTGTATGTCTTTGTTACCTGGTGTCAGTGTATGTCTGTGTTACTTGGTGTAAGTGTGTGTCTTTGTTACTGGGTGTCAGTGTGTGTCTGTGTTACTTGGTGTAAGTGTGTGTCTTTGTGACTTGGCGTCAGTGTATGTCTTTGTTACCTGGTTTCAGTGTATGTCTGTGTTACTTGGTGAAAGTGTGTGCCTGTGTTACTGGGTATCAGTGCATGTCTTTGTTACTTGGTGTCAGTGTATGTCTGTGTTACTTGGTGTAAGTGTGTGTCTTTGTTACTGGGTGTCAGTGTGTGTCTGTGTTACTTGGTGTAAGTGTGTGTCTTTGTTACTTGTTGTAACTGTGTGACTGTGTTACTGGGTATCTGTGTAAGTCTTTGTGACTTTGTGTCAGTGTATTTCTTTGTTACTGGGTGTCAGTGTGTGTCTTTGTTACATGGTGTAAGTGTGTGTCTGTGTTACTGGGTATCAGTGTATGACTTTGTTACTTGGTGTAAATGTGTGTCTGTGTTACTGGGTATCAGTTTATGTCTTTGTTACTTGGTGTCAGTGTATGTCTTCGTTACTTGGTGTAAGTGTGTGTCTGTGTTACTGTCTGTCCGTGTGTGTCTGTGTTACTGGGTGTCAGTGTATGTCTTTGTTACCTGGTGTCAGTGTATGTCTTTGTTACATGGTGTAAGTGCGTGTCTGTGTTACTGGGTATCTATATATGTCTTTGTTACTTGGTGTCAGTGTATGTCTTTGCTACATGGTGTAAGTGTATGTCTTTGTTACTTGGTGTCAGTATATGTTTTTGTTACTTGGTGCAAGTATGTGTCTGTGTTACTGGGTTTAAGTGTGTGTCTGTGTTACTGGATATCAGTGTATGTCTTTGTTACTTGGTGCCAGTGTATGTCAAAATACTTGTTGTAAGTGTATGTCTTTGTTACTTGGTGTAACTGTCTGTCTTTGTTACTTGTTGTCAGTGTATGTCTGTGTTAGTTGGTGTAAGTGTGTGTCTTTGTTACTTGGTGTATGTGTATGCCTTTGTTACTTGGTGTCAGTGTATGTCTTTGTTAATTGGTGTCGGTGTGTGTCTGTGTTACTTGGTGTATGTGTATGTCTTTGTTACTGTGTATCAGTGGTTCTCTGTGTTCGTGGGTTTCAGTGTGTGTTTGTTTGTGTTACTGGCTGTCAGTGTGTGTCTGTGACACTAGGTGTCAGTATTTAGTTTAGTTCAGAGATACAGCACTGAAACAGGCCCTTCGGCCCACCGAGTCTGTGCCGACCATCAACCACTCATTTATACTAATCCGACACTAATCCCGTATTTGTATCACATCCCCACCGGTCCCTATATATTTCTCTACCACCTACCTATACTAGGGGCAATTTATTACGGCCAATTAACCTATCAAGCTGCAAGTCTTTGGCATGTGGGTGGAAACCGGAGCACCCGGAGGAAACACACGCAGACACAGGGAGAACTTGCAAACTCCGCAGAGGCAGTAACCAGAATCGAGCCCGGGTCCCTGGAGCTGTGAGGCTGCAAATGTGCCGCCCGGTGTGTGTCTGTGTTACTGGGTGTCAGTGTATGTCTTTGTTACTTGGTGTAAGTGTGTGTCTGTGTTACTTGGTGTAATTGTTTGTCTGTGTTACTTGGTGTCAGTGTATGTCTCTGTTACTTGGTGTAAGTGTGTGTCTTTGTTACTTGGTGTCCGTGTGTGTCTGTGTTACTGGGTGTCAGTGTATGGCTTTGTTACTGGGTGTCAGTGTATGTCATTGTTACTGGGTGTCAGTGTATGTCTTTGTTATTGGAGTAAGTGTGTCTGTGTTACTTGGTGTAAGTGTGTGTCTGTGTTACTGGGTGTCAGTGTGTGTCTGTGTTACTTGGTGTCAGTGTATGTTTTGTTACTGTGTATCAGTGTTTCTCTGTGTTACTGGGTGACAGTGTGTGTTTTTTTGTGTTACTGGGTAAACGTGTATGTCTTTGTGACTTGGTATCAGTCTATGTCTTTGTTACTGTGTATCAGTGTTTCTCTGTGTTACTGGGTGACAGTGTGTGTGTGCCTGTGTTACTGGGTAGCAGTGCATGACTTTGTTACTTGGTGTAAGTGTATGTCTTTGTTACTTGGTGTAAGTGTATGTCTTTGTTACTTGGTGTCCGTGTGTGTCTGTGTTACTGGGTGTCAGTGTATGTCTTTGTTACTGGGTGTCAGTGTATGTCTTAGTTACTTGGTGTATGTGTGCATCTGTGTTACTGGGTGTCAGTGTATGTCTGTGTTACTTGGTGTAAGTATGTGTCTGTGTTACTGGGTATCAGTGCATGTCTTTGTTACTTGGTGTCAGTGTATGTCCGTGTTACTTGGTGCAAGTGTGTGTCTGTGTTCCTGGGTATCAGTGTATGTCTTTGTGACTTGGTGTCAGTGTATGTCTGTGTTACTTGGTGCAAGTGTGTGTCTGTGTTACTGGGTATCAGTGTATGTCTTTGTTACTTGGTGTCAGTGTATATCTGTGTTACTTGGTGTAAGAGTGTGTCTGTGCTACTGGGTGTCAGTGTGTGTATGTGTTACTTGGTGTAAGTGTGTGTCTTTGTTACTTGGTGTCCGTGTGTGTCTGTGTTACTGGGAGTCGGTGCATGTCTTTGTTACTTGGTGTCAGTATTTTCTGTGTTACTTGGTGTAAGTGTGTGTCTTTGTTACTTGGTGTAACTGTATGTCTTTGTTACCTGGTGTCAGTGTATGTCTGTGTTACTTGGTGTTAGTGTATGTCCTTGTGACTTGGTGTAAGTGCGTGTCTGTGTTACTGGGTGTCACTGTATGTCAGTGTAACTTGGTGTAAGTCTGTGTCTTTGTTACTTGGTGTCCGTGTGTGTCTGTGTTACTGGGTGTCAGTTTATGGCTTTGTTACTGGGTGTCAGTGTATGTCTTTGTTAATTGGTGTTAGTGTGTTTCTGTGCTACTGGGTATCAGTGTATGTCTTTGTTACTTGGTGTCAGTGGATGTCTCTGTTACTTGGTGTAAGTGTGTGTCTTTGTTACTTGGTGTCCGTGTGTGTCTGTGTTACTGGGTGTCAGTGTATGGCTTTGTTACTGGGTGTCAGTGTATGGCTTTGTTACTGGGTATCAGTCTATGTCTTTGTTACTTGGTGTCAGTGTGTGTCAAAGTACTTGGTGTAAGTGTATGTCTTTGTTGCTTGGTGTAAGTGTCTGTCTTTGTTACTTGGTGTCAGTGTGTGTCTGTGTTACTGGGCATCAGTGTATGTCTTTGTGATTTGGTATCAGTGTATGTCTTTGTGACTTGGTGTCAGTGTATGTCAAAATACTTGGTGTAAGTGTATGTCTTTGTTACTTGGTGTAATTGTCTGTCTTTGTTACTTGGTGTCAGTGCATGTCTGTGTTACTTGGTGTAAGTGTGTGTCTTTGTTACTGGGCATCAGTGTATGTCTTTGTTACTTGGTATCAGTGTATGTCTTTGTGACTTGGTGTCAGTGTATGTCTTTTTTATTGGGTGTCAGTGTGTGTCTGTGTTACTTGGTGTCAGTGTATGTCTTTGTTACTGTGTATCAGTGTTTATCTGTGTTACTGGGTGTCAGTGTCTGTTTGTTTGTGTTACTGGGTGTCAGTGTGTGTCTGTGACACTCGGTGTCAGTATTTAGTTTAGTTTAGAGATGCAGCACTTAAACAGGCCCTTCGGCCCACCGAGTCTGTGCCGACCATCAACTACCCATTTAAACTATTCTTACACAAATCCCGTAATCCTATCACATCCCCACCTATCCCTTTTTTATGACGGGCAATTAACCTATCAACCTGCAAGTCTTTGGCATGTGGGAGGAAACTGGAGCACCGGGAGGAAACCCACGCAGACACAGGGAGAACTTGCAAACTCCGCACAGGCAGTACCCGGAATCGAACCCGGGTCCCTGGAGCTGTGAGGCTGTGGTGCGAACCATTGCGCAAATGTGCCACCCCCCCCCCCCCCCCGCCCATTGTGTGCCTGTGTTACTGGGTATCAGTGTCTGTCTTTGTTACTTGGTGTCAGTGTATGTCTGTGTTACTTGATGTCAGTGTGTTTGTTTGTGTTACTGGGTGTCAGTGTGTGTCTGTGTTACTTGGTTTAAGTGTGTGTCTTTGTTACTTGGTGACCACGTGTGTCTGTGTTACTGGGTGTCAGTGTATGTCTTTGTTACTGGGTGTCAGTTTATGTCTTTGTTCCTTGGTGTAAGTGTGTGTCTGTGTTAATGTGTATCAGAGTCTGTCTTTTTTACTTGGTGTAAGTGTGTGTCTGTGTTACTGGGTATCAGTGCATGTCTTTGTTACTTGGTGTCAGTGTATGTCTATGTTACTTGGTGGAAGTGTGTGTCTGTGTTCCTGGGTATCAGTGTATGTCTTTGTTACTTGGTGTAAGTGTGTGTCTGTGTTACTGGGTATCAGTGCATGTCTTTGTTACTTGGTGTCATTGTATGTCTGTGTTACTTGGTGTAAGTGTGTGTCTGTGTTACTGGGTATCAGTGTATGTCTTTGGTACTTGCAGTCAGTGTATGTCTTTGTAACTTGGTGTCAGTGTATGTCTTTTTTACTGGGTGTCAGTGTATGTCTGTGTTACTTGGTGTCATTGTATGTCTGTGTTACTTGGTGTAAGTGTGTGTCTGTGTTACTGGGTATCAGTGTATGTCTTTGGTACTTGGTATCAGTGCATGTCTTTGTTACTTGGTGTCAGTGTATGTCTGTGTTACTTGGTGGGAGTGTGTGTCTGTGTTACTGGGTATCAGTGTATGTCTTTGTTCCTTGGTGTAAGTGTGTGTCTGTGTTAATTGGAGTCAGTGTATGTCTTTGTTACTGTGTATTAGTGTTTCTCTGTGTTACTTGGTGTCAGTGTGTGTTTGTTTGTGGTACTGGGTGTCAGTGTGTGTCTGTAACACTAGGTTTCAGTATTTAGTTTAGTTTAGAGATACAGCACTTAAAAAGGCCCTTCGGCCCACCGAGTCTGAGCCGACCATCAACCACACATTTACACGAATCCTACACTAATCCCGTATTCCTATTATATCCCCACCGATCCCTGGATCTTTCCCTACCACCTCCCTATACCAGAGGCAATTTATGATGGCCAATTAACCTATCAACCTGCAAGTCTTTGCGATGTGGGAGGAAACCGGAGCACCGGGAGGAATCCCACGCAGACACAGGGAGAACTTGCAAAACTTCGCACAGGCAGTACCCTGAATCGAACCCGGGTCCCTGGAGCTGTGAGGCTGCGGTGCTAACCACTGTGCCCACCCACCCCTAGTGTGTGCCTGTGTTACTGGGTATCAGTGTATGTCTTTGTTACTTGGTGTAAGTGTGTGTCTTTGTTCCTTGGTGTAAGTGTATGTCTTTGTTACTTGGTGTCAGTGTATGTCTTTGTTACTTGTTGTCAGTGTGCGTCTGTGTTACTGGGCATCAGTGTATGTCTTTGTTACTTGCTGTCAGTGTATGTCAAAATACTTGGTGTCAGTGAATGTCTTTGTTACTTGGTTTCATTGTATGTCTGTGTTACTTGGTGTAAGTGTGTGTCTTTGTTACTTGGTGTCAGTGTATGTCTTTTTTACTGGGTGTAAGTGTGTGTCTGTAACACTAGGTTTCAGATCCTGCCATCTTCCATGCGGCTCACATGGCCAAGCCATCTCAAGCGCCGCTGACTCAGTAGTGTGTATAAGCTGGGGATGTTGGCCGCTTCAAGGACTTCTGTGTTGGAGATATAGTCCTGCCACCTGATGCCAAGTATTCTCCGAAGGCAGCGAAGATGGAATGAATTGAGACGTCGCTCTTGGCTGGCATACGTTGTCCAGGCCTCGCTGCCGTAGAGCAAGGTACTGAGGACACAGGCCTGATACACTCGGACTTTTGTGTTCCGTGTCAGTGCGCCATTTTCCCACACTCTCTTGGCCAGTCTGAACATAGCAGTGGAAGCCTTACCCATGCGCTTGTTGATTTCTGCATCTAGAGACAGGTTACTGGTGATAGTTGAGCCTAGGTAGGTGAACTCTTGAACCACTTCCAGAGCGTGGTCGCCAATATTGATGGATGGAGCATTTCTGACATCCTGCCCCATGATGTTCGTTTTCTTGAGGCTGATGGTTAGGCCAAATTCATTGCAGGCAGACGCAAACCTGTCGATGAGACTCTGCAGGCATTCTTCCGTGTGAGTTGTTAAAGCAGCATCGTCAGCAAAGAGGAGTTCTCTGATGAGGACTTTCCGTACTTTGGACTTCGCTCTTAGACGGGCAAGGTTGAACAACCTGCCCCCTGATCTTGTGTGGAGGAAAATTCCTTCTTCAGAGGATTTGAACGCATGTGAAAGCAGCAGGGAGAAGAAAATCCCAAAAAGTGTGGGTGCGAGAACACAGCCCTGTTTCACACCACTCAGGATAGGAAAGGGCTCTGATGAGGAGCCACCATGTTGAATTGTGCCTTTCATATTGTCATGGAATGAGGTGATGATACTTAGTAGCTTTGGTGGACATCCGATCTTTTCTAGTAGTCTGAAGAGACCACGTCTGCTGACGAGGTCAAAGGCTTTGGTGAGATCAATGAAAGCAATGTAGAGGGGCATCTGTTGTTCACGGCATTTCTCCTGTATCTGACGAAGGGAGAACAGCATGTCAATAGTCGATCTCTCTGCACGAAAGCCACACTGTGCCTCAGGGTAGACGCGCTCGGCCAGCTTCTGGAGCCTGTTCAGAGCGACTCGAGCAAAGACTTTCCCCACTATGCTGAGCAGGGAGATTCCACGGTAGTTGTTGCAGTCACCGCGGTCACCTTTGTTTTTATAGAGGGTGATGATGTTGGCATCGCGCATGTCCTGGGGTACTGCTCCCTCGTCCCAGCACAGGCATAGCAGTTCATGTAGTGCTGAGAGTATAGCAGGCTTGGCACTCTTGATTATTTCAGGGGTAATGCTGTCCTTCCCAGGGGCTTTTCCGCTGGCTAGGGAATCAATGGCATCACTGAGTTCCGATTTGGTTGGCTGTATGTCCAGCTCATCCATGACTGGTAGAGGCTGGGCTGCATTGAGGGCAGTCTCAGTGACAGCATTCTCCCTGGAGTACAGTTCTAGGTAGTGCTCAACCCAGCGGTCCATCTGTTTGCGTTGGTCAGTGATTATGTCCCCCGATTTAGATTTGAGGGGGGTGATCTTCTTGATGGTTGGCCCAAGAGCTCTCTTCATGCCATCATACATTCCTCTGATGTTTCCGGTGTCTGAGGCCAGCTGAATATGACTGCATAGGTGTTGCCAGTAGTCGTTTGCGCAACGCCTAGCTGTTCTTTGTGCAGTACTTCTGGCTGCTTTAAGTGCTGTGGATGTTAAATCGCTGGGGGCTTTCTTGTAGTTCAAAAGTGCAATGCGCTTAGCGGCTATGACAGGTTCCAGCTCTTCATTATGAGATTGAAACCAGTCTGCATTTCTCTTCGCACTTTTGCCGTAGGTGGTCAAAGCTGACTCATAGATGGCGTCTCTGATGTGGGCCCACTTGGTCTCAGCATCCCCTGTGGGAGTGTTTTGAAGGGCTGTTACAAGTGAAGTTAGAAATTTTTGTAACAGCTGTGGGTGAGAAATTCTGCTCGTGTTGATGCGCGGGTGGCCCTTCTGCTTGGAATGATGCAACTTCTTTGGTCTGAGTCTAACCTTGCTGCACACCAGGGAGTGGTCGGTGTCGCAGTCCGCACTGTGGAAGCTGCGTGTGATTTGAACACTGTTTAAGGCGGCTCGCCTTGTGACAATGAGGTCTAGCTGGTGCCAACGACGTGATCTTGGGTGCCTCCATGAAACCTGGTGACAGGGTTTAGTGTGAAAGAACGAGTTGGTGATGCAGAGGTTATGATAGGTACACAACTCAAGCAGTCTCTGCCCGTTCTCATTCATCCTTCCAACGCCATAGCGCCCAAGGCAGGAGGGCCATGAGTCATGGTCGGCCCCAACCCTGGCATTAAAGTCCCCCAGCAGGAATAGGTGTTCGGTGTTGGGGATGCTGCTAATGATGTTATGGAGTTGTTCATAGAACTGGTCTTTAGCTTCAGGTGCGGAACAGAGTGTTGGAGCATAGATGCTGAGTAGGTGTACTGGACCAGAGGTGGTGAGCAGTCGGATGGACAGTATGCGTTCCGAGCCATTTGAGGGAGGCTCTATCATGCTGAGCAAGGAGTTTCTGATGGCGAAGCCCACTCCATGCTGTCTTGGTTCTTCAGGATCCCTGCCCTGCCAGAAGAAGGTGTAGTCTTGCTCTGCTAGAGAGCCACTCGCGGGGAGGCGAGTCTCCTGAAGTGCTGCAATGTCCACATTGAGTCTACTGAGCTCGTTGTTAATGATGGCGGTCTTCCGAGAATCGTTGATTTGTGTAAGGTCTTCCGACAGGCCAGGACACATAGTTCTGACGTTCCAGCTTGCAAAGCGAAGGGCTGGTACCTTCTTTCCTTTTTTCATGTTGTTTGGTGCGGTGTATCAGTCCACCTTTCGGGCAATGACCCTGAGCTCCAAGCACCCATTGAAGCAGGCAGACTGTGGCGGGACAGAACCTTATTGACCGGGGGCTGCCCGGTTTGAGGCGGGCGGTAGCTGTCCAGTGAGGTGCAATGACCTCTCCCACCGACAAAGGCAACCCGTGGCGCCCAGTTTCTACGCCAATTTATCTGGACTTATAACCCGTAACTGCTGCCTTCCGTGTTGTTTCAGTCGCTGTGAGGCAACTATGGAGTGACCTCTCCATGGCGCATGCCTGGGCAAATTTATGGAGGTTGAGAGTTGCCCAGTCGTCAAAACCCCCCTCTCGGCCTTTCTGGTGGGGTCCAAAGGAGTGCAGGACACGACGTTTGGCACCAGTATGGCTGCAGGAACTGCCGGAAACATGCCAAAGGTGACACATGACCGCCTACGGGGTTCCGCTCCAGATTTTCTGTTAGGGTTTACTCCCTTAGCCTTGGTCTCTCCCGAGACGCCCACAAGGCAGTGGGGTTGTTGGGGCCCCTACACAGGTGTAGGATGGTGCCGGTGGGAGGAGGGGATGCAAGGGGGAGGGGTAGAGGGAGGGGGTGGGGGGGGGGTGCAGGGGAAGGGGGTGCGGGGTGAAGATGGTGCGAGGGGGGGGCGGGCTGGGACGGGGTTGTGAGGGGGTGAGCTGAGAGGGTGGAGCAGGGAAGGGGACGGGGGTGGGGGGGGGGTGGAATCTGGTGCAGGTAATAAGCCATTTCCTCAGTGCCCACCATCGACGTCCGGAAAGCTCATCCACGTCCTTCGGGAGGTGAAGCATCATTTGGCAGACTTAGAGGTGATTACATTTGTTAAGGGTTTTTTTTTGCAGTGGTTTAAATAAAGGCATGCAGCATTGCCGACAGTGCGCTGCAGATGCTCTCCGAGCCATCTCCCGCGGGCGCTTTGAAGTTGCGGCCGGGGGGGCCGTTCGTGGATGTTTTGGGTGTTCGGGGCACCTTTTCACAGGACTTCTCTCGGGTCCCGCAGCTCCTTCTTCACCTCAATGGACTTACCGCATGCCGTGGCTGCAGACACTCTGGACTGTGAAGACAGCAGGATCGGAGATTAAAGTATCGGCAGCTGTTCTCGTCAGTTTCATCCGGATCAATTTCATTGAGAAAACAAAGAGCAGGTGTGGCTGGGGGAGGGCAGTGGGCCCAGGTAACATACACTAAACTAACTGTTAACTTTTAGATAGGGCTAAAATGAACTGATTTAAAGAGCCAGGGGAATTTAAACAGTTTAAGAGGGCAGATTGGGGGAGAAAACGTTAGGGATGGGAGCAGATGGCCATGGATAGAGTTGAACAGCAAGGGAGCTTCCTGGGGAGCTTCCAGCCCAGGAGCCATCTTGGTAACAAGAAGACACATTGTACAGCGAGCTCGCCACTGGTATCAGACCCACCGGCCGTCCATGTCTCCGTTATAAAGACGTCTGCAAACGCGACATGAAATCCTGTGACATTGATCACAAGTCGTGGGAGTCAGTTGCCAGCATTCGCCAGAGCTGGCGGGCAGCCATAAAGACAGGGCTAAATTGTGGCGAGTCGAAGAGACTTAGTAGTTGGCAGGAAAAAAGACAGAGGCGCAAGGGGAGAGCCAACTGTGCAACAGCCCCAACAAACAAATTTCTCTGCAGCACCTGTGGAAGAGCCTGTCACTCCAGAATTGGCCTTTATAGCCACTCCAGGCGCTGCTTCACAAACCACTGACCACCTCCAGGCGCGTATCCATTGTCTCTCGAGATAAGGAGGCCCAAAAGAAAGAAAAAAAAGTAAGTGTGTGTCTGCGTTACTGGGTATCAGTGTATGTCTTTGTTACTTGGTGTCAGTTTATGTCAAAATACTTGGTGTAAGCGTATGTCTTCGTTACTTGGTGTAATTGTCTGTCTTTGTTACTTGGTGTCAGTGTATGTCTGTGTTACTTGGTGTAATGTGTGTCTTTGTTACTGGGTATCAGTGTGTGTCTTTGTGACTTGGTGTCAGTGTATGTCTTTGTTACTTGGTGTAAGTGTGTGTCTGTGATACTGGGTATCAGTGTATGTCTTTCTTACTTGGTGTCAGTTGTGATCTGTGTTACTTGGTGTAAGTGTGTGTCTGTGCATCAGTGTATGTCTTTGTGACTTGGTGTCAGCGTATGTCTTTGTTACTTGGTGTCAGTGTATGTCTGTGTTACTTGGTGTAAGTGTGTGTCTGTGTTACTGGGTGTCAGTGTGTTTCTGTGTTACTTGGTGTAAGTCTGTGTCTTTGTTATTTGGTGTCCGTGTGTGTCTTTGTTACTGGGTGTCAGTGTATGTCATTGTGACTGGGTGTCAGTGTATGTCTTTGTTATTGGAGTAAGTGTGTCTGTGTTACTTGGTGTAAGTGTGTGTCTGTGTTACTGGGTGTCAGTGTATGTCTGTGTTACTTGGTGTCAGTGTATGTTTTGTTACTGTGTATCAGTGTGTCTCTGTGTTACTGGGTGACAGTGTGTGTTTGTTTGTGTTACTGGGTAAACGTGTATGTCTTTGTGACTTGGTATCAGTGTATGTCTTTGTTACTGTGTATCAGTGTTTCTCTGTGTTACTGGGTGACAGTGTGTGTGTGTGCCTGTGTTACTGGGTATCAGTGCATGACTTTGTTACTTGGTGTAAGTGTATGTCTTTGTTACTTGGAGTCCGTGTGTGTCTGTGTTACTGGGTGTCAGTGTATGTCTTTGTTACTGGGTGTCAGTGTATGTCTTAGTTACTTGGTGTATGTGTGTGTCTGTGTTCCTGGGTGTCAGTGTATGTCTGTGTTACTTGGTGTAAGTATGTGTCTGTGTTACTGGGTATCAGTGCATGTCTTTGTTACTTGGTGTCAGTGTATGTCTGTGTTACTTGGTGCAAGTGTGTGTCTGTGTTCCTGGGTATCAGTGCATGTCTTTGTGACTTGGTGTCAGTGTATGTCTGTGTTACTTGGTGCAAGTGTGTGTCTGTGTTACTGGGTATCAGTGTATGTCTTTGTTACTTGGTGTCAGTGTATGTCTGTGTTACTTGGTGTAAGAGTGTGTCTGTGCTACTGGGTGTCAGTGTGTGTATGTGTTACTTGGTGTAAGTGTGTGTCTTTGTTACTTGGTGTCCGTGTGTGTCTGTGTTACTGGGAGTCGGTGCATGTCTTTGTTACTTGGTGTCAGTATTTTCTGTGTTACTTGGTGTAAGTGTGTGTCTTTGTTACTTGGTGTAATTGTATGTCTTTGTTACCTGGTGTCAGTGTATGTCTGTGTTACTTGGTGTTAGTGTATGTCCTTGTTACTTGGTGTAAGTGCGTGTCTGTGTTACTGGGTGTCAGTGTATGTCTGTGTAACTTGGTGTAAGTCTGTGTCTTTGTTACTTGGTGTCCGTGTGTGTCTGTGTTACTGGGTGTCAGTGTATGGCTTTGTTACTGGGTATCAGTGTATGTCTTTGTTACTTGGTGTTAGTGTGTTTCTGTATTACTGGGTATCAGTGTATGTCTTTGTTACTTGGTGTCAGTGTATGTCTCTGTTACTTGGTGTAAGTGTGTGTCTTTGTTACTTGGTGTCCGTGTGTGTCTGTGTTACTGGGTGTCAGTGTATGGCTTTGTTACTGGGTGTCAGTGTATGTCATTGTTACTGGGTGTCAGTGTATGTCTTTGTTATTGGAGTAAGTGTGTCTGTGTTACTTGGTGTAATTGTTTCTCTGCGTTACTGGGTGACAATGTGTGTTTGTTTGTGTTACTGGGTAAACGTGTATGTCTTTGTGACTTGGTATCAGTCTATGTCTTTGTTACTGTGTATCAGTGTTTCTCTGTGTTACTGGGTGACAGTGTGTGTGTGCCTGTGTTACTGGGTATCAGTGCATGACTTTGTTACTTGGTGTAAGTGTATGTCTTTGTTACTTGGTGTAAGTGTATGTCTTTGTTACTTGGTGTCCGTGTGTGTCTGTGTTACTGGGTGTCAGTGTATGTCTTTGTTACTGGGTGTCAGTGAATGTCTTAGTTACTTGGTGTATGTGTGTATCTGTGTTACTGGGTGTCAGTGTATGTCTGTGTTACTTGGTGTAAGTATGTGTCTGTGTTACTGGGTATCAGTGCATGTCTTTGTTACTTGGTGTCAGTGTATGTCTGTGTTACTTGGTGCAAGTGTGTGTCTGTGTTCCTGGGTATCAGTGTATGTCTTTGTGACTTGGTGTCAGTGTATGTCTGTGTTACTTGGTGCAAGTGTGTGTCTGTGTTACTGGGTATCAGTGTATGTCTTTGTTACTTGGTGTCAGTGTATGTCTGTGTTACTTGGTGTAAGAGTGTGTCTGTGCTACTGGGTGTCAGTGTGTGTATGTGTTACTTGGTGTAAGTGTGTGTCTTTGTTACTTGGTGTCCGTGTGTGTCTGTGTTACTGGGAGTCGGTGCATGTCTTTGTTACTTGGTGTCAGTATTTTCTGTGTTACTTGGTGTAAGTGTGTGTCTTTGTTACTTGGTGTAATTGTATGTCTTTGTTACCTGGTGTCAGTGTATGTCTGTGTTCCTTGGTGTTAGTGTATGTCCTTGTTACTTGGTGTAAGTGCGTGTCTGTGTTACTGGGTGTCAGTGTATGTCAGTGTAACTTGGTGTAAGTCTGTGTCTTTGTTACTTGGTGTCCGTGTGTGTCTGTGTTACTGGGTGTCAGTGTATGGCTTTGTTACTGGGTATCAGTGTATGTCTTTGTTAATTGGTGTTAGTGTGTTTCTGTGTTACTGTGTATCAGTGTATGTCTTTGTTACTTGGTGTCAGTGTATGTCTCTGTTACTTGGTGTAAGTGTGTGTCTTTGTTACTTGGTGTCCGTGTGTGTCTGTGTTACTGGGTGTCAGTGTATGGCTTCGTTACTGGGTGTCAGTGTATGTCTTTGTTACTTGGTGTCCGTGTGTGTCTGTGTTACTGGGTGTCAGTGTATGGCTTTGTTACTGGGTATCAGTCTATGTCTTTGTTACTTGGTGTCAGTGTGTGTCAAAATACTTGGTGTAGGTGTATGTCTTTGTTGCTTGGTGTAAGTGTCTGTCTTTGTTACTTGGTGTCAGTGTGTGTCTGTGTTACTGGGCATCAGTGTATGTCTTTGTGATTTGGTATCAGTGTATGTCTTTGTGACTTGGTGTCAGTGTATGTCAAAATACTTGGTGTAAGTGTATGTCTTTGTTACTTGGTGTAATTGTCTGTCTTTGTTACTTGGTGTCAGTGTATGTCTGTGTTACTTGGTGTAAGTGTGTGTCTTTGTTACTGGGCATCAGTGTATGTCTTTGTGACTTGGTATCAGTGTATGTCTTTGTGACTTGGTGTCAGTGTATGTCTTTTTTATTGGGTGTCAGTGTGTGTCTGTGTTACTTGGTGTCAGTGTATGTCTTTGTTACTGTGTATCAGTGTTTCTCTGTGTTACTGGGTGTCAGTGTCTGTTTGTTTGTGTTACTGGGTGTCAGTGTGTGTCTGTGACACTCGGTGTCAGTATTTAGTTTAGTTTAGAGATGCAGCACTTAAACAGGCCCTTCGGCCCACCGAGTCTGTGCCGACCATCAACTACCCATTTAAACTATTCTTACACAAATCCCGTAATCCTATCACATCCCCACCTATCCCTTTTTTATGACGGGCAATTAACCTATCAACCTGCAAGTCTTTGGCATGTGGGAGGAAACTGGAGCACCGGGAGGAAACCCACGCAGACACAGGGAGAACTTGCAAACTCCGCACAGGCAGTACCCAGAATCGAACCCGGGTCCCTGGAGCTGTGAGGCTGTGGTGCGAACCACTGCGCAAATGTGCCCCCCCCCCCCCCCGCCCATTGTGTGCCTGTGTTACTGGGTATCAGTGTCTGTCTTTGTTACTTGGTGTCAGTGTATGTCTGTGTTACTTGATGTCAGTGTGTTTGTTTGTGTTACTGGGTGTCAGTGTCTGTCTGTGTTACTTGGTTTAAGTGTGTGTCTTTGTTACTTGGTGACCACGTGTGTCTGCGTTACTGGGTGTCAGTGTATGTCTTTGTTACTGGGTGTCAGTTTATGTCTTTGTTACTTGGTGTAAGTGTGTGTCTGTGTTAATGTGTATCAGAGTCTGTCTTTTTTACTTGGTGTAAGTGTGTGTCTTTGTTCCTTGGTGTAAGTGTATGTCTTTTTTACTGGGTGTCAGTGTGTGTCTGTGTTACTTGATGTCAGTGTATGTCTTTGTTGCTGTGTATCAGTGTTTCTCTGTATCACTGGGTATCAGTGTGTGTTTCTTTGTGTTACTGGGTGTCAGTGTGTGTCTGTGTTACTTGGTGTCAGTGTATCAGTGTTTCTCTGTGTGACTGGGTGTCAGTGTGTGTTTGTTTGTGTTACTGGGTGTCAGTGACACTAGTTGTCAGTATTTAGTTTAGTTTAGAGATGCAGCACTTAAACAGGCCCATCGGCCCACCGAGTCTGTTCCGACCATCAACAACCCATTTATACTAATCCTACACTAATCCCGTATTCCGATCACATCTCCACCTATCCCTATATATTTCCCTACCACCTACCTATACCAGGGGCAATTTATGATGGCCAATTAATCTATCAACCTGCAAGTCTTTGGCATGTGGGAGGAAACCGGAGCACCGGGAGGAAACGCACGCAGACACAGGGAGAACTTGCAAACTCCGCACAGGCAGTACCCAGAATCGAACCCGGGTCCCTGGTGCTGTGAGGCTGCGGTGCGAACCACTGCGCCAACGTGCCCCACCGCCCCCCCCCCACCCCAGTGTATGTCTGTGTTACTTGGTGTAAGTGTGTGTCTGTGTCACTGCGTATCAGTGTCTGACTTTGTTACTTGGTGTAAGTGCGTGTCTGTGTTACTGGGTATCAGTGTATGTCTTTGTTACTTGGTGTCAGCGCATGTCTTTGTTACTTGGTGTAAGTGTATGTCTTTGTTACTTGGTGTCAGTGTATGTCTTTGTTACTTGGTGTACGTGTATGTCTGTGTTACTGGGTGTCAGTGTGTGTCTGTGTTACTTGGTGTAAGTGTGTGTCTGTGTTACTGGGTATCAGTGTATGTCTTTGTTACTTGGTGTCAGTGCATGATTGTGTTACTTGGTGTAATTGTCTGTCTTTGTTACTTGGTGTCAGTGTATGTCTGTGTAACTTGTTGTAAGTGTGTGTCTTTGTTACTTGGTGTAATTGTATTTCATTGTTACTTGGTGTCAGTGTATGTCTTTCTTACCTGGTGTCAGTGTATGTCTGTGTTACTTGGTGAAAGTGTGTGCCTGTGTTCCTGGGTATCAGTGTATGTCTTTGTTACTTGGTGTCAGTCATTGTCTGTGTTACTTGGTGTAAGTGTGTGTCTTTGTTACTTGGTGTCCGCGTGTGTCTGTTTTACTGGATGTCAGTGCATGTCTTTGTTACTGGCTGTCAGTGTATGTCTTTGTTAATTGGTGCAAGTGTGTGTCTGTGTTACTGGGTAGCAGTGTCTGTCTTTGTTACTTGGTGTAAGTGTGTGTCTGTGTTACTTGTTGTAACTGTGTGACTGTGTTACTGGGTATCTGTGTATGTCTTTGTGACTTGGTGTCAGTGTATGTCTTTGTTACTGGGTGTCAGTGTGTGTTTTCGTTGCATGGTGTAAGTGTGTGTCTGTGTTACTGGGTATCAGTGTATGACTTTGTTACTTGGTGTAAATGTGTGTCTGTGTTACTGGGTATCAGTGTATGTCTTTGTTACTTGGTGTCAGTGTATGTCTTTGTTACTTGGTGTAAGTGTATGTCTTTGTTACTTGGTGTCAGTGTATGTCTTTGTTACTTGGTGTACGTGTATGTCTGTGTTACTGGGTGTCAGTGTGTGTCTGTGTTACTTGGTGTAAGTGTTTGTCTTTGTTACTTGGTGTCCGTGTGTGTCTTTGTTACTGGGTGTCAGTTTATGTCTTTGTTCCTTGGTGTCAGTGTATGTCTTTGCTAAATGGTGTAAGTGTGTGTCTGTGTTACTGGCTATAAGTGACTGTCTTTGTTACTTGGTGTAAGTGTGTGTCTGTGTTACTAGGTATCAGTGTATGTCTTTGTTACTTGGTGTCAGTGCATGATTGTGTTACTTGGTGTAAGTGTGTGTCTGTGTTCCTGGGTATCAGAGTATGTCTTTGTTACTTGATGTAGGTGTGTGTCTGTGTTACTGGCTATCAGCGGATGTCTTTGTTACTTGGTGTCAGTGTATGTCTTTGTTACTTGGTGTAAGTGTATGTATTTGTTACTTGGTGTCAGTGTATGTCTTTGTTACTTGGTGTAAATGTGTGTCTGTGTTACTGGGTGTCAGTGTGTGTCTGTGATACTTGGTGTAAGTGTGTGTCGTTGTTACTTGGTGTCCGTGTGTGTCTGTGTTACTGGGTGTCAGTTTATGTCTTTGTTACTTGGTGTAATTGTATGTCTTTGTTACTTGGTGAAAGTGTGTTCCTGTGTTACTGGGTATCAGTGCATGTCTTTGTTACTTGGTGTCAGTGCATGTCTGTGTTACTTGGTGTAAGTGTGTGTCTTTGTTACTGGGTGTCAGTGTGTGTCTGTGTTACTTGGTGTAAGTGTGTGTCTTTGTTACTTGGTGTCAGTGTATGTCTTTGTTACCTGGTGTCAGTGTATGTCTGTGTTACTTGGTGAAAGTGTGTTCCTGTGTTACTGGGTATCAGTGCATGTCTTTGTTACTTGGTGTCAGTGTATGTCTGTGTTACTTGGTGTAGGTGTGTGTCTTTGTTACTGGGTGTCAGTGTGTGTCTGTGTTACTTGTTGTAAGTGTGTGTCTTTGTTACTTGTTGTAACTGTGTGACTGTGTTACTGGGTATCTGTGTAAGTCTCTGTGACTTGGTGTCAGTGTATGTCTTTGTTACTGGGTGTCAGTGTGTGTCTTTGTTACATGGTGTAAGTGTGTGTCTGTGTTACTGGGTATCAGTGTATGACTTTGTTACTTGGTGTAAATGTGTGTCTGTGTTACTGGGTATCAGTTTATGTCTTTGTTACTTGGTGTCAGTGGATGTCTTTGTTACTTGGTGTCAGTGTATGTCTTCGTTACTTGGTGTAAGTGTGTGTCTGTGTTACTGTCTGTCCGTGTGTGTCTGTGTTACTGGGTGTCAGTGTATGTCTTTGTTACCTGGTGTCAGTGTATGTCTTTGTTACATGGTGTAAGTGCGTGTCTGTGTTACTGGGTATCTATATATGTCTTTGTCACTTGGTGTCAGTGTATGTCTTTGCTACATGGTGTAAGTGTATGTCTGTGTTACTTGGTGAAATTGTGTGCCTGTGTTACTGGGTATCAGTGTATGTCTTTGTTACTTGTTGTCAGTGTTTGTCTGTGTTACTTGGTGTAAGTGTGTGTCTTTGTTACGGGGTGTCAGTGTGTGTCTGTGTTACTTGGTGTAAGTGTGTGTCTTTGTTACTTGGTGTCAGTGTATGTCTTTGTTACCTGGTGTCAGTGTATGTCTGTGTTACTTGGTGTAAGTGTGTGTCTTTGTTACTGGGTGTCAGTGTGTGTCTTTTTTACTGGGTGTCAGTGTCTGTCTTTGTGACTTGGTGTCAGTGTACGTCTTTGTTACTTGGTGTCAGTTTATGTCTTTGCTTCTTGGTGTAAGTGTGTGTCTGTGTTACTTGCTGTAATTGTATGTCTTTGTTGCTTGGTGTCAGTGTATGTCTGTGTTACTTGGTGTCAGCGTATGTCTTTGTTCCTTGGTGTAAGTGTGTGTCTGTGTTACTTGGTGTCAGTGTATGTCTTTGTTACTTGGTGTAAGTGTGTGTCTGTGTTACTTGGTGTAATTGTTTGTCTGTGTTACTTGGTGTCAGTGTATGTCTCTGTTACTTGGTGTAAGTGTGTGTCTTTGTTACTTGGTGTCCGTGTGTGTCTGTGTTACTGGGTGTCAGTGTATGGCTTTGTTACTGGGTGTCAGTGTATGTCATTGTTACTGGGTGTCAGTGTATGTCTTTGTTATTGGAGTAAGTGTGTCTGTGTTACTTGGTGTAAGTGTGTGTCTGTGTTACTGGGTGTCAGTGTGTGTCTGTGTTACTTGGTGTCAGTGTATGTTTTGTTACTGTGTATCAGTGTTTCTCTGTGTTACTGGGTGACAGTGTGTGTTTTTTTGTGTTACTGGGTAAACGTGTATGTCTTTGTGACTTGGTATCAGTCTATGTCTTTGTTACTGTGTATCAGTGTTTCTCTGTGTTACTGGGTGACAGTGTGTGTGTGCCTGTGTTACTGGGTAGCAGTGCATGACTTTGTTACTTGGTGTAAGTGTATGTCTTTGTTACTTGGTGTAAGTGTATGTCTTTGTTACTTGGTGTCCGTGTGTGTCTGTGTTACTGGGTGTCAGTGTATGTCTTTGTTACTGGGTGTCAGTGTATGTCTTAGTTACTTGGTGTATGTGTGCATCTGTGTTACTGGGTGTCAGTGTATGTCTGTGTTACTTGGTGTAAGTATGTGTCTGTGTTACTGGGTATCAGTGCATGTCTTTGTTACTTGGTGTCAGTGTATGTCCGTGTTACTTGGTGCAAGTGTGTGTCTGTGTTCCTGGGTATCAGTGTATGTCTTTGTGACTTGGTGTCAGTGTATGTCTGTGTTACTTGGTGCAAGTGTGTGTCTGTGTTACTGGGTATCAGTGTATGTCTTTGTTACTTGGTGTCAGTGTATATCTGTGTTACTTGGTGTAAGAGTGTGTCTGTGCTACTGGGTGTCAGTGTGTGTATGTGTTACTTGGTGTAAGTGTGTGTCTTTGTTACTTGGTGTCCGTGTGTGTCTGTGTTACTGGGAGTCGGTGCATGTCTTTGTTACTTGGTGTCAGTATTTTCTGTGTTACTTGGTGTAAGTGTGTGTCTTTGTTACTTGGTGTAACTGTATGTCTTTGTTACCTGGTGTCAGTGTATGTCTGTGTTACTTGGTGTTAGTGTATGTCCTTGTGACTTGGTGTAAGTGCGTGTCTGTGTTACTGGGTGTCACTGTATGTCAGTGTAACTTGGTGTAAGTCTGTGTCTTTGTTACTTGGTGTCCGTGTGTGTCTGTGTTACTGGGTGTCAGTTTATGGCTTTGTTACTGGGTGTCAGTGTATGTCTTTGTTAATTGGTGTTAGTGTGTTTCTGTGCTACTGGGTATCAGTGTATGTCTTTGTTACTTGGTGTCAGTGGATGTCTCTGTTACTTGGTGTAAGTGTGTGTCTTTGTTACTTGGTGTCCGTGTGTGTCTGTGTTACTGGGTGTCAGTGTATGGCTTTGTTACTGGGTGTCAGTGTATGGCTTTGTTACTGGGTATCAGTCTATGTCTTTGTTACTTGGTGTCAGTGTGTGTCAAAGTACTTGGTGTAAGTGTATGTCTTTGTTGCTTGGTGTAAGTGTCTGTCTTTGTTACTTGGTGTCAGTGTGTGTCTGTGTTACTGGGCATCAGTGTATGTCTTTGTGATTTGGTATCAGTGTATGTCTTTGTGACTTGGTGTCAGTGTATGTCAAAATACTTGGTGTAAGTGTATGTCTTTGTTACTTGGTGTAATTGTCTGTCTTTGTTACTTGGTGTCAGTGTTTGTCTGTGTTACTTGGTGTAAGTGTGTGTCTTTGTTACTGGGCATCAGTGTATGTCTTTGTGACTTGGTATCAGTGTATGTCTTTGTGACTTGGTGTCAGTGTATGTCTTTTTTATTGGGTGTCAGTGTGTGTCTGTGTTACTTGGTGTCAGTGTATGTCTTTGTTACTGTGTATCAGTGTTTCTCTGTGTTACTGGGTGTCAGTGTCTGTTTGTTTGTGTTACTGGGTGTCAGTGTGTGTCTGTGACACTCGGTGTCAGTATTTAGTTTAGTTTAGAGATGCAGCACTTAAACAGGCCCTTCGGCCCACCGAGTCTGTGCCGACCATCAACTACCCATTTAAACTATTCTTACACAAATCCCGTAATCCTATCACATCCCCACCTATCCCTTTTTTATGACGGGCAATTAACCTATCAACCTGCAAGTCTTTGGCATGTGGGAGGAAACTGGAGCACCGGGAGGAAACCCACGCAGACACAGGGAGAACTTGCAAACTCCGCACAGGCAGTACCCGGAATCGAACCCGGGTCCCTGGAGCTGTGAGGCTGTGGTGCGAACCATTGCGCAAATGTGCCACCCCCCCCCCCCCCCCCGCCCATTGTGTGCCTGTGTTACTGGGTATCAGTGTCTGTCTTTGTTACTTGGTGTCAGTGTATGTCTGTGTTACTTGATGTCAGTGTGTTTGTTTGTGTTACTGGGTGTCAGTGTGTGTCTGTGTTACTTGGTTTAAGTGTGTGTCTTTGTTACTTGGTGACCACGTGTGTCTGTGTTACTGGGTGTCAGTGTATGTCTTTGTTACTGGGTGTCAGTTTATGTCTTTGTTCCTTGGTGTAAGTGTGTGTCTGTGTTAATGTGTATCAGAGTCTGTCTTTTTTACTTGGTGTAAGTGTGTGTCTGTGTTACTGGGTATCAGTGCATGTCTTTGTTACTTGGTGTCAGTGTATGTCTATGTTACTTGGTGGAAGTGTGTGTCTGTGTTCCTGGGTATCAGTGTATGTCTTTGTTACTTGGTGTAAGTGTGTGTCTGTGTTACTGGGTATCAGTGCATGTCTTTGTTACTTGGTGTCATTGTATGTCTGTGTTACTTGGTGTAAGTGTGTGTCTGTGTTACTGGGTATCAGTGTATGTCTTTGGTACTTGCAGTCAGTGTATGTCTTTGTAACTTGGTGTCAGTGTATGTCTTTTTTACTGGGTGTCAGTGTATGTCTGTGTTACTTGGTGTCATTGTATGTCTGTGTTACTTGGTGTAAGTGTGTGTCTGTGTTACTGGGTATCAGTGTATGTCTTTGGTACTTGGTATCAGTGCATGTCTTTGTTACTTGGTGTCAGTGTATGTCTGTGTTACTTGGTGGAAGTGTGTGTCTGTGTTACTGGGTATCAGTGTATGTCTTTGTTCCTTGGTGTAAGTGTGTGTCTGTGTTAATTGGAGTCAGTGTATGTCTTTGTTACTGTGTATTAGTGTTTCTCTGTGTTACTTGGTGTCAGTGTGTGTTTGTTTGTGGTACTGGGTGTCAGTGTGTGTCTGTAACACTAGGTTTCAGTATTTAGTTTAGTTTAGAGATACAGCACTTAAAAAGGCCCTTCGGCCCACCAAGTCTGAGCCGACCATCAACCACACATTTACACGAATCCTACACTAATCCCGTATTCCTATTATATCCCCACCGATCCCTGGATCTTTCCCTACCACCTCCCTATACCAGAGGCAATTTATGATGGCCAATTAACCTATCAACCTGCAAGTCTTTGCGATGTGGGAGGAAACCGGAGCACCGGGAGGAATCCCACGCAGACACAGGGAGAACTTGCAAAACTTCGCACAGGCAGTACCCTGAATCGAACCCGGGTCCCTGGAGCTGTGAGGCTGCGGTGCTAACCACTGTGCCCACCCACCCCTAGTGTGTGCCTGTGTTACTGGGTATCAGTGTATGTCTTTGTTACTTGGTGTAAGTGTGTGTCTTTGTTCCTTGGTGTAAGTGTATGTCTTTGTTACTTGGTGTCAGTGTATGTCTTTGTTACTTGTTGTCAGTGTGCGTCTGTGTTACTGGGCATCAGTGTATGTCTTTGTTACTTGCTGTCAGTGTATGTCAAAATACTTGGTGTCAGTGAATGTCTTTGTTACTTGGTTTCATTGTATGTCTGTGTTACTTGGTGTAAGTGTGTGTCTTTGCTACTTGGTGTCAGTGTATGTCTTTTTTACTGGGTGTAAGTGTGTGTCTGCGTTACTGGGTATCAGTGTATGTCTTTGTTACTTGGTGTCAGTTTATGTCAAAATACTTGGTGTAAGCGTATGTCTTCGTTACTTGGTGTAATTGTCTGTCTTTGTTACTTGGTGTCAGTGTATGTCTGTGTTACTTGGTGTAATGTGTGTCTTTGTTACTGGGTATCAGTGTGTGTCTTTGTGACTTGGTGTCAGTGTATGTCTTTGTTACTTGGTGTAAGTGTGTGTCTGTGATACTGGGTATCAGTGTATGTCTTCCTTACTTGGTGTCAGTTGTGATCTGTGTTACTTGGTGTAAGTGTGTGTCTGTGCATCAGTGTATGTCTTTGTGACTTGGTGTCAGCGTATGTCTTTGTTACTTGGTGTCAGTGTATGTCTGTGTTACTTGGTGTAAGTGTGTGTCTGTGTTACTGGGTGTCAGTGTGTTTCTGTGTTACTTGGTGTAAGTCTGTGTCTTTGTTATTTGGTGTCCGTGTGTGTCTTTGTTACTTGGTGTCAGTGTATGTCTGTGTTACTTGGTGTAAGTGTGTGTCTTTGTTACTGGGCATCAGTGTATGTCTTTGTTACTTGGTATCAGTGTATGTCTTTGTGACTTGGTGTCAGTGTATGTCTTTTTTATTGGGTGTCAGTGTGTGTCTGTGTTACTTGGTGTCAGTGTATGTCTTTGTTACTGTGTATCAGTGTTTATCTGTGTTACTGGGTGTCAGTGTCTGTTTGTTTGTGTTACTGGGTGTCAGTGTGTGTCTGTGACACTCGGTGTCAGTATTTAGTTTAGTTTAGAGATGCAGCACTTAAACAGGCCCTTCGGCCCACCGAGTCTGTGCCGACCATCAACTACCCATTTAAACTATTCTTACACAAATCCCGTAATCCTATCACATCCCCACCTATCCCTTTTTTATGACGGGCAATTAACCTATCAACCTGCAAGTCTTTGGCATGTGGGAGGAAACTGGAGCACCGGGAGGAAACCCACGCAGACACAGGGAGAACTTGCAAACTCCGCACAGGCAGTACCCGGAATCGAACCCGGGTCCCTGGAGCTGTGAGGCTGTGGTGCGAACCATTGCGCAAATGTGCCACCCCCCCCCCCCCCGCCCATTGTGTGCCTGTGTTACTGGGTATCAGTGTCTGTCTTTGTTACTTGGTGTCAGTGTATGTCTGTGTTACTTGATGTCAGTGTGTTTGTTTGTGTTACTGGGTGTCAGTGTGTGTCTGTGTTACTTGGTTTAAGTGTGTGTCTTTGTTACTTGGTGACCACGTGTGTCTGTGTTACTGGGTGTCAGTGTATGTCTTTGTTACTGGGTGTCAGTTTATGTCTTTGTTCCTTGGTGTAAGTGTGTGTCTGTGTTAATGTGTATCAGAGTCTGTCTTTTTTACTTGGTGTAAGTGTGTGTCTGTGTTACTGGGTATCAGTGCATGTCTTTGTTACTTGGTGTCAGTGTATGTCTATGTTAATTGGTGGAAGTGTGTGTCTGTGTTCCTGGGTATCAGTGTATGTCTTTGTTACTTGGTGTAAGTGTGTGTCTGTGTTACTGGGTATCAGTGCATGTCTTTGTTACTTGGTGTCATTGTATGTCTGTGTTACTTGGTGTAAGTGTGTGTCTGTGTTACTGGGTATCAGTGTATGTCTTTGGTACTTGCAGTCAGTGTATGTCTTTGTAACTTGGTGTCAGTGTATGTCTTTTTTACTGGGTGTCAGTGTATGTCTGTGTTACTTGGTGTCATTGTATGTCTGTGTTACTTGGTGTAAGTGTGTGTCTGTGTTACTGGGTATCAGTGTATGTCTTTGGTACTTGGTATCAGTGCATGTCTTTGTTACTTGGTGTCAGTGTATGTCTGTGTTACTTGGTGGAAGTGTGTGTCTGTGTTACTGGGTATCAGTGTATGTCTTTGTTCCTTGGTGTAAGTGTGTGTCTGTGTTAATTGGAGTCAGTGTATGTCTTTGTTACTGTGTATTAGTGTTTCTCTGTGTTACTTGGTGTCAGTGTGTGTTTGTTTGTGGTACTGGGTGTCAGTGTGTGTCTGTAACACTAGGTTTCAGTATTTAGTTTAGTTTAGAGATACAGCACTTAAAAAGGCCCTTCGGCCCACCGAGTCTGAGCCGACCATCAACCACACATTTACACGAATCCTACACTAATCCCGTATTCCTATTATATCCCCACCGATCCCTGGATCTTTCCCTACCACCTCCCTATACCAGAGGCAATTTATGATGGCCAATTAACCTATCAACCTGCAAGTCTTTGCGATGTGGGAGGAAACCGGAGCACCGGGAGGAATCCCACGCAGACACAGGGAGAACTTGCAAAACTTCGCACAGGCAGTACCCTGAATCGAACCCGGGTCCCTGGAGCTGTGAGGCTGCGGTGCTAACCACTGTGCCCACCCACCCCTAGTGTGTGCCTGTGTTACTGGGTATCAGTGTATGTCTTTGTTACTTGGTGTAAGTGTGTGTCTTTGTTCCTTGGTGTAAGTGTATGTCTTTGTTACTTGGTGTCAGTGTATGTCTTTGTTACTTGTTGTCAGTGTGCGTCTGTGTTACTGGGCATCAGTGTATGTCTTTGTTACTTGCTGTCAGTGTATGTCAAAATACTTGGTGTCAGTGAATGTCTTTGTTACTTGGTTTCATTGTATGTCTGTGTTACTTGGTGTAAGTGTGTGTCTTTGTTACTTGGTGTCAGTGTATGTCTTTTTTACTGGGTGTAAGTGTGTGTCTGCGTTACTGGGTATCAGTGTATGTCTTTGTTACTTGGTGTCAGTTTATGTCAAAATACTTGGTGTAAGCGTATGTCTTCGTTACTTGGTGTAATTGTCTGTCTTTGTTACTTGGTGTCAGTGTATGTCTGTGTTACTTGGTGTAATGTGTGTCTTTGTTACTGGGTATCAGTGTGTGTCTTTGTGACTTGGTGTCAGTGTATGTCTTTGTTACTTGGTGTAAGTGTGTGTCTGTGATACTGGGTATCAGTGTATGTCTTTCTTACTTGGTGTCAGTTGTGATCTGTGTTACTTGGTGTAAGTGTGTGTCTGTGCATCAGTGTATGTCTTTGTTACTTGGTGTCAGTGTATGTCTGTGTTACTTGGTGTAAGTGTGTGTCTGTGTTACTGGGTGTCAGTGTGTTTCTGTGTTACTTGGTGTAAGTCTGTGTCTTTGTTATTTGGTGTCCGTGTGTGTCTTTGTTACTGGGTGTCAGTGTATGTCATTGTGACTGGGTGTCAGTGTATGTCTTTGTTATTGGAGTAAGTGTGTCTGTGTTACTTGGTGTAAGTGTGTGTCTGTGTTACTGGGTGTCAGTGTATGTCTGTGTTACTTGGTGTCAGTGTATGTTTTGTTACTGTGTATCAGTGTGTCTCTGTGTTACTGGGTGACAGTGTGTGTTTGTTTGTGTTACTGGGTAAACGTGTATGTCTTTGTGACTTGGTATCAGTGTATGTCTTTGTTACTGTGTATCAGTGTTTCTCTGTGTTACTGGGTGACAGTGTGTGTGTGCCTGTGTTACTGGGTATCAGTGCATGACTTTGTTACTTGGTGTAAGTGTATGTCTTTGTTACTTGGAGTCCGTGTGTGTCTGTGTTACTGGGTGTCAGTGTATGTCTTTGTTACTGGGTGTCAGTGTATGTCTTAGTTACTTGGTGTATGTGTGTGTCTGTGTTCCTGGGTGTCAGTGTATGTCTGTGTTACTTGGTGTAAGTATGTGTCTGTGTTACTGGGTATCAGTGCATGTCTTTGTTACTTGGTGTCAGTGTATGTCTGTGTTACTTGGTGCAAGTGTGTGTCTGTGTTCCTGGGTATCAGTGCATGTCTTTGTGACTTGGTGTCAGTGTATGTCTGTGTTACTTGGTGCAAGTGTGTGTCTGTGTTACTGGGTATCAGTGTATGTCTTTGTTACTTGGTGTCAGTGTATGTCTGTGTTACTTGGTGTAAGAGTGTGTCTGTGCTACTGGGTGTCAGTGTGTGTATGTGTTACTTGGTGTAAGTGTGTGTCTTTGTTACTTGGTGTCCGTGTGTGTCTGTGTTACTGGGAGTCGGTGCATGTCTTTGTTACTTGGTGTCAGTATTTTCTGTGTTACTTGGTGTAAGTGTGTGTCTTTGTTACTTGGTGTAATTGTATGTCTTTGTTACCTGGTGTCAGTGTATGTCTGTGTTACTTGGTGTTAGTGTATGTCCTTGTTACTTGGTGTAAGTGCGTGTCTGTGTTACTGGGTGTCAGTGTATGTCTGTGTAACTTGGTGTAAGTCTGTGTCTTTGTTACTTGGTGTCCGTGTGTGTCTGTGTTACTGGGTGTCAGTGTATGGCTTTGTTACTGGGTATCAGTGTATGTCTTTGTTACTTGGTGTTAGTGTGTTTCTGTATTACTGGGTATCAGTGTATGTCTTTGTTACTTGGTGTCAGTGTATGTCTCTGTTACTTGGTGTAAGTGTGTGTCTTTGTTACTTGGTGTCCGTGTGTGTCTGTGTTACTGGGTGTCAGTGTATGGCTTTGTTACTGGGTGTCAGTGTATGTCATTGTTACTGGGTGTCAGTGTATGTCTTTGTTATTGGAGTAAGTGTGTCTGTGTTACTTGGTGTAATTGTTTCTCTGCGTTACTGGGTGACAGTGTGTGTTTGTTTGTGTTACTGGGTAAACGTGTATGTCTTTGTGACTTGGTATCAGTCTATGTCTTTGTTACTGTGTATCAGTGTTTCTCTGTGTTACTGGGTGACAGTGTGTGTGTGCCTGTGTTACTGGGTATCAGTGCATGACTTTGTTACTTGGTGTAAGTGTATGTCTTTGTTACTTGGTGTAAGTGTATGTCTTTGTTACTTGGTGTCCGTGTGTGTCTGTGTTACTGGGTGTCAGTGTATGTCTTTGTTACTGGGTGTCAGTGAATGTCTTAGTTACTTGGTGTATGTGTGTATCTGTGTTACTGGGTGTCAGTGTATGTCTGTGTTACTTGGTGTAAGTATGTGTCTGTGTTACTGGGTATCAGTGCATGTCTTTGTTACTTGGTGTCAGTGTATGTCTGTGTTACTTGGTGCAAGTGTGTGTCTGTGTTCCTGGGTATCAGTGTATGTCTTTGTGACTTGGTGTCAGTGTATGTCTGTGTTACTTGGTGCAAGTGTGTGTCTGTGTTACTGGGTATCAGTGTATGTCTTTGTTACTTGGTGTCAGTGTATGTCTGTGTTACTTGGTGTAAGAGTGTGTCTGTGCTACTGGGTGTCAGTGTGTGTATGTGTTACTTGGTGTAAGTGTGTGTCTTTGTTACTTGGTGTCCGTGTGTGTCTGTGTTACTGGGAGTCGGTGCATGTCTTTGTTACTTGGTGTCAGTATTTTCTGTGTTACTTGGTGTAAGTGTGTGTCTTTGTTACTTGGTGTAATTGTATGTCTTTGTTACCTGGTGTCAGTGTATGTCTGTGTTCCTTGGTGTTAGTGTATGTCCTTGTTACTTGGTGTAAGTGCGTGTCTGTGTTACTGGGTGTCAGTGTATGTCAGTGTAACTTGGTGTAAGTCTGTGTCTTTGTTACTTGGTGTCCGTGTGTGTCTGTGTTACTGGGTGTCAGTGTATGGCTTTGTTACTGGGTATCAGTGTATGTCTTTGTTAATTGGTGTTAGTGTGTTTCTGTGTTACTGTGTATCAGTGTATGTCTTTGTTACTTGGTGTCAGTGTATGTCTCTGTTACTTGGTGTAAGTGTGTGTCTTTGTTACTTGGTGTCCGTGTGTGTCTGTGTTACTGGGTGTCAGTGTATGGCTTTGTTACTGGGTGTCAGTGTATGTCTTTGTTACTTGGTGTCCGTGTGTGTCTGTGTTACTGGGTGTCAGTGTATGGCTTTGTTACTGGGTATCAGTCTATGTCTTTGTTACTTGGTGTCAGTGTGTGTCAAAATACTTGGTGTAAGTGTATGTCTTTGTTGCTTGGTGTAAGTGTCTGTCTTTGTTACTTGGTGTCAGTGTGTGTCTGTGTTACTGGGCATCAGTGTATGTCTTTGTGATTTGGTATCAGTGTATGTCTTTGTGACTTGGTGTCAGTGTATGTCAAAATACTTGGTGTAAGTGTATGTCTTTGTTACTTGGTGTAATTGTCTGTCTTTGTTACTTGGTGTCAGTGTATGTCTGTGTTACTTGGTGTAAGTGTGTGGCTTTGTTACTGGGCATCAGTGTATGTCTTTGTGACTTGGTATCAGTGTATGTCTTTGTGACTTGGTGTCAGTGTATGTCTTTTTTATTGGGTGTCAGTGTGTGTCTGTGTTACTTGGTGTCAGTGTCTGTCTTTGTTACTGTGTATCAGTGTTTCTCTGTGTTACTGGGTGTCAGTGTCTGTTTGTTTGTGTTACTGGGTGTCAGTGTGTGTCTGTGACACTCGGTGTCAGTATTTAGTTTAGTTTAGAGATGCAGCACTTAAACAGGCCCTTCGGCCCACCGAGTCTGTGCCGACCATCAACTACCCATTTAAACTATTCTTACACAAATCCCGTAATCCTATCACATCCCCACC